>NC_090205.1:27989553-28359862 GCF_033026475.1 Channa argus
TAACCACAGCTCCCACTAGTTCCTGTTCCTTGGTCGGCCAACTGCCCCACAGTGGGACGCTGCGGAGCCGCTTTGGGACTGTATTTAGACTGTGTCATCGGGGGGCAGCTCTGCAGTGCACTAGTGGATACGGGATCCACCATCTGCTTATTGCGACGAGGTGTACTGCCAGGGACCGCTGGTCCTCTCGCTAGGGACTGGACTCCCACCACTACTGAACTGCTCACAGTGACGGGAGAAAAGACAATTATGCCGGGCAAGAAACTGTTACCTTTGGTGGTGGGGGCACAACAGATCAGCCATGAGTTCTGGCTCGCGGACATTAGAGATGAGTGCATTGTTGGTCTGGACCTGCTGACCCGCTGAGGGGCGTGCGTCTACATGCTGGGGTCTGCTATCTGCCTCGGTACAGAAACCATACCCCTCCGGTCAGGCTGGAGCGCTGCTAGAGAGTATCCCCTAGACGTCGCGGGAGCCACACAGCCAGGACCGGAACACCCCAGCAGCCTCACAGAGACCATCGCTCTCCAGCCCAGGTCGGGCAGGAGAGGCAACAGAGACCCGCAATGGTTATGGTGTGGAAAAAGACTGGAAAGTGGCACCCCTTTGTAGAATATAGGCGCTTAAACGCACGACCCAGAAAAGACTCCTACTCACTGCCCCGCATTGACGATGCCCTGGACTATTTTGCTGGGTCCTACTGGTTCAGCTCCTTGGACTTATGTAGCGGGTACTGGCAAGTGGAGCTGGCACCAGAGGCACGTCCAAAGACTGCTTTTACCATAGGGCAAGGACTGTGGCAGTTCAAGGTAATGCCTTTTGGACTGTGCAATGCCCCCACCACCTTTGAAAGATTGATGGAGCATGTACATTCCATGGAGCCACTGCGTGGTCCACCTGGACGAGGTGGTGTATCGGGTCCGCATGCCGGACGAGGTCAGAGGGTGGGCTGGCACCGTACCATCCTCGGTCTCAGATTCCGTTGAATCAACAGGAGGATGGTCTTTTGTCGGCCACTCCCAGTGCCAGCATGGACAATGATGGACTTGGGACTGAGTCTGGCACGGCGAGTGGGCCGATACAAAGACCGGCGTGTGTTCGACGCCTACCGGGACAGTTAAGAGACTTTGTTGTGGGGCTTTGGAGTGACTGAGCGTTGTGGGGACACTGAACCCTCTTAGTGGGGGGCTGTGTAATGGCCCGGCTAGTGGGTTAGTTTGGGGGCTGGCACAGTGAGCCCGGTGAAATCTGTTCCAGCCATGTTAATAGTTCTGTGTGTTTAAAGTGTTTAATGTGCATGATTTGTGTTAGGATTAGTGTTATTAGCTGCGTTCAGACGTACTGGTTCTGTTATACATGATGTATGTGCTGTGTATAGGAGTAGCCATCACGGTGACCGGCCACTGTTGCTGAGATCAAAATAAAGCTCAGTTCTCTCTCTGTTGCTACAGGTAGCTGTAAAAAGCAACAGCTGTCCTGTCATTGATTCCTGTTAAACAGCTCGAGGCACTTGGAGTCGTGCGGTGTATGGGGCACAAGTGTTCTCCCTTCCGCCTGCCATTTTGGACAAGTTTGCTCACACAATCAGCCTGTTGCACGCACGCTAGCCGATTAGCGTAGTGAGCTAAGTGAGTTAGGGTTAGCCTTAGCTTCCGGTTTGCCGCCTCCCACAGTCAGCTCCCATAAGCCGTGAGGGGGGGTCACAGGAGTCTGCTTGCTTCTCTGGGTACTCTGGTTTCCTCCCACAGTCCAAAGACATGCATTAGGTGGATTGGTGACTCTAAATCGCGCATAGATGTGAATTTGAGTGTAAACGATAGTCTATCTGTGTATATGTCGAACAGTGTTGGCCCTGAGATAGACTGGGGATCCGTTCAAGGTGGACCAGCCCCCACACCTCACCCCGTGACCCTAAACATTAGAAGTGGTTACAGAAAATGGAAAGAAACACATTGAATTAAGTCATTGTTGAGAGTTACAGAGCTACAGTATGATTAGTATGACTCTTTGTCAGCCTGACTACACCACTGAAAAGAAACCTGAGGTTGTTCTTATTCCTCTCTATAAATTATGAATAATATGCTCGTCTGGTCTTACATAGTTCAACACAAAGCTACTTTTTCCACATGCTTTTTAACTGACTTTTGCCAGGATACTTATTCATCAGTGATTGGATCTTTCACACAAAGCTGGGCTCATACAATCCTTTAAACATATTCACTTCATTTAATCAGTTGTATGACTTTGGAAACCAGTTGCCTTGGAGTGAATCTTTATGTAACCACCCTTTGTCAGTTTTAGGTTAGATCCATTTGGATTACTATTCAGACTTTAAGATGAAAGAGTCTATTTTTGTAAAGGTTTGTCAATAAAGGCCAAAATAACACAAGTTACACTTTCTATACCTACTGACATGTTGAAATATTATTCTCTGTGGATCTCGGCTTCTACGGTATGTTATACTGACGCCACACACCTGTGGTTCTAAAGGTAGTCAGGTGCTTGGATATCAGTTTACCTGTATACAGTTTTAATTGGCTGCATTTGGTTGTACTCTGATGTATTCTACTAAAGCGAAAGACATTTTACCCAGTGAGTTTCTCTACAGTTATATCAGCATGTGTAATCTTGATCTTCCAGTAAGTCATGATCAGCTATCAATGATGAGCCTGCGCCTCAATATGATAAGAGTAAAACTTATTATTTAGTAGCTAATAAAAGCTTGTATTATTTCCATTTTTTCTTATTTTTAGTTTTCACACAGTTCCATTAAAGACGGTGAAACTTGAACTCTCAGGTTCTGTTATTGTTCTGTATGCACTAACTAATCAGCCATTCTTATACAATGACGCTACTTTAAAATCCATCCACCTTTTCATTACCTGTAAATGCTGACACCTCTGTAACACTGTGTACATTACCACTACACAAATGCTAATGTTGCTGCTCACATACTCTATAGTTTATTAAAATTAAACCAAAGAATTAAGGGAATTTAAATAAACAATTTAAATAAACAATATTAATTACACACTCTATAACCAATGGATGTTTGTTAATGACGGTGGCGCAGCAGGTTGCATGGTCGTCCACCAATCTCACAGTGACAGTGTTGGCCAGCTTGCATAGCAGCTCCCCCATCAGTGTGAGTGTGTGAGTGCAAATGGGTGAATAACTCAGATACAATATGTAGAAAAGTGCCATTTACCATTTAAAATCACATTTGGCTTCTGACTATTGTTAAAAGAGTAACTTAAAACATTGTCATTCTATCCCTTAAAAATAATGGCTTTTTCTTGTTATTTATTCTGTTATTTTCTATCCCCTCTTGGGACTAATTTCACGTGGCATATGTGATCATCAATCACAAGCTGGAAGTGGAAGAAAATGTGTACTGATGTCATACATTCTGATAAGAGGTAAAGACAACATCAAATATTGATGGAGCAAAAGCAGCTCATGTTTCAGTGATTCTGGTAATTGAAAATGGACAATGTTCACACAACACTGCTCCTCACCTCCAAGACCGATGCCGAGAGTGAGAATGACCACCAAGATAAGGCATGAAGCGATTAGCAGCTCGAAAGGATGAGCTACTAATCTGGTCTTCCAGCTTTTTTCCGTGTCGTCCTCTGTCGAGACAAAAAAGTTAATGAACATCTACTGGGTCTAGAAATAATACGAGCTGCCAACAGTTCAAATTTGATTGTTGATTTTCTATTAAATAAAATTTAAATAGCGTGGTGTTCCCCAAAGGAATGTTACAACAGGAAGAAACCATGAGCCTCTTTATACAGAACCAATAGTCTATTTTCTTAAGTCACAACCAGAAAAGGGACGTTCAGCTTCGTGTGTCTTATCATTTGCTCCTATCATGGTCCAAGTCCATTAATACCTGCCGAAACCATCACGTGAATAACACATGGCCATTAATTTTAATCAACAAACCCAAACCTGAGAAAATAGAACACATCAGAGTATTTTCAGCAGTGGATTAATACACATCGTGTGCTTTAGTAATTTGTGGAGCTCTTTGGCACAGAGGTGGTGTCAGCTTCAGATACCCACAAAATAGAGGTAAGTAGAAAACCATAGTGTAATTTGTGGTTTGCTTTGTCCTTTACAACCCAAGTCTTACACTAATAGAACAAATCTACATTCAGTTAGCCTATTTACATGTAGTTAAATAATACAAACACTTTGGATTTTTAACTTTCATTGTTTAGAATTTGCGTCTTCTGAGCAAAATCCTAAATTCCAAATTCTGGCCTTGAGCACCAAAAACTATATCGACTATATGCTTCATGCTGTCCCATTCTCTCAAGATCTTAGGGTCTCACCAGGGATAAAGGGCTGCACCTTGGTGATCGGCATGGTTGTGCTGGGTGTAGCTGGAGGGTTGGGTTCTTCAGGTTTGGCAGAATCCTTCTCTGACTGGGGGTCAGCTGCAAAGCTTCCCAGAGAGCTGACGTTTAGTGTTTTAGGGGTCTCAACAATGGGGAGGTCTTCCTCTGTCACTGAGATCACCTCTATCCTGGAGGGGTCAGGTTGCTCAGGTGACTCTGCCTCAAATATCAAAATGGGGGCAACATGGAGGTACATTCTAGAAAACTATAAAATAATTTCATTTCCCTGAAAAGTGGCATCTGCTCAAGGGTTATCATTTATTGCACAATGGGCCTCTTGCACCCCAGCTGACTTAAGGTTTCTGGGTCTGGGGACAATAACAATACAATACAACACAACACACAAATAAGAACATGGTCTAATTTAATCAAAGCTAGCTCTGATAAAAAGTTCTGCTCATACTCAGTTTTACCTCATTCATACAAAGGATTTACTTTTCATTGTATCATTAATTGCAGCAATATTTACACGATTTGTTAGTATATTTCAGTATATAAACCCTGAAAATAATGGAACGTGCACATCAATATTTCCTCAGGGAAATGTCCATAACTGCCTTGTTTCCGTTAAACCTCAAAATATTAAATGAGATATAACACAGCTGGCTGGTTTTTAGATATTCTATTAGTGACTGGTTTCAGAACTTATTTTGTCGACTTACTGGTATGCAGGTTGATGTGTCAGCAGCAGTGTTAGCAGCAGGCTCTGCGAAAAGAGTAGAGAAACAGGATCAGGGGAGAGAAAAAGGAAAAAGGTGAAGAAAAGGGATAAACAACCAGGGGTCCTTTAGAAAATGGCTGGGTGAGCTGCATTCCTGAGTTTTAATAAATTATACCTAACGTACTGATGTCCACAAAGCTTTTCATCATTGCCCCATTGTCCACACTCAGCAGTGCTTCATCTATGACTATATTCTTCATTTCCTCTCCCCTTTGCTGTGTCTGCTCTTTAGTACAAAGGGGACACCTGAGCGGGTGAGTGTTGCTACTCGGAGTGGGGATCAGGTGACCTCCCACTTTGTGGGTAGGGTTACATGCTCATATGCCCCAAAGTGTCCAGTTGGTGTGGAAAGTCAGGTTGAGAAAAAAAGTGGCTGGTTACAGCCTTTAATACTCACTTTATTAGCATACTTGCTTGCATTTTGGTCTCAGAATTTCTATGATGCTTAAGACATCTTATAACCTGATTATTCTAATGCAGTTTCTGGATTGTACTCATATTTACAGAACCATAATTGATTCAAGATACTAAGTCATAGTTAAGAGACAAGGTATCTTTCTTTAGTTTGCTTAATTATATAATCTATATATAATTATATAATTATATAATTCTTTTAATGCTTTTCCAGCCTTTGGCTGTATCCTCCTTACATTTTTGTTTCTAATTTCATTCTTATGTCCAGCAGCAGAAATACATGTTAAGTTGTGTTAAAGGATAATGTTGGTTAATAATTTTATGTTCTCAATCTCTAAACATCTTTTATTGATCGTCAGTCTGTAGCCTGGATTAGATTGTTCATCTGTCCCATAGACCTTTATGATCAAAATATTTTGAACAAATGTTGCCCCACATGATCTGAATCAGCATTTCCTCGTATCATGGTCAGGGGCATGCTTAAGAGCTCTTCCGGAGTTATGGTGATTCATATCAGCGTGGACAATATTTATGGTGACCAAATGCATTGTAATGAAGAAACACTTCATCCGGTGGGCGGTGGGTCTTTGGCTGTGTTTTTGAAAAAAAGAAGAGGTCTTTGGCACAGACAAACAAGCTGATTCAGGCTGCTGAAGAGACAAGAAATCAAGATGAGAGGAGCGACTGTGGTGCAGGAAGGTAGAGCGGTTGTCCACCAATCTTGCAGTTGTTGGTTCAATCCCCGGCTCCTCACATAGTTGCTCCTGGTGAGTGTTGGCTAAACTTAACCTTTAAATGCTTTAGGTTTTATGAGACAAGGTTTTAACATAGTGGCTCTTTGACTTCTGCTCCTATGTAGGTTTATCAAAGGGAATGAAATGTCTTTTGTGTTGCTTTGAGGCAGTGGAAACTTCCATTGAAAAAACTCAGCTGTTTTCTCAGAAAAAGTACTTTAAAAATGTTCCTAAATGTATTAAACAAACACTGGTAAATAACAAAAGAGGGACCCAAAGAGCAGCAGCTTTACTGACAAAGCTATTTTTAATAATGTGTCTGTTCTATTTCTTACTAAGTTAAGTTAGTTACTCTTCAAACTATCTGGAAGTGAGTTGGGTGAACTGTTGAGTCTTCAACATCTCACAATAAGTGATAGAACTTATAATCATTAAAGGTTTCTTTATTTTACCTGCTTAAATCTTGAACGAATTCAAACACACTTTATCACAAATTATTATAAAAAATAGACATTTTATTTAGCACTGGAAACCAGGCTAAATCAAATAAATAAAACTACACCACTACTATAAATAATATAAATAAAACTGAAGAAAATAATGAATTACATTTTTTCACTATGGTCAGACCCAGTTCTCTATGAACAGTCAACTTGTGATAAAAAGCTTTTTAATCACTGAAAACTAATTCATAAGAAGTAAAATGTACGAACAGATAACAAATTATCAACATGATCATTCATTCACATTTCTGCCGGATAAGTCCAATGTCACACCCACTGCTGAGAGGAATACATTTGATCACGTCAGCTTCCTGTTTGTTGAAAAACAGGTATTAGAAGGTAGCTTTAACAGACAAAGATAGAAGCAAAGTTCCCTTATATAAGTTTCAAACCAGCTTCAGTGCAAACCATTGGTGATTGATTGACTGATTGATAGATGGATAGATGGCTGTATGTTACAGTTATTGTAGTTATGTTGTGACGGAATGATGAAGGTCTGTCTCCTGACACAGCAGAGTCATAAAGACTTATGAATGTTGGCAGAAATGATCTCCTGTACCGTTCTCTCTCACAGCGGATTTGAAGAAACCTCTTGCTAAGTTTCCATACAGGTCCCCAGTATAGAGAAAGGGGGCAAAGTTTCACTGCTAATCAGAGGTGTACAGGGTGAGGAGGAAGGGTGAGAGGACTATCCCCTATGTGAGAGGTTCTCCTATGTTACAGACCAACCGCTTTGACACACATCTCCGCAGCCGCACAAACTGTGGTGTGTCGGTCAAGTAGTCACATGTCACTCACAGAATGTAACTCACTGTGACAATGTTTCATATTTAGGTTTTTCCTGACAGAGCTGGGCGATAGTGAAACCTGATCACTGTGTTCTCCGTGGTAGGAAGTGGGTGCAGGGCTGGTGGCGGCTCACACTGTTGCCCTTCCTTAGGTCTCCCTTGTTAGAGAGAGCCAGGTAGATGCCCGGGTGAGACAGAGAGGAGTAGGTAGTGTAGTGATTCTCCTCCAGGTTCTCATTCAGCAGGCAGTCGTCAGAAAACTGCTCCTGGAAAAGACGACCAAGAAACATTAATCACATTGTGTGGTTTCAAGATGGCACCCTGTGTCTCAAAATGGTCCAGGTCTGAGAAAATACACATTTTCTCATGCACTACACCATGCTGTATTACTACTGTTAGCTTTGCAGTGTCCTACATACTGTTCCATATGCCCTTCCTTCTCCATTCATACAGAGGTACAAGCCACTCCTGACTCCTCTGATTCCAACCACTCCATGCTTCATAGCAAACACCTTCAACCAAGCTGGTGAACATGGAAAAAAAATGAACATCTCAGGTGACTGCATATCAGTGTATATACAGACTCTAAAACCAACCATGAAACCATGAAAATGCTGAGAGGGTCATATGGGTGGAGTGAACTCACAGTAGTTAGTGGGTTTGTGGACCCCTTTTACAGAGCCACTGGGCAGAATCTGGAGATGGAAACCAATCCCAACACGGCAGTAGAGCAGCTGCTGTTTTTGCTCTTCTCTGACTGGATAAGAACTATTATCTGCAAGTTAAAGAGATCATTTATAGTGGATAGGTGACACTCTGACGACTAATGGATCATGTCATTTAGGAAATTTCAGAAATTAGTGTGAAAAAGATGCTGGACAGAGAGACGGACAAAAGGCTCTTCTGCTTTTGCTTTGGGAACTGTGAACTTTTTAAAAAGATTCTTCAATCCACCGCCAACCAAAGATTTTAGTTTGAGTAGTATGCATCCCTTAAATTTAACAAACTAAATGACTCCCACAGTAATGCAAAGAAACATGAAGAGAAACCCCACAGCAAAGCAATGACAATACAGAAAGTTGGACCTAAGCTCACTGCCTCACTTACCAAGTCTGACAGCTATGGTGGCCTTGTGTCTAGTCCTGAGGTTTATAATCGTTATAGCATCACGTATCATGATGCCCTAAAAAAGCACCTTTTTGAGTGACAAATGTGTTTAAAATCAAGGTTAAGTGGTTATGGAGACATTAGGTTTTTAAACGTTAGAATGCATTGTTTCACAGAAGGAAGACGGGGTATATGGTACATACTCCAAGCATGCACCTTCTTGGGCACAGCCCTAAACAGCTTCTCTTTGACCCAAACCATGAGCTAAAAAAGAGCAAATGCCATAGTTGACACGCCTGTATTGTGACTGCATGATATTTGCACACACCATTTTAACTTAGTGAACAAAAACATTTTAGAGCCAACATTATGACAATGACCCTGGATGTTTCACATTGTCAGAAAAACAAAGAACCAATATGTTTGACTAAATACTGTGTAGCTACCCCTTTCTAAAACCCTGTTTAAATCAAGAGTCCTGTAAGAAATTCCTACATGAAGGTAGTTATGTTCAGGCTTCGTTGTAACTGTTGTTTGATGTGTTGATTCAACAGTATGTAAGGAGACGTCACTGCCTCAGAGGACTTTACAGTAGGAACAACCACAACATTATCTGTCTTTAGACAGAGTGTTTATTGTCACAGTTGTCTTCAGCTCATGGTTAATGATCTGTACTTATATAATTCTTTTCTACCTATTGACCTCAAAGTGCTTTACACTGCTTCTTATTCACACACACCCACACAAGGATGGGGGAGCTGCTATGCAGCTGGCCAACACACATCGGGAGCAACTAAGTTCGGGTTTAGTGTCCTCCTCAACACCACAAGATGTGACCGGAGGAGCCGGGAGCAAACTTGGGGGATTGGTGAATTGGTGCTCTACCTTCCTGCACCACAGCCATGACAGTCACCTCATGTCATTAAAGATACTGGTTGTTTATTGGTAAGACCTAAGACACAATTTTGACATATTCTGCAGCTTTAGACTGCAGACTATTTAGTGACTATGCTATGGTAAAAAAAAAAAAAAATTATTTAGTAAGTTTAGTTGTGTAAATAATAGTTGCATAAATATTACAGCTTTTCTTTTACCACCTGACCTAAAATTTAATCATTCATATCATTGTGTTTGCCAAGTAAGTACTGATGGTTTCCACTTGGAGTAAAGTCAAACTGAAATGTTTCCCTTTCTTACCTTTTTCTCCAAGCATGGAGTCCCTGATTTTCAGCTTCCAGAGGCCTTGGAGGAGGGTGCCATGGTCATCGGGTGAAGTCAGTGGTTTTTCTCTCTCTCCTCCTACTGGCCGATCACACACACAGAACAGTAGCAGCAGCAGGCAGCCGGGCAGCAGCCCGGAAACTTCCATATTGAAGCGCATCAGACGCCTGGCAGCAGAGCACACAGTGAGGTCTTACACACCGTCATATCCACAGTCAGTGTCTGTCCAGTAGGTACAAGTTAGACCTCCTCTTTCTCTTCTTCTGCTGAACTTGTGCTCCACTGCCTGCTCCTCAGCTTTTCTACACCCACTTTCTCTTTTTATCTCCCAAGAGCCTCTGCTGCTCTAAAGCACTAACAGACAGGGACACAGGGAGATAATCAACTGTACACAATTGTTATCAGAAACATATCTGTAATCCTAGCAACAACAGCCTTAAAACACATGATGTTCTCCAATGTTATATTTTTACTAACACAGCCTCACCACTATTAACCTGTTGTAAAAGATGTAGTCCATAGTTTGTCTTTAACCACTGTATGCTGGGATGGAAAAGAATGTGACAAACATTGACACCTTATTGTGTGGATGCTGCCTGCTCACAAAAATGTGTTTTGATGTTACCCAATCAGAGCTGTGATGGGCTACAGACATGCAAACTGTTTGTTCAGTATTACAGTCACTGAGATTGGAGAGCAGCTGAGCTGATAGTGAGTTCAGAAGAACATGAATACAACATGAACACATATTCTGGGATCTCATGGAAGGGAACCTTCAATTAGTCAACTCACTTTTTTGTAATGTTGTACTGTACATTACAGGGCACCTCAACATTAAACCATACTCTTTGTGTTAGCTGAAGATGCAAGGCCATAACCATAGGCACTGGTCCTATGATCTATTGCTTTCAGTGGAGTCTTCTCTCTTCTGGGTTCAGTCTTTGTCCTAGATCCTGGGCCTTTGTCAAGGTTTCTTGTCACATTAAATCAGGTGTTATCTGTTGTAAATGTTTATGCTTTTTCTGATGTATAGTTACATAAATATCAGACTAAAAAAAGAAAATACTGAACCTTTGAAGATGAACACTTGAAAACTCTTTGCATTTATGTAGTCATGACTTTATTCTGTAAATTGCCTTGAGAATACTTTGTTGTGAATTGGCTCTATATAGTATAAGTTGTAGAGCTTATAAGTCGAAGTTGAAAATTGGTATCAAACTTTGACTTAATACCAACCAATGATACTTTAATACTAATTTTATAAAATCTATATTAACAAAAATTATATCACCTTGTCTTTTTTACAATTTTTTTGGTGGTTTTACAATAAAAATTGTTTACAGGACTTAAAGGTGTCAATGAATAAAAATTTTAAATGTGATAAGTGGAACCTCCAGGTTACTAGATGGCTGATGTAGCTCCTGAACCACATCCATTCTAACAAAATAGTACAGTAATAAGGAGCAAAATACAAATATTTTCAATGTTCATTAGAGTGGCATGTCACTGTCGAATGCTTAGGAGATTTACAGGTGACTGTGGCGCAGGAAGGTAGAGCGGTTGTCCACCAATTTCACAGTTGTTCGTTCAATCCCCGACTCCTCCGGTCACATGTCGAAATGTCCTTGAGCAAGACACTGAACCCCAACTTAGTTGCTCCCGGTGAGTGTTGGCCAGCTGCATAGCAGCTTCCACATCGGTGAACGAGTGTGTGTGATTGTCAGTACGAATAGATGAAGCAGTGTAAATCGCTTTGAGTGCCAATAGGTGGAAAAGTGCTTTATAAGTACAGACCATTTAATCCTTAGGTACTGAAATTTTCAATGCAATTCAGTTGGTGCTGAATTACTGAAGCTCTACACAGGAAGGTTTGGCTGCTCCCCCTAAGGTAAGTTATGGAACATATTTATATTAAAAAATTTTAAAAAATGTTGCACACTGAAGATGTTTTTTTTTTATTAGGCCATTGTATAATATGCCAATAAAAAAAAGAATACAATGATTTGCAAATTGTTTAGAACCTATTTTGATTGTAAATAGTACAAAGACAATGTATCAAATGTGAAAAATAACAAATTGTATTGTTTATTGAAAAACAATTCCTCATTTTGAATTTTAAGCCAGTAACAAATCTCAAAAAAAGCCGGAACGGTACAACAAAGATTTGAAAAGTTGTGAAATGCGAACAACAAAACAACATCTGGTGAAACATCTCACAACTGCGAGGTTAATTGGAAAGAGCTCATTATCATCACTGGGTATAAAAAGAGCATCCCAATATTTTAGAAAATGGAATTTGTATCTTAATCTTAACTTTTAACCCACATGAATGACAATAAACTGGATTTGCCACTTTATCTAAATCTGTTTTAACTAATGATGCTACTACTGAGATGTGAACCAAACGTCCCAAAGGAACCTTAATCTTTGTTAAACATTCACAGCTGAACATTTATTCATTAATGATTTAATCATGTCAGTTACACACCAATATCAAAGACATCATAAGCTACTAGTCATAACAGACTAAATAGGTTGTAGCAAAACTGAGCAAGAGAACATTTTATTGCTCAACAATGTAGTAAACAATTTAACTTAATTTGTTTGAAAAGTGGGATGACACCTTTTAAAGGCCTTTGTTGCTTCAAACTTTCTAAAAAGTAGAGAATTCAATGTACACTTCCATGACAATACAAAGGTATTTAATCAGAACCCCTCCAGTTTTACACATAAAAGTATTATTCCATGTGTTGGGAGTACTACTGTACTGCATGTGCCTAAACTGTTGAATATACCAGGGGAGGGAGATGTGTAAATTAAAAACAAAACAAAACAGGAGACCTCCAGTATTTTGGTTTGGAAACACAGGATGTTTCCTCCACAGATTCATCATGTGACTTCTGACAACTTGCAACTTGATGACTTCTGATAGAACAAAGTCTGCACGGTGTGACAGCGCACATCCTATCTGACATGAGTAACACTACAAGCATTTCAACTGTTTAGATATGATTTTATTCATCAAATACTGCTTATACGTGGGTTACATTGGATATGAAAGAGACACATGTAAGACATGAGAAGATACTACAGAATCACATGAGAACAGCATCATGGGAAAATGTTATTTTTAAATCTGCAACAGACTTTACACTCCAACATGTTATGAAGACATTTAAGGACTTTTCAGTTTTTAAAAACTCTATCACAGGCACTTTGAATTAGTTGTATCACCTTTTTTAATGGGTTTGGAAAAGTGCTACATTATTATCAACATAAGCACATGGACATCTTACATCTGGTGCTTTTTTCTAGTAGAACTTTGAAGGTGTAAATGTTATTCATGACTGAATGTGACTTTATGCAGTCGCACAGTAAAATATTGTCACACATTATTGAAGAAATCCATCAAACTGTGACAGGCTCCTGAATATTATTTATTGCTTCGAGGAACAGGCTTGATGTTTAGAAGTTGTTTAGTAATAATTTGTGATCATTCAGGCTATAATCACAACAAAACACGACTGGTTTGCAGTAGCTCCTCATAAATAGGTTACTTTGAGTCTAAATTACTTGCTTAGCTAACTACTGTAGGTTCACACACTCCAATCAACAGCAATGAGGTATTATTTTTTTTGATCCATTAAAAGGTATTTTTTCAGTCTGGTGCACATCAGATGTAAGCCATAGTTTAACTCATATAGGTTTAACTCGTTTAGATTGAACATTTCCTTTACATAAGAAAAACAGTTTCCTAACAGTAGTCAGGCTAAGAGGCTCCTTTAGCCCGCAGCTTGGAAAGCAGCATTTCGTTCTTCCGACACTCCTGTTGGTAATTAAGCAAAGCAAAGCACAACTAAGGTCACCTTAGAAGTTTTTTTTTTATTTTCCTTTTCTAACAGAAAGTGTCACTACAGCTATTTCTGTAGCATTTAAATTCAAAGTTATTTTTACTAAACCACTAATTCAGTATCATTTTTTTCCCTTAACACAAAGAATTCAATGTCCAATTAGACAATGAAGACTAATGGTTTTCCTAAAAAGGTTTTAGGTGTTAATTTAGCTTTATTGCCATTTCAAAAACTGTGATTTGTGTTACTGTCTTATAATGTTATATTTATGTTAATTCATAATATTCTATTTCACACAATTACCTCGATAAAGATACCTTGTACCCGCAGTAAGTTAATAAATACATATTAACTAGCTAAAATATGTTTATTTACCCATTAGTAAGGAATCAGATGCCGATGCATCGTATTTCTTACCTCTTTAAAGTCCTTGACTGTTTTGAAGTAGAGCCTCTGCTTGTCGAGCAGCTCTAGGTATTCATCGTTCAACTGATCTCTCCTCATTTTGTTCTCTTGCTTCTTTTTCTCCATCTGGAAAACCAGACAGGCAAGACACAGTTAAAGAAATGATGTAAAAGTTGGTCTCAAATTAACTGTGCTTTATCACATGTATCTGTGTATTCCAGTTCCACAGTTGGACCAAGTTTCCAGATACAGCAATTAACGTATGTGAGTAAAGTTTTATCATAACCATCAAAATAATAGCAAATAAAACTAGTCAGAAACTAAGTAAAATATTTGCTTAGGAGAAATTTATACCTTGATACGACTTTGTTTGATTCCCTCCACAATTTGCTCCATCTGTCTGAGAAACTGCTCCTTAGCTGCTGAAGACGACATGGCCCTAGACAACAGAACAGCAGTGAGTCAAACCTGTAGCCTCAACTACACTATAACATTAAATCTTTTGTAACATACAACATTTATACTTACTGTTGGAAGTTGTCATGAATGGAATTAAGTAGATTCACCTACAGAAATGAAAGCACGTTTCTCATCATTAACATTCAGAACTGATCTGCTGGTGACCCAACTGTATCAACACTCACTAACTTTACATAGGTGGTCAAATAACAGACCTTTAAATTTAAAAGAATGTTCTAACTTTGGATTGTTATTTCCTTCGTTGCTAACAAGCGGCTGCTGTGGATACCTACCTCCTTCTCCAGATAAACCTTCTTGTCATCTAAAGTGTTATAAAGAGTGAAGAACTGCTTGGTCTCTTTATGTGTTGCAGAAACTGAGAAACACATGAAGAATGAACAGAGATTAACTGTCTTTGTTCCTGATAACATTTAGTACCATTCAGTTATAACCACAGACCAAAGAGTTTTCTCTAAGCACTAAAACTCGTTAGACCAAATACAGTGAACCCACCTTGGCTGTACAGTTCAATGAATCTCTTCTGGTACTGCGTCAGCTCGGCCCGACTCGGCATCTCATCGATCTTTCTCTGCAGGATGGCAATCTCACGGTTTCTCCGAGCCTGAACAGAAAGAAGCAGAGTTTGAAAACATTTTTAAACTACTGCCAACTATGAGTTGCAGGTCTGAGGTATTTTTTGTGACGGTCATTTTTTATATCCTAATTGTAGAGGTGATCTTATTCATATCTGATGGTCCAACAATTACTTCACTCCAGAGATGTATAACAAACTTTATTGTATTCGTTTCTCATCTTACCCAATAATGGACTAGTTCTACAATACAAGTTTAAGAACAGTAATATCACAAACACGTTCACAAAAGTTTCATCAAACAAGTTTCTCAAAGTATGGCTAAACCCACACAACTGTAAGAAACAGTGTGCCTCCACAGCTACACACTGAACCTTCCAATTCTACCTTGTTGCGGTCCCCACTAAGTCATAATATTTGTAATTTTTTAATTTAAACAAAAAATATGCAACTCTGCCTTTAAAACTATATTAGTTCATTTTTTTTGTATTTTAAAGCAACACAATTGTAAACACTACTTTGGCATATTGTCAATGAAATGGTTTGGAATTTCCACATCCAGCAAAGTAATTGCTTTCCACCTGATGAATACGGGTTTGATACCGTATTTCCTCTTTTACTGTAGCTGGCTTTTTGTTTACCAACTCCTGACAAAGATATTTGGCAGTTATTCCATTGTAGCGGCTCATTCTTATCAGTAGTGTGTTATCTGATGCTGTGACCTTACGGCCACACACTAAGCACTGAACTTCCATCTAATCTTGTGTTATGTTAGATGTACTAGTTACCATGAGCAGACGGATCTTCTGTAGTTTCTCTCTGTCTGTGTTGTACTGTTTGTATATCAGCTGGTTCCTCTCCTGACAAAAGAAAAAGAGGAGGAAAAAGAGGGCTGTTATACAAACTGTAACAGTTTTACATGACAGGAACTTCCTCAAGGGAAGTAGTGCATGACAACCAGGTTTATTAAAAATGACTCTATTCTGTGTGTCCAAGAGTTCAGGTGGAAGGGAGCAAGGTATCGAAGCTTAGGAGCAGCATTCAAGTTGTTTTACCATGGTATGCATGGAAAGAGAAAGGAAGAGTAGCAGATATCCTGAAAGAGGAGTTTGTAAGAAATGTTTTGTAGGTGAAAAATGAGTACCAGATAGGATGATGAGTCTGAAGCTAGAAATTGAAGGTGTAATGTTCAGTGCGGTTAGTGGTTATGCCTAGGACACAGCTAGCATGCGAGTTAGAAGAGAGGGAGAAATTCTGGAGACAGTTGGTCCTGATGAAATACCTATGGAAGTGTCTAGCAGAGATGGCTGTAGAATTTCTAACTAGTTTGTTTAACAAGATCTAGGAGAGTGAGAGGATTGCCGAGCGACTGTGGAGCAGGAAGGTAGAGCGGTTGTCCATCAATCTCACAGTTGTTGGTTCAATCCTCGGCTCCTCCGGTCACATGTTGAAGTGTCCTTGAGCAAGACACTGATCCCACCTTAGTTGCTCCCGGTGAGTGTTGGCCAGCTGCATAGCAGCTCCCCCATCAGTGTATGAGTGTGTGTGTGATTGTGAGTGTGAATGGGTAAATAAGAAGCAGTGTCAAGCGCTTTGAGTGCTAATAGGTAGAAAAGCGCTATATAAGTGCAGAACATTTACCATTACCGAGGAATGAAGGAGAAGTGTACTGGTGCCAATTTTTAAAAACAGGGGAGATGTGCAGAGCTGTGGCAGCTACAGAGGATAAAGCTTAGGGAGAGAGTAGCGGAAGCTAGGTTAAGAGCAGAGGTGAGCATTTGTTAGCAGCCATATGGTTTCATGCCTAGAAAGAGTAAAACAGATGCAGTATTTGCTTTGAGGATGCTGATGGAGAAATACAGAGGTCATAAGAAGTTGCATTGTGTCTTTGTAGATTTAGAGAAAGCGTATGACAGGGTGCCAAGAGAGGAGCTGTGGTATTGTATGAGGACGTCTTGAGTGGCAGAGAAGTATGTTAGAGTGGTGCAGGACATGTATGAGAGCTGTAAGACCGTGGTGAGGTGCTGTAGGTGTGACAGAGGAGTTCAAGGTGGAGGTGGGTCTGCATCAAGGATCAGCTCTGAGCCCCTTCTTGTTTGCTGTGGTGATGGACAAGCTGACAGATGAGGTTAGACAAGAATCTCCCTGGACTATGATGTTTGCAGATGACATTGTTATTTGTAGTGAGAGCAGGGAGCAGGTGGAGGAAAATCTAGAGAGGTGGAGGTCTGCTCTGGAAAACAGAGGAATGAAGCTTAGCCGCAGCAAGACAGAATACATGTGTGTGAATGAGAGGCTTTGATCGGAACGGTTATGTTACAGGGAGCAGAGATGAAGAAAGTGGAGGACTTTAAGTATGGTTCAGGGCAATGGACAGTGTGGAAAAGAGGTGAGGAGGCGTATGCAAACAGGTTGGAACAGGTGGAGAAAAGTGTCAGGTGAGCTATGTGACAAAACCTTTCTGGGGGATGAAAGGAAAGTTGTTCAAGATGATTGTGAGACCAGCAATGTTGTTCGGCTTAGAGACAGTGGCACTGAAGAAAAGACAGGAGGCAGAGCTGGAGGTAGCAGAGCTTAAGATGTTGAGGTTCTCTTTGGGAGTGAGGAGGATGGACAGGATCAGGAATAAACATCAGAGGGACAGTTCATGTTAGATGTTTTTAGATAAAGTCAGAGAGGCCAGATTGAGGTGGTTTGGACATGTTCAGAGGAGAAACTGTGAATATATCGGTAGAAGGATGCTGAGGTTGGAGCTGCCAGGCAGGAGGTCTAGAGGAAGACCAAAGAGGAGATTTATGGATGTAGTGAGGGAGGACATGAAGTTAGTTGGTGTGAGAGAAGAGGATGCAGAGGACAGAGTTAGATGGTAAATGTTCTGCACTTATATAGCACTTTTCTACCTATTGGCACTCAAAGCGCTTTACACTGCTTCTTATTCACCCATTCACACTCACAATAACACACACACTCACACACCGATGGGGGAGCTGCTATGCAGCTGGCCAATGCTCACCGGGAGCAACTAAGTTGGGGTTCAGTGTCTTGCTCAAGGACACTTTGACATGTGACCGGAGGAGCCGGGGATTGAACCAACAACTGTGAGATTGGTGGACAACCGCTCTACCTTCCTGTGCCACAGACGCCCTGAAAACGATGGAGTTACATGATTTGCTGTAGCGACTCCCGAAAATAAAAAAGAGTTTTTCTAATTTTTCTAATTTACTTTGTTTACCAGGAAAGGTTCCTCTGAGCTCACCTCAATATTTGAAGAATTATTTGCAATACAGCACATTTTGGAAGTTAAGCAGAGTGTGATAAACAACACTTGATATAAGACATTTGATATGCAGGTTTATGCCTAATCACTGCTGTTATGGTGAAGTAGGAGACGTGCTGCTTTTCAGTGTTGCATGAATATTCCCAGATTGAAATTGTTATTATTTTGAATGAGGAGAAAAATGTTGGTAGATAAATTAGGAGACACAGTTTAATCATTTAAAATGCATTGATCGATTGACTGATGGAAACTTGAATAAGTGTAGACTATAATTTAGCTGTAGATGTACCTTCTCCCCCTCTGTATCACGCCCTGATTCCATCTTCAGCTCCTCAATATTCTGCTGCAGACGAGTCATCTCTTCCTGAACACAACATCCACATATAACATTTTTTTGAACAAGAGAAAATTAAGACCAATTCACTGACACTCAGGATTTAAAAAAACGTTTTTTGTTTTTATGCTTTACACACACCCAGCATCATTGCAAGAAGTTAGAATGATGATAATGTGTGTGTGTTGTTGATGTACTCACCCTGCAGTGTGTGCGGAACTCCTGCTCCTGCTTCTTCAAGTTCTCATTCATCGTCACCAGAGCCCTCAGCTTCTCCAGCAAACTGTTTAGTACAACAAAACACGATCAGACAGAATCTCTTGGCTCACTGTTACTTATCTTATTTGTCATATGTGAATTATCATTTAAATATGAGGTTATATGTTACAATAAGATGGGAGAAAAAGGCACAAACTGAGGAGTAAGACAATAAAGCAATTAAACTGGGTACTACAGAATCCAGTAATGTAGGTTCCACCTCTAAAGAGACATTATAATACTCTGAATGCTTTTCATCTGACATTTTTAAGGAAAAAACATACAATGAGACTTTCAAGTCTTTGAATGCTCTAGAATTTTCTATTTCTGCAGAGATGTAAGTATAAATGTCTTCACAAACAAAGAAAATTATTAAACATTAAACTAATGAGACAAAAACAGTATTCATTTATTTATGATGGAATCCAGTCTTAAATATTTGTGCGTGGCACGACTGTGGCAAACCTGTGCTTTTAGTAATTGTTATTGTCCCCTTTTCAACAATAACTCAAGCTCCTCTTCTGTGGAACCAGCTACCATTTTAGATTCAGGAAACAGACACTACGGAAGAAACCTCCAGATGAACCAGGCTCAGGGTGGGCGGCCTGGGCCTGGTTCAAAAATTTTAAGGTTTAAAGCCTAGACTTTTAGCTTAAAACCTTAAAATCTTTGAAACAGGCCCAGGCCGCCCACCCTGAGCCTGGTTTATCTGGAGGTTTCTTCTATAGTTTTTAGGCAGCTTTTCCTCTCCACTGTGGCCTAGTGCTTGCACAAGGGGGGGAATGTTAAGTTCTCTCTCTCAACAACTTTATAGTCTTGACTTTATTCTGTAGAGTACGTTGAGATGACTTTGTTGTGAATTGGTGCTAATAAATAAAGTTTAATTGAAAGGCAACTAGTAACTAATCAGCTTGGAGGGATTTTAGTCCATTCATTCTTTCAGAGCAGCTTACAATCGGGGATGTTAGTTGGCCTTCTGCATGATGTTTTGACTTCGGGTTTGCCATTTCAAAAGATTTTATTTCTTTTACTTTAACCATGCCTTAGTAGAACGACTTCTGTGTTTAGGGTCATTGTCGTGCTGCATGACCCCCTTTGTGTTGAACTTCAGTTCACAAATGGTTATCTTGACACGTTCTTGTAGAATTTGTGAAACTTAGATTTCAAATCTTTAATGGGAGTAAGCTTTCCTCATCCAGAGGCAGCAATTGAAACATTACACCTTAGTAAATTAATGAACAAGTCTTTAATATTTTTTTTTTTTAAAACTACATTCACTCCTTGTCCTTTTAGGACTTTAGGAAATTTAAGTTTTAAGCTATATATTAAGTTATATAGCAGAATAGAGAGAATTTTGAAGGTTTCACAAAAATAGTTGAAACCCTACAGGTGATTATCTGTTTGGATACTTGACTCTAAACATCCCTTTTAAACAGGAGTGGCACCATCCACCTTATTGCTTACAGGTTGGCACATCAGTTGGCTTGTATGAACCTGTTCTTAATCAGATAAACAACAGATGATAACTTGAATAATAATAATAATAAGCATGTCTATGCCCATGTTAAAAATTCAATTGAATTTTTTGTAATCAAATAGTCCTATAGAAGCAATACTATGATGTTAATGTAACATTATGTTGGCCTGTTTTATTGAAACCTTATTTTACACAATGGGTAAGAAATAAAATATGAGGCTCAACAGAATACCTCTTTTAAAAATATCATGTGTCTGAAGCAGAATATACAAAAAGGAAGATTGTGTTTATCATTTTCTTTTGCCATTCTTCACTGACTGGCCAGCAATTTGCTGTGAATTCATGCTGGTACAAGCAGCATGTACCATTTATGTGCAGATTTTAAAAGGAACCAAAACAACACTGGTCCAAGTTGTCTTTGGAGTGCACCCAATGTTTACAGTTTTGTTGGCGGTTCTATACGGACCTCTCACAAAACCCTTATCCATGTCTAATTTACATAAGCTACAGAATTTAGCTACATTGCACATCCCATTTCTTGCCATTTAAGGACCCAACCCATGGCTCACACAGCAAGTGCCCACTGCAATCATGGCCATAGCAACTTGTTGCAACTACTGTTGATACTTTATTGCAGGTTTTATGCAGAACTGAGCTTGGATGTTTATTTGCAATGTTGCAACTACTCCCCACCTCTCACCTGCTGTCAGCGTGCTCCTCCAACTCTTCTAAAGACTTCATCTCTTTCTCCAGTTTCTCTGACTGCTTTGTGGCCTTGGAAAAAACAAATGCCTGCACTTAGAAAATCTTTGTCTATGCATCACTTACTCTTAAACTGATTGACTGTGATGACAAGTGCCAGTATGCCCTGAAAACCAACTCTCAAGGTCATTTTAAAATGCAAAACCAAGAACAATTATTAATATAAGGTACCAAAATATCCAACAAATAATTCATATAACTGATACGTTTGTCAGCAGGTATTTCGCCCGTCTTACCTCAAACAGTTTTCTCTTTGCTTCATCACAGCCCGTCTTCACTTCTGCATGCTTTGCTTGAAGCTGTCAAAAACATATATTAATACATTACTAAGAGCTTTAACACCTCCCCCTATCACTGAAAATGACTTTACAGTTTTCCTGCTAAAATAAAAATTAAAATTGAATGTAATGATAGCCCACATTAATTCTGTATGGAAGTGTAGCACTAACCAAACTAAAATAAAATAGCACTACTTTAAATTACATCCATAACTAACCTACTGCACTACAAGCTTTGACAATTTAGAAGCTTTTTTTTTGTCTTTTCCCAATTTCTACGGGGCTTGGACCATCACTGCACAGCTGGGGAGGGGAATGGGCTGGTAGGGGTTCACTGGCTTGCCTAGAGACACTCCGACATATAGCCAGGGATCAAACCACTAACCCTGTGGTCCGTGGACGACTGGCTTAACAAACTGAGCTACAGCCACAGCTGAGCTATTATTAAGAATATGGTTGACAAAAAAGTAGCTGGTCCGCTGATGTGGAGGTGTGAAGAGTCGGCATAAGACAGAGAGACAAACAAAGTGGGGAGAGGGAGAGAATTCCTGACTGTTAAGGTTAATACATGTTTTAAACTATTCGGCCAGTTAATGACCACATATAAACTACTAGTAATAGTAGTAGTGACACTGCATAATAGTTGGACATTTACAATATTTATTGCCTGTAGGTGTGAATCTGAGCGTGGTTCTCTCTGTCCCCTGTGTCAACCCTGTGATAGACAATTGATCAGTCCCAGGTACAGTGCATCCAGAAAGTATTTACAGCACTTAACTTTTTCCACATTTAAGTATGTTACAGACTTATCTCGAAATGGATTAAATTCATTATTTACCCCAAAATTTTACGGACAATACCCGTAATGACAACATTAAAGTTTGATGATATCTTTGCTTAATACTTTGTTGAAAAAACTTTAGCACCAATAACAGCCTAAAGTCCTTTTCAGTATGAAGCTACAAGCTTGGGCTAGTCTCTATACTTGTTCCGTTAGATCTTAGTGCTGCATTCGATACCATTGTAGTACTATCACAACATTTTATTACAGAGAATGGAACATGAAATTGGGATTAAAGGAACTGCCCTAGGTTGATTTAAATTTTATCAATCTGATAGATTCCAATCCTCAATCCTCCATGCACACAAAGGTTATATATGGACTTCCACTATGCTGATGATACCCAGCTATATCTATCTATGGAACCAGATGAAAGTAAATCAGTTAATCAAGCTTCAAGCCTACAAGACATAAAGGCCTGGATGTCCCACAATTTTTTTTACATCTAAACTCAGACAAAACTGAAGTCATAGTATTTGGACCCAAAAATCTCAGAGATATGATGTCCAACCATATTGTTACTCTAGATGGCATAAGTCTGGCCTCCAGTATTACTGCAAGGAACCTTGGAGTTATTTTTGACCAGGATTTGTCCTTTACCTCACAAAACAAATATCTAGAACAGCCTTCTTCCACCTAAGGAACACTGCCAAAATTAGGAGCATCCTGTCTCAAAGTGATCCCAAAAAACTAGTCCATGCATTTGTTACCTCTAGGTTGGACTACTGTAATTCCCTACTTTCAGGATGCCCCAGTAACTCCCTAAAGAGCCTGCAATTAATCCAAAATGCTGCAGCAAGAGTGCTGACTGGAACTAGCAAGAGAGATCATATTTCACCTTCACTAGCTTCTCTCCATTGGCTTCCCATTAAATGTAGAATAGAATTTAAAACCCTGCTTCTTACATATAAAGCTCTGAATGGTCAGGCTCCATCATATATAGAAGACCTCTTAGCACCATATCATCCCAGTAGACCACTTCGATCTCAGAATGCAGGCCTACTTATGGTTCCCAGAATTTCCAGTGTTAGAATGGGAGGCAGAGCCTTTAGCCATCAAGCTCCTCTCTTGTGGATCCAGCTCCCAGTTCAGATTTGGGAAGCAGACACCCTCTCTACTTTTAAGTCTAAGCTTAAAACCTTCCTCTTTAATAAAGCACATAGTTAGTTATAGTTATGCTGCCATAGGCTTAGACTGCTGAGGGACCCACCCCCCAATGCACTGAGCTCCTTTCCTCCTCTTGACCATCTCTCCTCTCCTCTCACCCCACAATTGTCACCACTTTATGACATTAACGCTGTGTGTTTTCTCCCATAGTTGTCTTTGTCCTTCTCTGTCCCTTTGTGTAGGCATCACCGGCTTTGGAGCCGTGTGCAGCTACTGGTTCTACCAACCTGCCCAATGTTTTGTTGTGTCCCTTGTTGCTCTTTTCTTTTCTCTCTCCACTTTTTACTCACCCCAACCGGTCAAGGCAGATGGCCGTCCACCCTCAGCCTGGTTCTGCTCGAGGTTTCTTCCGTTAAAGGGAATTTTTCTCTGTACTGTTGCTTATGGCTTGCTCAAGGGGGAATTGTTATGTTTTCTCTATACATCTTTATAGTCTTGACTTTATTCTTTAAGGTGCCTTGAGATGACTTTGTTGTGATTTAGTGCTAAATAAATAAAGTTGAATTTAAAAACTTAAATTGAATATGAGCTCCAGCCCCCACCACCCATAACAGTATATGTACAAGAATAATTTTGTTATGTTGCAGCCTAATACCACATTTTTGTTCTCTAAATTTATTAGAAAAGGAAAAACTGAAAAATCACATTGGCCCAAGTATTCAGACCCTTTGCAACAACACATGACATTTAGCTCAGGTGCCTCCCATGTGTCTTGATTGTTGCTGTGATGTTGCTGCACCTTGACTGGATTCCACCTGTGGTAAATTAAATTAAGTGGACATGATTTGGAAAGGCACAAACCTTTCTATAGAAGGCCTCACAGCTGAAAATGCATAATGTATCAGAGCAAAAGCAATAAGGTCAAATGTGCTGTCTGCAGAGCTCAGAAATAGGATTATTGCAAGGCACAAATTCAGGGAGGGCTACAAAAAAGATTCCACTGCATTTCAGGTTCCTAACAGCAGATTGACCTAAAAATTCTCAAATAAAAGAAGTCTGGTCAAATCAGGATTCCTTCAAGAGGTGGTTAACTGGCAAAACTGAGCAATTGCAAGAGAAGGGTCTTAGTAGTAGAGGTGACCAAGAACTTGACGGTCACTCTGACTGAGCTGCAGAGACCTGGTATAACCATAGGACAAAGTTCCAGAAGGACAACCATCATTGCAGCCCTCCACTTATCTAGGCTTTATATCAGAGTGTCTAGATGGACGCTTCACCTCTTCACTCTAAAAAGGCCTGCTTGGAGTTCACTTGGAGTCCAGGCACTGCTCATCACATGCCCAATACCACCCCTACAGTGAAGCGTGGTGGTAGCATCATCCTGCTGTGGGGGTGTTTTTCAGCAGCAGGGACTGGAAGACTGGTCAGGATTGAGGAAAAACTGAATGGAGTAAAGTACTAATTTCTCCTAAATAAAAATCTGTTCCACAGATTTTCCACATAGTCGCCCCTATGGCACTGTCCCTGCCAGAGCCCTAACTGTAAAATTTAAAGTTAGGGCTCTGACTTTAGAATTTAAATGATTGTACTATCAGGCTGCCACATAACATTGAAAAAAGTGAAACATTTGAATGCACTGTATGTATAATATGCCTTAATATGATATTAAGGCTGTGGGAACTGCTATATATGTACTTTGCCCTTCAGCTGGTATTGACACTGCGACAACTTACAGAAACATGGTGCTCCTTGTTACAAAAACCTTTAAGTGAGAGATGATGAATGTGTTATTCTTAAACGTCCTTGTGCAAAAAAACTCAAGTTTAGGTTTTACTTTAGAGGCAAATCTTTTTTTTCTATGAAAGTCAGGATTGATTGCTGCCAATTTCTCATCAGTTCATGAAAACGGAAACTTGGTATACATCAATCCATCAGAATTCCTCTGAATGTGGGACCATGTTGTTTAGCACATTGAAATAATAGCTTGCAGACTGCCATCCTTTTAAAGTTAAACCACGTTCATATTAGTGATAATTCATATGATATAAGTTATAATGTCAACCTGCATATTGTTAAAACAACAATTAAGATATTATCTTAGACAACATGTATCGCACACCTTAGGTGTACAAGCCTATAGGGTCATTTACAAAAAATTATAGATTTTTTGAGACTCTGGTTGTAATAAAGTTATTAACAAAGTGGATTACATAACATGGTGTTTGTGAAGTGACAGTGAGCCAGAGAAAATGCTAACCTCCTCCAGGTGTTTAGTTTTCTGCTGGATCTGTTTATTGAGTGATGTAACGATCCTGCGGTGTTGCTGTTGTGGGCCAAATCTCTCGGAACGCTCCTCTGAGGTCAATTCTGACTGCTGCAGTGACATATGGGACATGCATTATATTACAACAAAAAAGAAAAGTAACAGCAGAATAATCATTTTTAGCAAGGCTGTGCCACCCCAGGCAGTTGTGTTAAAAATGCCTGTACAATAATCACAAACAGTAACCAATATGAATATATACACAATATATATAGTTTAAATATATATGGCACCTCTAAATTGTTCACCCTTCAAACTGTTACAACAAACAGTTGGAAACTAAACTAAAGCACATCCCTTTTGCTACTGAGTAATGCAATTATGTTTGAATTAGTAGCATCTAATGAGAATGCAATTTTTAAGCAACTTGCCCAACGCTACCCGAGTCCTGATGATTTGGAGCAGCACAGTACAGAATTTCTCTGCTTCTTTTAACAAACTCACCTTCTCAGCATACTCGGAGGCAATCTGTTTGATCTCCTCAGACTGCAGTCCCACTATCTGACCCACTGCACTTGCAGTCAACTTCCCCTGCGGAAGGACAAATGTTGGTCACAGCCACAAATAATAAACGGTTTGCATTTATATAGTGCTTTTCTACCTATTGGCACTCAAACCGCTTTACACTGCTTCTTATTTAACCATTCACACTCACAATCACACACACATACACAGAGGAGGGAGTTGAACCAACAACTGAAGGACTGGTGGTCAACCGCTCTATCGTTTTGTGCCACACACCATACAATGTATAGTTGTATTTATGTAATTTAGGCACTGATACAAAGAAATGCAATTTCCAGGGTCTGTATTTCCAAGCTCGTCAGACTAGGAAATAACTTCTAACCCAAAATTCTCAGACTGATTTATTTTTTTTTTTTTTGTTGCCAGTATAAGACATTTTTAACTTTGGAAAATTTTGAAAAAGTTTCAGAGGTGTCTTAACCTGTTAAAAGTTACTAGAATATTGTAGGCATAAGTATGCTGTGACGAGAGACCTGTTTTTGGTTATGCTTTATGACAAAGTACTTGCTGAGGCCAACTGACTAAACAAATGCTGGGGTTGGAGAGTTCTTACTTCTACACTGACCTTATGGATAATTCATAGAAGGAAGATGCTGCTTGATAAACATGGGTACAGATTTTACTCACTGAATAAAAATTTATAAACATTTTTTTTAATTGGAGAGTAGATAAGCTCTTAGTTGTGCTAGAACAAGCAAAAAACCTTAAAAAGGAGAGCATTGATTTATTGATTTAATTAGCCTCCAGAAGAAGTAGTACATAAAGTTTTAGGATAGATAAGTAGTAATGTTGTGATTAAATTCTATATGGTACACAGATAAAAAAGACAATACAGAACACAGGTTTTTGTTCACCCCTTCATTTGCCATGGCAGCCATGTTGGTCATCAGGGTTTTGATTCGCATCTAAGAGGAAACAAAAAACAGTTTCACAGAGGGGTTAAAGATAAGTTAAAACACAAATGACACGTCTTCATTTTTATTTTGCCTGCATTCACAAATAATTACAACCAAATATTCTAATAATTATGCTTTACATAATTTATGAAAACCTTGCTCTATAATGTGTACAGATGTTTGTTATGTTTTGCTGTTAGAAAAAAACGGAATTTTTAATTTTCAGTCTTTTTTTTATCCATTCAATTACGTACATTTATTATAATTCACCGCTTTTTACTTAGTGCTTTATCTTATTTCTGCTACTTGGATGTAATTCTATAACATGTATTTTTCCTCCCTATGTGTAACACACTTATAAGCTCAAACCTCTTCTACTGCCTGTAGATCATCCTCTTCTGACACCTCTGCCATTCCAGAAGGTGTCGCCTGAGAACTAGAAGCCATTGAAGCCTTCTCCCCATCCACCTACAGTTAAGGAGGGAGGACAGAATGAGGGAGTTAAGCAGCAGTAAAGAACCACTCTGAAATCTAACTTGTGCTGTTAATGGTGTCAGTGTGTAGCTGTGAATGGGGTAAGGAGAAGCAGTGAATCCCACCATAAAGGCTTATTAACTTACTCTGCAAATGCATTCTCAGAATAGAAGAAAGGCTAGACAGCTCAAACACCTACCTTGTCTTGTTTGGTCTGCCTACTGAATCCATATCGCCTAGAGAAACAAACCAAAAATGTAAGAAATGTAAAAATAACATGCATTTCCTTTACCCCTCATAAAATCAATAATGTCAAATATATCATGCCACATTACAACAGCAGCAAATCAAATGGCAGAAATTCAGAATCAAGATAAACAGCTCCCTGTGGGCACGACTGTGTGATTAAATAAAAAAATAATTCCATATGAAAGTGCATCAAAGCAGAACCACAGTTTGCATCCATCATGCCTAAAATCAGTGACGGACACGCTCAACCACAAAACAAAGCATTGTGAAGAGAAGCTTGCAGAACAACAAGGCTTCACACGTTCATTCAGTACTTACAGGAAGAAAGCTGACATTCTAATACAGTAATGGAGATAGATGAAAAAATAATATGTCAGACAGATAAGAGATGTGTGGATTAAAAACATGTAAGGGATTCAGTTAAAAAGGTTATCAAGAGGAGGACAGAGAGAACGTATACCATCTCTCACAAGACTCCAGCCTAATACATCTACAGTGCATCCAGAAAGTATTCACAGGGCTTAACATTTTCAACACTTATTCCACAATGGATCAAATTCATTATTTTCCTTAAAATTTTACAAACAATATCCCATAATGACCACATGAAAGAAGTTTGTTTCTACAAACCAAGCCATGAAATCCAAGGAATGGAATGGAAAGGAACGAGACAGGATTGTATCTAGGCACAGATCAGACTCCATCATATATAGAAGACCTCATAGCACCATATCATCCCAGTAGACCACTTCGATCTCAGAATGCAGGCCTACTTGTGGTTCCCAGAATTTCCAAAGGTAGAATGGAAGGCAGAGCCTTTAGCTATCAAGCTCCTCTCCTGTGGAACCAGCTGCCAGTTCTGATTTGGGAAGCAGACACCCTCTCTACTTTTAAGTCTAGGCTTAAAACCTTCCTCTTTGATAAAGCTAATACTTAGTTATAGTTATGCTGCTATAGGCTTAGACTGCTGGGGGACCCCCATCCTCCTTGGACAAATGTTACATTTGCAAGATTTCAAACAAACTTATGTCATGTTGTAATTATGGGGTATTGTATGTAGAATTTTTAGGAAAACAATGAATTTCATTTGTTTTGGAATAAGGCTGTAACAACAAAATGTGAAAAAAAGTTAAGTGCTGTGAATACTTTCTGGATGCACTATATATATATATATATATATATATATATATATATATATATATTCAGATGATATATCTAATGATCATGTTATTACATTCTAATTGGTCCAGAATATTAATTTTAAAACACTTATATTTTATGGTTTGTTTACATGAGCTGTATTATTCAGTTATTATAAGGTATTTTAAAAAGCACATTTCATAAACTCTGAGATTAAATCAGAACTCTGGGTTGACATCACTGTGTGGTACGGCAGCACTATGGTCATGGACCGCAAACGCCTGCAGAGACTGGTGAACACTGCGCAAAAGATCACCAGGACTCCACTGCCCTCTCTGCATCTACCACCGCAGAGTCCACAGGAGAGCTGCTTCCATCCTCAAAGACCCCTCCCACCCCCAGCACGGACTGTTCACACTCAGGACGGAGGTACGGAAGTATGAAATGCAGGATTTCAAGACTGAAGAACTCTTTCTTCCCCTCTGCCATCAGACTCCTAAACAGCTGATAGGAGTTTGCAACCATGGACATAACTGTTTACATTGATTTACATTTTTGCTTTTGCACATTCATTATTTCAGAACTGCACTACCTCACTTTTTATTGCCTTATTCAGAACTGCACTACCTCACCTTTATTGCTCTTATTTTTTTATTTGAATTTTTTTCTATTTTTTATTTTACTTTACTGTATAACATTTATTGTGGACACAAAGTAAGAATTTCATTGTGCAGGGAAACATGCTTTATGTGCATATGACAATAAACACTTTAAATCTTGAATATTTAATACAGTGAGAGGGGAAACTCGAGAGTTTTAGGTTTCAGAAAAGCCAATTAGCGTCAGTTCAGTCAACTCAGAGTTTGTTCACACTTAGTTAAGTATGTGAACAATGACTTTAAAAAAGGCATCAACAATGGAACTCAAACTATGATCTACCATGGCAAGTAGAAGCAGAGACGCCATTTCACTTCTTTTGCACTACAAATATTAACATGTAAAAATGAATGCAAATTCAACATTAAAAAAGCAAGAGACATGAAAACTAAGAAAGAGTCAAATTAACACACTGTTTGAACAGCTTCAGACAACCAGAAGCATTTGTTCAAAAAATTATATTTAAATCACATCTAGTCCAAGTTTTTGCATCTACAGTACAACCAGCCACTCACTATAATGTCATAATGAGAAATATCTCTTTAGAGACATGTTTCTAAAGCCTTTCACGTTTTTGTTAAATAATTAAAACACGCAGAGCAGAACAACTGACCAACAACCCAGAAAGTTTTGGTAGCAGTATTCATTCAGTATCTTCACTACTAAGTGACTAATAAGTCTATATCAAGTGATGTTTGTATGGAGTCAAGATATAACTTAACACCTTAAATCGTTTTGAATTAGTAGCATAAAAAAAAGGTAGCTTTGTGATTATTGAGTTAAATTGCGATATGAATTTGATATAACGATCCATTCTTTTGCCTTCCGTTGTATCATGTAGTCATTGTCTATAAATTGGACTGCATTTACATGGATAAGTTAAACCAGAATAATTCTTCTCCATTGCACATGTGCTTGTACTGTATATTTTGGCAATAAAAAGAAGTGGGTCCGCTAGTGGCACATTCCACCATTGTTAACTGAAGGAAGAGCATAAATTTGGAAACAGACACCAGAGACATTCTGATGATGGTGTAAACAAGTCCCTACAATCGATCATTGTTAAAGTAAACCTAGATTACAGACATAAATCTCATATGATGACGGCTTCTCCGGCTGCTCCTTATTCACTTTGAACCTTCCAAAAGTGGAGCTTGTATGAGATGTGAATGTCAGCTCCTCTGCAAATCTATTCTGTGTAGGTGTGTGCAGATGTTTACGTGCATCTTTGGAGAAACATGACTTTACAGCATGATTTAGAGCAAAGGTGATAGAAAATACACAAATCTTACCTGCCATATTCCAGCAGAGTGGAGTGTACCCTGGACTCCTCGTCCAGCAGCTCTCCTGCATCCTTCTGTCTCCTGTACTTTCTCTGTGGTTTGTACACTTCCTGCAAAAAAAGTTTGCAGGGAAGGCCATAGGAACGGCTGTCAGAATCAGTTATACTGTTTAAGTTTATATATATTTAACCAAAACCATTACATAAACAATTTTTATGTAAAAAGGGGACATTCGATGGACAGAAATACGATTAAGAAAATGAGGATATGCTATTAAATCACTTGTGTAGTATTTTCAGAGGAGAACCAATGTTCACCCGTCAAAGATCAGTCAGGGTGCTATTGTATACAACACTATATGCTTCACGTGTGATACAGAGTCTTGTTGTGTTTCTCAGGAGATGTTTTAAGCTATGTTGCTGTATAAATGAGTTTTCCGAGACTTGGACAGAGTGAAGTTTAATCTAAACGTATTCAAGCTATATTTGTGTTGTGAATATTTTATTTTCTATGCTTGTTTTATATCGCTGAAGAAAAAGTGTGTATATTTGTGTGATTTTATATTATTTCTTTTATTTAGTTTTCACGGCATGCTGGATGTGTGAACAAGAGAACACTTTGTGTCCGTGATTAATAGAGGATAGTTACATCTGTTAAGCTAGAGAACTTCTCAACTATTGTTGTTGTAGTACTGTTGTATGTAGTTATGACTGAGCATTTACACTCATATACTTATTGCTTTTAATTAATTAATTAATTTTCTGGCTGAGGCAGAATGTCATCTTTGTATTTACTCAAGAGAGATTAGTTGGGTTTTGTCAATAATTCTGTATAGTTTTGCCTATATTATGTAAAATACTATTGGATGATTTTATTGTTATTTGGTGCTATATAAATAAATTTGAACTGATTAAGTGTCTGAGACCTCTTCTCTAGTAAACCGACTGCTAATCTTGCATTAAGTTCATGTATCATCTCTCAGTTTAAATGTTCATGTCATGTCAAATAAATTAATGAAACCGTTCTGAATTAGAACCCCAAGTAGCCTATTTGCAAGCAAGTAGCTACTTTATCACAATTTATGCCAGTCAGATTAAGTATAATCAGATTTTGTGGAAAACACTCTTAAGAGTTTTTTAAATTACCATGTTGGACAATCATTGTGCAAAAACGATAAACTCAGTTAAAAAACATTAAAAGCCTAACATTGTCATGACAGTCATATCCATAATGAGTTTATGTAAACTTTCATCATCATTACTGTAATGTGTAATGGTGTAGTGACTCACCTGTACATCTAGAACTGCACTCACAGCCTTGTCTTTTCTTTGAAAAAACTCTTCATCCTGACCACAAGGTTTCAAAGCACAAGTTAACATCAGAGAGTATAAGTGCCTAATTACACTGCCTTACACTTGCAAAATCCTGGTAAATAAGGGTTGATACATTTTTCTCTCTTAGTTAGGGTTGGGACAGTTTAAAGACAAAAAATTGATTTGTTCAGTTTGCTAGCCAAATTTCGGAGCTTGGCCAAACTACCTGTAGGTGCAGACATCTGACAGAAAGTTACAGAAATCAGAGTTTGCAGGAATTGCCTCTAAAGGTTTTGCAACAATATACACTGTTGCCCATAAAGTTGGAATAAAATAATGTTTACTTATTATTGTGACAATGTGATTTATTCTTGATAGATAACGTGTATATCTTCTCAATACTTTATTGATCAATCTTCTCCAAACATATTACGGTAAAAATTAAACAACAATTAACCTTTGCAAACTTTATGGGCAAAAGTGTATTAGGTATCTTGTTTTTGTCTGGGGGTTAATTTTTATTTGAAAGGTACTAACAATTTTTTGCTTTTATATTATATTTGCTTTTTAACTTAATATCTATTTTGTGACTGAATGATAGCGTTACCTCTGGAAGGCTGTGGGTCTTCTGGAACTGAGAAATAGAGTAGGCTCTCACATAGTCACCCATCTCTTCCCTTGTCTCTATGGCTCGCTTTACCAGCCACTGGCAGGAGACACAACACACCACTGATTATATACATGCTCAAACCAGAAACCACTGTAATTAGTATTATATGTAAAGTATTACATAGAAAAAGTCAGTGTCTTAGATTGTAATGAATACTCTTACTTGTATCACTGGAAAAATGTGAATGAAGTCCAGGCCTTGGATTTGATGGGGTTCCAGGCGATGAGGACACTTCATCTTCGGTAGAACAGAAACTATTTTTTCTGTCAGGGCTCTGCAACAAGATAAAAACCCTACTAGAATCTAATTATTCTTTGCAACATATTCAGTCATTAGACTGTTATCAAACCCAAGTGCCAAAATCCAGAAAATAACATTAAATATAATATTCTCTTAAGACTTACTGCTGAGTCACAATAACTTTGGCTTGAAGGAGATGTATGACTACCTTAAAAAGCTGTTGTACAGTCATTGCATAATTAGGCCATCTGAATGTTATACCAATGCATTATTGGGGTACCTATATGTTGTGTTTTATAGTATAAATTTGAAATTTGTTTCTCCTGATAAAATAAAATCCAATCAATCAAATAGATTTTCACTCCTGACATATAAGCTGCATTAAAATTCAGTAACATCCACAAAGTACAAACTGCCTGAACCATCTGACCTCTGGAAAAAATCCTGTTTTGGTCTTACAGTTCATATTATGTCTGCATTTGCAAATTACACCTATCAACCAAAAGACCACCGATGGTTTTAATATTGTGGTGGACAATTCACATGGGCACTCTGATACGTTCTGTGGCAATGCAGCAAGCTGTGATGCATTATGTGTACTGACACCTCTCTGTATCATAATCATTACATTTTTTTCAATACTGGCCCTTGTATACTACAACATAAAACTATCCGGTGAATTTAATGCTTTGCCTGATTGTTGTAACTTGATATCTGTGACATTTTAGATTCAGATGAAGAACCTTAGATAAATGATTACTAAATTGGAGCGCTATAGTGAATAGGAAAAGCAGACTCTTATCATCAACACGGTTTATCTATCCGTTTAAAAATTTACTTGATTGTCTCTTAAACAGAGGAGATTTTTTTTAGATCAATAACCACAGACTTAACCACAGTAATACATCTGGGAAAGCACAGGTGACATAAAGTATATAGGAACCTAAAAGAATTACCAGTTAGCTGAAAATGCACTTACATTTTCTGGCCAATGGTTGAGTTTTCTTGAAAAAGAAGATCCACGTCGATTTCAATGTTACAAGTGGTGATGCACCAGGTCATACCCCCCACTACCTGATGTGGAGATCGGGAAGAATCGATATGAGTGAGGTTTATGTGACTGCTATGTAGATTAATGGACACTCACGTATACAGATTAGCAAAGCTTCTCTTTGAACAGGCAAGAGATATTAGCATATTGAGCTTGAAAAAGGGAGATTTTCCAGGAAATGGTATGAGACCAACATGGGCGAAGCTCAAACTGTTTAATTGTGTACCTTATCGAAAGGAGACAGTCCCTTAATCCTCGATCTGAAGTATCCAGCTGCCAGCAGAAGCTCCAGGATCTCTGACAGCTTAACGCTCTGCTCTTCATCCTCTCTGGTTTCCACCTACGAACCAGACACACATTATCGCATTCATAATCAACGTCTGTAGAAAACCAATCACCACCTGGCCTGTTGAAGTGCTCACGGACTAGAAAATGAATCCCCAACAGCTACAGAGATTTTAACTTTTAGATTTTAACTAGCTGATTTAATAGATTGTGGGTATGTTTTGTTCAACTGTCACACTTATAGATATATTACTCCATTGTATAAAGCTGTTTTTGAACACAAGCGTTGAGTTTTAAACAGTTGATACGTCGTTAACTCAACCAAATTCACCCGCTTTAAGTCTCTCTGAAAGCTAAGCCTGGGTCTCACATTAACGTTAAGTGCTGACTTTACAGTAAAACCTTTGTTATAGTGTTATACTGTTAAATGCATTTCGTTAAAAGCTTTTACCTGGATAAGGTTGCCCTCTTGGTCGTACTGGACCCCTATTTTTGACCCAGTTTTCACTCGGTGGAAAACAGACGAAGTAGTCGCCATGTTGAAAAAGCAGTTGTGGATGACGGGTCACGTGACTGCAACATGTGATCCCATCTAAGATAATCCAACGTAACTTGTGTGACGGCGAGGTGTCGTTTTTTCCCCTTCTTTTCTCGAATAAAAATTTGAAAACAAACTTCATATTTTAAGGAAAACACAGAGGCATAAAAGGAAATGTACTAAAAACCACATAGAAATACATTACCTTACACATAGAGCATATATTTTAGCATGTTTTTGATTGAATGTGGCTTCACACTAAATATTAAAGTGGCACTCAAACAATTAGAATGTGGTATTGAAAACAATACTCTGGCTACACAACAGGCGTTAGACAGTAGAGGGAGCACAGATCTAACGACATGCTCATTCTAACTTTCTTGAGGGAATCATTTCACGAGCTTCTACTATAATTTTATTTGTACCGTTTCTGCCTAAATCCTGTTTTGTTTGTATACATATTCAATTGCATATCAAGAATTTCAGTTATGCATCTCAGAGACTAATTTTATGATAATATGATCACTGTTTCCTCTAAACCGATAATTATATGTATTACTGTTTACATTGTAATACTGAAAAGTCTTTACTCTTTAGGGGGTAGGACAACACCCAAAACACCCCTAATTTTAGATGAAATTATATGCTATTTATGGCAGCCTGTTTTTGCAACAGGGGATAAAGAAAAACAAATTATGACAGTGTATCTTAAAATAATGAGTTACTAAGTCAAAATAATGAGATACTATCTCATAAATAATAAGTTACTAAGCTACTATCTCAAAATAATGAGTTACTGGGTCAACATAATGAGATACTTTCTCAATATTATAAGTTACTAAGTCAAAATATAGAGATGCTTTCTCAATATTATGAGTGGCAATAGCCTTCATTTTGGGCGATGAGAAGTCTCTTTGTGTTCTCCTTTGTTTTCCCAAACGTTAATCTGAATCCAACTTTACACTAACCAGACTTTAACCCTTGTCATTTAGTTACCTAAGACTTCTCCTAAATTGTAGAAGCTAAGGTTTAACAGCACCTCCTTAAAATGGAAGAAAGAGCTTTGCGACACTTTGTCTCACATTGCGGCGACTATTTTGCGATAATGGCTCATTTTACGGCACACGTGTAGCGTCTACTCCAGTTGTGTGGTGTTTGCTCCACCATGGCTAAAATTTCTAAGAAGAAAGTGAGTAAAAAGAGTCTTAAAAAAAGCACGAAGGCGCCAGATAAGGTTACAGCTGTGGTCTACGACGACGAGGAGGATTTAAATGAAGCAGATGATAACATCACTAGTGAGGAGGAAGATGAGGAGGATGACGGTGGGGATGAACGAAAACGCCAAAAGCTGCTTGAGGCCATCAGCGCTCTCGGCGGTAAGAGGAAAAAAAAGCTGGGAGAAAGGTCTGAGGCGGCTGTCCATATGTCCGAGTTTACTGTCAACGCGGAGGGAGAAGGCGACAAAATCGACCTAGCTGAGCTCATCGGGACTATTGAGGAAACCCCGGCTGTTCCAGCGAGGACCAAGAAGCAGCTTAAGAGCCTGCAGCAGAGTAAAAGGACAATTGAGTGTCCACTCAGCAAGCAGGAGAGTGAGAGGATCCAGAGAGATGTAGCATTCCAGAAGGCATCAGCAGAGGCGTCCCGCTGGAAGGGGATTATCGGACAGAACCAGAGAGCTGAGCAGCTGATCTTCCCCCTCAACCAGGAGCCCTCTGGTCCCAAACCCATGGAGAGGGTAGTGACTGGCTGGAAAGCGCAAACCCCACTTGAGCTGGAAGTCTTTGCTCTCCTGTCTGCAAACAAGCAGCCCATTAATGACCCCATTCTGACCCCAGCCGAGGAGGCTTCCCTGAAGGCGATGAGCCTAGAGGAGGCCAAGATCCGTCGTGCTGAGCTACAGAAAGCCCGTGCACTGCAGTCCTACTATGAGGCTAAAGCCCGGAGAGAGAGAAAGATCAAGAGTAAGAAATTCCATAAAGTGCAAAACAAGGGCAAGCGTAAAGAGTTAATTAAGCAGTTTGAAGAGATGGTGAAGACAGACCCGGCTGCTGCCTTAGAGGAGCTGAATAAGATAGAGATGGCCAGGATGCAGGAGAGGATGTCACTGAAGCACCAGAACAGCGGCAAGTGGGCAAAGTCCAAGGCAATCATGGCCAAATACGATGAAGGAGCTCGCAAGGCGATGCAGCAGCAGCTGGAGGTGAACAAAGAGCTGACGCAGAAGCTGGTGACATCACTCAATAATGAGGAAGAGAAGGAAAAAGAGGAAACGGGTGAAGCAGAGGTGATTCCTGATTTTGCGAATGATGCTGAGCAGGGACTGGATTCTTCAAATCCGTGGATGAGAGGCAAGCTCTCTGAAGATCTCACTGATAAAGAGATTATGATTGTGGATCTTACAGCAGAGGAAGCAACAGCAAATACAGCTGAGAAAGAAGAGGATGAGGAGAAGGCGGAAGAAGTGGAAGAAACGGAACAGGAAACACTCCTCAGAGAGTTTGACAGTAGGAGGAAACTCCGTCAGGCTGAGGAGGCTAAAACAGGACCTGAAATATGCGTAGATGATGAAGTGGAGAGTAAAGATGAAGCTGAGGTTTTAGATGCTTCAGACAAAGAGGAGGAGGAACTTTCAAAGTTCACAAGCCTTTTCAGGGGATTAACAGACAGGCATTGTGATGCTGAAAATGAGCAGGCTGAGGCAGCAGCAGTTGGCAGCCACATGGACGCTCAACTGGAAGAAGGACTGATGAGGATCAGGACTCTAGAGGATGTGGAGCTCCTCATTCATAAGGGCTCAGCCACTGATGAAGCACCTGCTCAGCCCCAGTTACCACCCACTACAGAAACCTTACCGTCAGCTACACTAAAGGAAGGCAAAAACAGAAAAAGGAAAAGAGGGATCCAACTTGAGGAAATTCTCACCAAAGAGACAAAAGTCATCCAAGTTCAACTCACTCCAACAGTTGAGGACACAGAGGATTCCAATGAAAAGCTGGACCAGAGGGGGCTTATTAAGGAGGCCTTTGCAGGAGACGATGTCATCTCAGACTTCCTCAAGGACAAGAGGAAGCAGGAGGAGGCAGGAAAACCTAAAGTGGATGAACTTACGCTGCCTGGGTGGGGGGAGTGGGGAGGGATGGGCCTTAAGCCATCCCGCAACAAACGCCGGAGGTTCAGGGTCAAGACGGCACCAGCACCGCCCAGAAAAGACCAGCATCTGCCCAGTGTCATCATCTCAGAGAAAAGAAACAGCTCCATCAGCCTCCACCAGGTAAACTCGCTGCCCTTTCCCTTCGAGAACCACGCACAGTTTGAGAGCACCATCCGCTCTCCACTGGGCCGCACCTGGAATACAGAGCGGACTGTGAAAAAGGTCACCAAGCCTAAAGTGGTCACCCAGCTGGGTGCCATCATCGAGCCCATGGCTCGGGAGGAGCTGATAAAGGACAAAAAGCAAGTGTCTGTGGGGAATAAAAGTAGTGTGGACTTGGGGAAAAGAAATTATTAAGAAATAACACTGAAATAATCAGTAAGGCTATTTGATTATTTTATTCATTCAGCAGATGTTGGTGAACTGTGTGTCTGTATACCACAATGATCACTTCAGTCCTTGTGAGGGTGTATCAGCATACATAGAACAAAATGATTTGTTTGACTGAGTCTATAAGTCATATTTTTCTAGAATTATTCCTATGATATATATGATAAGTCTAAACATAATTTGAAATTATTAATATTTATGTGTGATTTAAAAAGTATGAAGTCAACTAAGTAGATAAGAAAACGTTAAATTCCACTTTTAGAGTTTACGGTATTGTAAGCTCCCGAGCTGAATTATTGCCAACTGGATATGTAAGACTGTGTAAGGCTGCAACATGCAGTTGCATGTTCTTTCTCAAGTTCCTGTAATGTTTGTTGTATGAAGGTGTTATTTTGTCACCAAAATAAAACTAGTCATTATGCAGATTAACTGCTTTTAAATTGTACATGTATATTTCTTAGGTCTATATTCTTGTTGAAATGTTATTATGCAAATGTTTCTCACATCTAACATTTTAATGTGGTTGGTGTTAGATGTGCTGATTTCATTGTCTTAGTTCAGTAGTAAGTAGTTCAGTGTATTCTCAAATATCTATATTGGATTTAAATAGTTAATATAGGATTTTAAATGATTCTATAAATCAGTATATTATTAGATTGCCTCAGAGCTTGTCAGCCCTACTCTGGCTGACTCAAGTGTGACTCAACTGAAAATGAAGCACTGGCACCAGCTGATAACTGGTGACAAAAAGAGAGTTGAATCATACTTTCAGCTTTACTAGGTGAAATATAATAGGAAGGTTGGGGTTACGGAATCCAAAGGAATTAATGTTTGTGACACTAAGTCAGAAATATAGATTAAAATGATCCAAAAGCAGCAAAAGTTTTAAATACAGCTGAATGGCTGCAAATCAAAACTCTAGAGAGAATGTGTGAAATTTCAAGTTATATTTGTACTGTCTGTTAAGATATTGATTTTATTTAGACAGGTTTAGGTTTGTGTGTGCTGCTGGTATTTACACTTTTTTAAAAAAAAATCATTTAATCATTTTAATCATTTAATTAGGTAAAAGTAGCAAAATTGCAGTGTTAGTGTTAGTTATTGTTACTCAAGTAAACATACAACATACAAACATAAGCTAAATTAATAATTTGAGTACTAGCATTAGGGATACTATATTCTTTTTATGCAGAACGGCTCATTTCAACTTTGTCAAAATATGGTATGGTAACAAATGGTAATGAGAAGTGAAACTGTCTATTCACAGTAATAATTAGACTACAATATGAATTACCTTTGCACAGAGCATCATTAGCATCTTGTTAGCATCATACAGTTGTTTGTATCATTATTCTGATTTCAAAAAGTAACTAGTAACAATAGTAAAACTGTATTACCTGTTTCTGGAAATTTAGTAAATAGAAATGCTTGAATAATTTAGAAATATATCAAATTGTAGTTAAGTACAGAACTTAAGTAAATGTGCTTAGTTACTTTTAATCAATGGCTGCTAAAAACATGTCAAGTGCTACCCAAACCAAATTAATAATGTCATTACTGTTTTTATAGTTTATCTACTGAAATATGTCATTTTAAAATAAAATGCTTCAATCAATCAATCGAAACTTTATAGCACCTTTCATATGGATTAATGCAATTCAAAGAGATTTACAGTTGATTAAATGTTGATAAAAAGGTGTAGCAACCAAAGACAATAAATGCATTATAAACAGTAAAGATAATAACCAATACACAGGACAATAATAAAATAATAGAAAAATATTGAATCTAGATGAAAATATACATAAAACAAAGAACAATAAATAAAATATTAAAATGACAAGAATAAAAGAAAGTAAAATGTTTCTGGCCTGTTGGCTTAAGGTTATTTCAAAACAAATAAATTTTGTTGCTGGTTTCTCTGAACCTTTAAACTCAAAATCTCAGTTTTGTTATGGCTATGGCTGCAGGAAAAAGACAATGAGAGATGTTCAGACGAAACAAACAGCGGGATTTCACAAATGTGTGTTTAACTTTCTACTGCTCTGCCGTGTTGATTTGTACCACGTGTAAGTCCATGCACCATTGTCTGAGAGAAAAGCCATTACAGTTGGGTTAAACCTTCACACATGGGTGAAAGTGCATGCTTTGGCACCTGACGACTCTGTATTTCACATGATAGACACTCTATTAGAGTGGGGGATGCCGTAATGGACTATGCATCAGTTCAGGTAATGGTTGTCAGCTTGAGTGCCCAAGAGGCAGTGGAGAATTCCATTAGAAACCTTATAGTTACTAAATCAGTCATTCTCGACCTTCCTCTCTATTGAACCAATTCTTTTAGCTGAGCAATTACAACTGCTTCATACTGCTTTCAACAATGAAAAGCGACCTAGTCCTTGGACTTATTGCTGCTGGCTGGACTGCAGTGCAATCAGACAGTGATTCTCACTCAAATATGAAGGTAGCTGTAAATAACAGAGGTGAGGGTATGAATTGCCTACAACCCCATGATGGATCGTGTTTTCCTCCATAATACCCATTTGTTGTATAAACTTAAATCTTTGTTATAGGATGAAGAAGCCTTTATGCCTACGTTACTGGTTGGCTGCTGAACAATGAATTGGTTCATTTTCTGATCCCTGATCGAAATGACGAAGGACAAGCATGATCTTAAATAACTATCATCATGCAAAGCAAATCAAAACAGACTGAACAACAGTAAAGTGGAGTCAAAAACCCATAACAGTGTCTTTCCTCTACACACAGCAGTGTCTGCTCAAGGCTACAGGTTTATTTGCCACTGCTGTTTGACTACAGTCCAACTGCCCTGGAGGTGTGTGCATGAAACACTGTGATAGAGGACTCTTTCCCATTTCCTCCTGTAATCCAAGGCCCAACTCCATTCCCACCCTGACAGGTGTAAGATTAACTTAGTTAGGTGCAGAGCTGCTCATGCACATCAAATTAAATTAATGGAACAAATTTCCCACCTAATTAAGATGAAAATACGTGTCAGTTGTAACCTTGCTAAGCACTAATTATGTACAAATGATTTATCATCTGTTTCGTCCTGAATAGCAATGGGCTCACCTCTTCGATAGCCTGGCTTGCTGTTAAGAGATGGCTTCTGATTAACAGTGACAGGTTGTGCTGCAGAGAAGCTGCACATTGCCAGTCAGCCAATTGGAGCCAACCTGAGCTCAGACTCCCCTCCCTTCCATTAACCTATATTGAATGTGCAGCTGAGCATCACTATAGCTCAGCTCTCCTTCTTTTTTCTCTCCTTGGAATGAAAAAAAAGTACATTCAAAGGGGAGAGGTGGGGGGAGATATTGTGACTGATGGAGCAGAATGGTAAAACCTGTACGAAGGGACCAATCCCCCTGCATGTGATGTGTATTGAGACTGGATTATCTTATGCCTGTATGATCCAGCTAACAGAAGGAGATGAAGTGTATATTGACTCCCAACCTGCAATAACAAATTGAATAATGCAAAACAGAGTCAAGGTCATACTTTATGCACAGTGGCAGATAATTGCTTAAAAGTACCATAGAATAGAAACCAGCTTGTGTCATACTGGTACCAGCCAGAGGCCAGCAGGTGGTGCAATAGGTTAGGCTTGCCAGAAGCCACGGTAGACATTCCTGTGGGCTAAAATATCAAAATAAACAGACCTTCATGATACAATTATGGCCTAACTAGCATATTCCATCTTATTTCCTCCTGCCTTGCAAGCACAGATATATTTCAATGGGCAGCAGCTCTGATTAGCATTAGAATCAGAATCCCCTGTGCTGCTAAGAACACACCGACCAATCTGTAATCATTGTTCCGCAGGCTTGCTCACAGGGGATATAGCCCGTTTTGTCATTATCATTCAATATGCCACACACACGCTGGCATAGCTTCCTTGGTGCTGCGGGTAGCAGAGCATTTGCATTTCCTTCTCATAGTCCCAAGAATTTGCACAGACAATGATGCACCAAAAATAACTCCTCTCTGTTTTCATTGCCTGAAGATGAGGGATGCTTTTTCTCCCTGAATGCTCCTAAGATGCAGAGAAGCTCTCTCATTCTATCTCTCACTTCCTCCTTGTATGATTATTCTCCTTTGATTCTCTGTGTGTGAATCCTCAAAATATCATTATGTACAGATGTTAGCATTTGCCATTAGGGATCCTTTGACTTTCTTTTGTGTTTTTTTTTTTTGTTGACTAGCCGACACCTAATGTTGCCACAATTTGTTCATGGGATGTTTCATTGTTGTGGTAAATGTCAGTATACCTGCACAGGGAAGGTTCCTGTCTTCTCCAGCCTATTTCTCTCATCTGCTTTCAGCCAATCTTGTCTGTCCAAACCTGGTTATTCCCCTGCTGCGGTATACATAGCAGAGCTGTGGTTAATGCAGATCCAGAGCCTGTCAAGCACACATACAGACAGAGGGAATGTCAAACATCCATCGTAAGAGGGATCTCCACACTTCTGCCTCATCAAATTCTGTCTGTGTTACAATGATTTATGAAGTAATTAGAATTAAGTCCTTATTTTGATGTTGACAATCTTCCTGAAATAAAAACAAATAATTATTTTTTTGTATAAGACTAGTCCTTATTATGGATTAATGATCATTTTATTTAGCAAAGATTAATTAAAAATAGTTGAATTCTTTCATCATAATGCAGAGTGCTGAAGTCATTCCATACATATGACATTCAATGGAACATAAGAGTAGCAGACATTTTCATTTATTGCCATCCACACCCACAGCCCATCCTGTACACGCCATCACTCACATGTATACTGAAGGAGCAAACAGTGGGACTCAGTGGTCTGATAATGAAAAGGTCCTTAGCGTTTAGCAAAGGCAGGATGATGAATTGTATCCCTAGCTGTTCTCTGGCTGTGTCAAGGGGCTGCAGAGGAGCCCTTGACAACTAATTGAAAGCCCCCTTACGCTCCTCTTACTTATTCACTAGACATCCTTCACTCTACTCACTCTACCTAAACTCTGGGTCTAAGTGAATATCCCATGAGACTGTACAGATGTGTAACTTTCAAGTCATGTTATTATATCAAAAACAAATTTAAAAAGCATAAAATAATCACTGTGGCTGTCCTGAACTGATTTGTGGTCGTGTTGAGATTTTTCTTTCTGGCCCTGCAGTACAGCTTTTGTGCCAAATCATACATTTGTGAAAATGTTTCATTAAGTAGTTTGTCCTCAGCCACTTTTATTGTTAAAAAGTTAATGAAGGAGCCAGACAAGCACAGGACTGATGAGACTGTGATGTCAGTGTCTCCAGAGCCTGCCATGTCTTCTTTCTCTGGACTATAAAGCCCCATTAATTTTTAAGTATTAGTGAAATACACTCTTGCACTGGCTGGTATTTTCATTATCACAAACACACTGTAATTAATTCTGACTCATTTTCACAAATTACCACTACAACAGAGGATGTGGATTAATCCGCAGCAGAAACTAGTGCCCAGTTGCAATTTTTCTCACTGTGACGTAAGTTTAAAAATTTAGGCTATGCCTTAGAAGCCAGTGGCCTTGGGCCTGATAAACCACTGACAGTGGAGGGAAATCAGAAATGACCAATAAATCTTTGGTTTTGTTAAAAATATATAGAATAATACTAATGCCACTCTCAATTACAGCACTATCCAAGAAACTAATGCAGTACACAGAGTGACAATACTGTACATACTGTATATACTATTGATTTATCTACTGAATCTGGAAACAGGCAAACACTGTAATCCAAACGTCTGACATTCTAATAGAATCTATTTCGTTTTTTTGTTTTGTTTTGTTTTGCCCCATAGCTGACAAATATTTTTTTAAATGAATCCTGAGTGGTGGCTGTGGTTTGGGATTCCTCCATGGAACGGGGAACTTCATTCACACCAAAAGACAGTAAAAGTTAAAAACTGTAGAAGACGAACACACTGCAGTACAATCCTGAACATGTGATAAATCATTTATTTTTTCTTTTAATTTCTACTTAATTTTAATTGTTAATAATAAAGTAAACAGCTGTCTTTAACTTCATTATAGGCAGTGAGAGCAGCTTTTTCTGATCTTCCCCTGCTGGGATTTTTAAAATCTCTACTATGAAAGCTACAGTTAAGAGTTTTAAGGTTCACACTGAGCTAAGATGGAATGAGAAAGCATGGATAGCTTTTGCAAGCCAATGTGATAATCCCTAAAACCCCATCGTGAGCAGCAGACCTCAGTATGCTGAATACAAAATTGAGTGTAAATGGGACTGAGGATTACAAGTGATCCACTCCACATTGTGACTTTCTCACTTCTGCAGCTCTGTAAGTGCTAGACCGAAAAAGCAAATTGAAAATGTGGTGGAAAAAAACAGTATCTGTACTTGTGTAAAGAATAACTAAAGCATGCAGCTGTTTATTTTCAGTGTCTGAAAACTGAAATTCGTTATCATTTTAGATTGTACATAAATTGTAAAACTTGATAAAGACAATAAATGTCAGTGTCAGTGATATTTGACAATTACTAATTTAAAAGTTAATTAAATGACACTGGCATGCACTTAAAAACTTAGCGTTTAAATACATGCAGCTCATTTGTAATGGATCACTCGCATTTCTGCAGACTTACAGCAAATCCTATTTGGGTTAAGCCCTTCGCTTTAAACTCCAATCATCTGACACGTCAGCTTTGTGTAACGCGGTTACGTCTTGATCGATGATTGGGTGGGGGTCATTTAGCTCGGACAGCCGGAAGTAATCTTAGTAGGGAGAGAAAGCTAATTTATATTTTCCTGTATTGATGTGAAGTATTACTCAGAGAGATGTATACTTTTATTCGTGGAAGGTCTCTGTCATAATAAGGTAAGAAGAATTGTTAACCTCAGCCGGTGTCTTCCGAGAACAGTGCTGTTAATGACAAATGTTATTTTAGCTAGCTATTTTGTTAGCATCGTAACGTCAAAGCTTGGATAGAATACAACACTTGGCAGTAAATTTTGGTGGAAGTATAGCCTTTTCCCCGTAGAACACCAATATGATCCATAGTAATGTTAATGATATTATTTAGAGTCCGAGTCTGGAGCTACTCTTTAAATGGCAAGTGCACAATCTCATACAAAAGCAGCGGTTTTGGCAGTTAACCAGTTATAGAGGGTAATGTTGTATTTGCAAAAGCAGCCAGTGGGTTCTCGTTCTTGTTTTTTAAGTCTTCAGAAAACACAACACACTACTACTACTCTCCTTTCGGCTTTATCCCATGAGTTCGGGGTCGCCACAGCGGATCATTGTCCGCATGTTGATTTGGCACAGTTTTTACGCCGGATGCCCTTCCTGACGCAACCCTCCCCAATTTCTACCGGGCTTGGACCGGCACTGCATCGCTGGGGAGGGGGAATGGGCTGTTAGGGGTTCAGGGTCTTGCCCAGGGACACTTCGACATATAGCTAGGGCCGGGGATCGACCCACTCACCCTGTGGTCCGTAAGCAACTGCCTTTACCAACTGAGCTATAGCCGTCCCTTCAGAAAACACAACACACACACAAAAAAAACACAAATCAGTATTCAAAATGTAATGATGCACTGGATAAACTTTTGAGAGACGAAACAACCAAATCAAAAGAGATGACAACAGCTTCAAGTCCAGTCAAACTTAGTAGCATGTATCAGTTGAAACCATGTACACAAAACTTTGACGTCTGTGAAGAGTTTTATTCATCCAGGTAAGGCTGATCTCAAAGGTGCTACTGCGTGGCAGGCTTTAAGTTCTCGAAGGCAATGAACTTAAAGATCTGAAGGGCTGACAAGTGGGAGTTAAACAGACATTGGTAAATTGGCAATATAAAAAAGATGCAGTATAATAATATTTGCCCTGTTGGTTATTCACACATGGTTTTTCTAGGTGTATGGATGGTTCTGCACAGTGTCACACCAGCTGTAAGACAGGAAGGTCAGATTGACTGTGGCAATTTTCATGAATCCATAAAAGTTGGGCCCTAAAACAAAATGGCTATAATTTAAGAGAGCCATGTAATACCTTCTGGTCTATGCATTATTGCTCAGGAGTTTATCATACAACAAAATAATAAGCCAAAACTTAGTCCTGCAATCTATTTCACAAGTATGTTAGAAGGTAAGAAGATCCCAGTGCAGGGCACAACTGTATCTGTGTTCCTGAGATTAAATTTGATATTTTTTAAATTCTTTGCGTGGTATGGTTCAGGCATTGCCCATTTAAATACAACCCATTTGAATAATCTATGTGTATTTAAAAGCATAAGATAAGTTGTGTTTGAGCAGGGATCTTCTAAGTCTTATCCCCTGCCTATTCTTGTTTTACAGCTCGGTCTAGAATGGCAGTGAAAGACACTGAAGTCACTGGTGGATAAAGACGTCACACACTGTTACATTTCTTCCTTACCTAGGATTACGAATGTCCCTAAGACTAACAGCCATGAACGACAGCACAGTGACCAGCAGCCAGCAGCAGTCGTTAGGCTCTGGCCAGTCACCACGGCCTCACCAGGGCCCCTACATCTCAGTTATTACCAACAGGTTAGCTTTGTATCTGCTCTAAATAATGTATTTATTTGCATGTGTGTTTTATGTTTTTCACTTCCTATACTGTCATGTTTTTATGTCATGTTTTCTAATTATACCCTTGGGAGCACATACAGTCTGCTTCACTTAGGTTCACTGTCTTAATGTCCTTTTTTTCATTTTGCATGTTATGTTATTTAACACAACACAACAAAACTAAACTATGAACGAATTTTCTAACCCTACTCACTCCTTTTACTCTATATTGCAGAACCACAAATCTGGTGATCCGAGGGGCTATGCTGTTCTCTGTGGGTGTCTTCCTGGCCTTGGTGCTGAACTTACTTCAGGTGCAGAGAAATGTCACTCTCTTTCCCCCTGATGTCATCAGCAGTATCTTCTCTTCAGCATGGTGGGTGCCACCATGCTGTGGCACGGCCTCAGGTATGTGCACAAATCCACAATGATGAGTGAAACGATTAATACCTGGATTATTTTTTCTCTTAATATTTAGGAAAAGGTAACAGTGACAAAGAGCGTTTACATCAAAATTCCGCTGTGTGGTCTCCCAACAGAGGAATCTTTTAATGTAAATCCCTGGGCATTATATGGTGGTTGAGTCATTAGAACTCGTGCCTCACAGCTAGAAGCTTCCCATTTTGAATCTATCCGCTAAATGCTGCCTTTGGAGTTTGCATGTTCTCCACATGCTTGTGTGGATTTAGTTCGGTTTCTTCCAAATTCCAAAGAAATGTATGTTAAGTTATATGCCAACTTTAAATTGTCATAAGTGTGAATGTGACTGTGAATGGTTGTTCGTCTGTGTATGTCTCTCTGTTTTGGCCCGGAGATAGACTGATGAGCTGTTTAGGGTCTACCTCTTTTCACTCTAAAGGCAGAATATAATTTAGTAATATCTCACCTTTCATTTGTACAGTAACTGCCAAAATATCTTGTTCCCACACTGACATTGTTATACAACATTGAACTGTGTCAGACTCTTAAGTTCTGGGGAAACTGTAGCTTAGTTTGTCAAGCAGTTGTCCTTGGACCACAGGGTCAGAGGTTTGACTCGTGGTCCCTCCCAGCTGTGTGTCCAATTGTCCTTGGGCAAGACACTGAATCCAAAGTGGCTCCTGGTGGGTCAGGTCAGCACCTTGCATGGCAGCTGCCAACATCAGTGTGTGTGTTTTTTTTGTGTGTGTATGGGTGAATGAGAAGCAACATTGTAAAGTGCATTAGATAAAAGTGCTATATAAGCAGACAATTTACCATACAAAGTTAAGGTGGTAGAGGTCACAGTATGAGCCATTCACTCAGGTTCACTGTCTTAATGAGCCATTCTTTTACAGAGAACATTTGATAATGTCCAAAATTAGTTTTAAGGTCAGACTGTGCTGGAAAGGATGTAAGTTTACATGACCACATTCTGAGGAACCACACTAGAAGGGCCAGCTGTCATAGAGTTGGGGGGCAATGTGATAAGATTTCAATGTGGTTATAACAGATAAATTCTTTCAGTCTGTCCTGAAAGGCATTTATAGTGTTGCATTGTTTCTACACATAAAAAGTGACAAGAATAGCTGAGATACAAGAAATTCTGAGGACCTTGATACACCAAGCCGACATCAAAGAACTATTGGTGACAAAGGCCAACTGCTGCTTCAGCTCATGTTGTCTTTTGTCTGGGCTGACAAATAGCACACACCACAAAGGCTTCAGCTGGTAGGCATGAAGGAGGGATGTTCTTTGCTTGCGTGAGAGTATGAGGAAGCACAAGACCTGGGACTGTGGTTATACAAGCGAAACAATTTTCCCAATCTTTTTTCCCAGATCATTTATACTACTTCTAATAAATAATGTTTCTGATGAGAAGTTACAGATTGTACTGGTCATACTCATGGTCTCTTCTCATGCACTGATTTATTACTTTAAACAGTAAGAGCTGTCTCTTTGACTGGACTGCCAAAGATTTAATATGCTGAATTATCTGAATAGCTATTGACAGTGGTCCAAATAATTCCAACAGTGCAGATAACATTCCAAAAATTAGGCCAACAAATACTCAACGACATCCTGACAGTGGCAGACAGTTACATAGTTAAATGCTGTTGTGTACAGTGCATTGAGAAACAATTTACAATACTTAACTTTTCCGCATTTTGTTATGTTGTAATCCATTTTTAAATAAGGATTTAAAAATGGATTAAATTCATTATTATTCTCAAAATTCTCAAAACAATACAACATAATGAAAACATTAAAGAAGTGAAATCTTTGCATATTTCTTAAAAATAAAAAATGAAAAAACCACACGAACATAAGTATTCACAGCCTTTGTTTAATACTTTGTTGAAGCACCTTTATCACCAATTACAGCCTTTTTGACTATTAATACTTTCTGGATGCACTGTATACATAATGGTGCAATCAAGGGGGAAAAAAAGCAACCGTATAGAGTTATAGCTGTGCACATGTGTCTTTCATACAGTATGAATACTCAGCATGCCCACCAGGCTTGACTAGCTAGCGTTATTGAAATGTTTTCCCCTGGGTGTGAAGATGTGGATGAAAATGCAGCGCAACACTGCCTGTTCTCAAGTGGCTCAGTTTAAAGCATGACAGCCTGAGGCAGTTTCCTCCCCAGACACACCACTTATCCTGAAGAAGCCTGTTGCTTCATTATTGCTAAAAAAAAATCCTACACCCCAAGGAGAGTTACTGTGACAGCACAAAAAATTAATTTCTGTTAAAGCCACATTAGTTAGGTCAGAGATTAGCAGGATGTGAGAGCTGGTGTGCAAGCTGCAGTTTATTTGTATAATCTGAAAATACCAATAGACAATGTGAAGTTACAGTAAAAAGAAAAATCCAATTGACTAGCCAAGCAGGGTCATTGGATAAATTACCAACAATAAATCAGTTAGACCCATATGACTCATCAGCTCCAACCTGGATTACAGACTGTGCTTCACTACCTTTACTCACATACCTAGACATTGTAAATTTCTAGTTTTTGGACTGAGTGAATACTGAGTGAACTTTGAAAGAATTTTTTTAAATTTTAAATCCCTTGAAGCTCATTAACATCAGTTTTGCGGTGTCTGGTTGCAAGATCTCCAAATTCACAAGATGGCAAACGATGATAATCAAGTCATCAGTACACCTTTTGTATTTGTACCAGAAGTTCTAATGTGCTGTGTAGATTGAAATCTGTGATCATTTTTTTTTAAAAGACTTTGCTTGTTTTATAAGCCAACGGACAATATAAAGATCTGACACAACTGTAAGAACACAAAAGACCTCCAACTAACATGCCAACAAACAACTGCCATTTTAAACAAACCAAAATAGAGCAGCTTCTTTCCACACAGCCTAAATCAGCTGCTCAGCAGGATCTTCATCCAGCAGGATCTTTATCCTGCTGTTACAACAATCATCCAGTCCAGATGTGTTGGAAATTGTATTAAATTTGTTAATACCACCATGAAATAAATCGAATTTTTATGGATTTGTGGACATTTGCTTGGCTTTTAGATTTAATCTTTAATTCTTATCAATAATAGCAGTGATGATTATGGGTCAGTGATGATAGATATTTGTTTTTATCTATTTCAGTTGTTTTATCTTCGCCCCTACTGAATGCTGACCCTATTTTATTTTTATTATTATCCCCCCCCCCTTTACTTTATACCTCATGATAGACATACAGAGTTGAATAAGGGTTCAGGCAAAAAAAATGTGCTATTTTATTTGCAATGTCTGGTGCTCTGAAGCTCTGTTTTCACTGATTATCCTTGATATGTTTCTGTAATATGATTGGAATCCACCCATGGTTCATTGAACATGATTTGGAAAATCATACACCTGTTTATATAAGGTCCCACAGTAAGTGCATGTCAGAGCACAAACCAAGCCATTAAGTCCAAGGAATTGTCTGTAGACTTCAGAGCACACCTGAAGTCACAGCCTCCATCATCTGTAAATGGAAGAAGTTTGGAACCACCAGGACTTTTCCTAGAGCAGGCCGGGCGACCAAACTGAACGATTGAGAGAGAGACAAGGCCCTTAGTCAGGGAGATGACCAAGAACTCGATGGTCACGCTGAAAGAGCTCCAGGGTTTCTCAGTGGAGAGAGGAGACCCTTCCAGAAGAACTACCATCCCTGTAGCACTCCACCAATGAGCCCTGTATGGTAGAGTGGCCAGACGGAAACCACTCCTCCATAAAAGGCACATGACAGGCCACCTGGAGTTTGCTAAAGGGACATTGAGCTAATATCCTATTGAAACAAACAGTAAATCAGTCTTAAGACTCACTGTCATTCTCGCATCGATTAGTTTAAACGTGTTTAACATTTACGAATGGTGCTCTGCCGTTAGTTAGGCCGACTTTTGCATTCAGCAGGCATGCAAAACTATCAAATAACATCAGAGTGGAGGAGGACCTGCAGTAACTACAGTTTTACATGAAGTAGTGTTGTTTTATAAGTTATTTTACATTCATCTCTCTCTGTAGACTGTATCCCGTGTTGTCCTCGCTTTTCCATCGGTGAATTTCCTGTATTTTTTATTTATTTTTTTTTCACCCATAAAATGTCATAAAAAAAGTTCTGAGTTGCTGTGATATTTGTTTTGGTACAAAAACATGTGAGAAATCCCATTCACGCGGGATTTGGAGTCTAGAACATCCAGTCGTTACAGACCAGTCGTTAAGTGCGTTGCCCCCAGTTTATTCAGTTGTTAACTGTGTGCTACTTGCAGATTATGAGAGACTAGAAATCTGTGATATTTGGTGGAACTATGGTGTCCCCAGGTTTAGGTAATCCTTGTGTCAGACATGTTAACTACCACAGCAGTGAAATTTGGTTTTTACCTCCTTGTTTTTCTGATCTGTTTTTGTGTTTTGCCCTCCCCAGCAATGATTGGACTGTTGTATCCCTGCATTGACAGCTGCCTGGGTGAGCCACACAAGTTCAAGCGGGAATGGTCCAGCGTAATGCGCTGCGTGGCTGTGTTTGTGGGTATCAACCATGCTAGTGCTGTATCCTTTGAGCTTTGGGCTTTATGTACATGGTGCTGTTCTACTGGGCTGGACAATATGCTGAAAAAAATGTGTCACAATAATTAATTCATATTGATAATGTTGGTAAATTACAGTTAATAAATTACATTATTCTTTACTTAAGCCTCTTTCACACATGCGTTTGTGTGGGACCACAAATCTCAGATTGAGCCGTTCCTGAGATTTTTCAAACTTTATCTTGCAAGTCCTTTAGTACAAAGCCTGTTGTGTTTATATGCTCATGCGCCCACCCTACAATGTATACATGCTAACTGTCAAAACCGAGAACAATCTCTATTATGGGATTTAATTATGTTAGAAAATATATGATATGGCTCACCTTCATACTTGCATGTTAATGTGAAACAAAATCCATCTGCCTAAGACTTTGATTGGCTGATATTGGATTTTTCTCAACAGTGGTTTAAGTGCAGTGTCAGAGAAAGGCTTTCATTCACATGGTTTCATGTCCAGCTTGATGAAATGTTAAGTTGTACAGGTGTCCTCATCTGGACCTTGACTCTGGCTATGTCAGAAAGTGGACTTTGCCAACAACATCCAGCTGTCTCTAACTCTTGCAGCGCTCTCCATTGGTCTGTGGTGGACATTTGACCGGTCGCGCAGTGGTTTTGGGCTGGGAGTCAGCATCGCCCTGCTGGCAACACTGGCCACCCAGCTCCTAGTTTACAACGGAGTCTTTCAGTAAGTTCACCTCTGACCTCTCCTTAGAGTTTTCATATACACATATACATAACCAACAGCAGTGGATGGAAAGCCTTGAAATAAACTACAGGGAGGAAGAAAAGCGATTGCAGGTTATCTAAGAAAAATCCAATTTCTAATGACACCTTTGGAATAATAAGCTGAAAAGGAACAAAATGTGTATTGTGCACTAAAGATTCCAGTAACTGAATTATGTTATGCAGATTTTATCTGTGTGGCAGCACAATTTTCAGCTGGCCCCTGTTTTACCTGTACATTTATACAGCTACATCCTCCAACATAAATACTTGGTTAAGATTTCTGAAAGCACTATGTTTTGCAGGTTAATACAAATTTTAATCGTAAATGACTGAGATTTCTGATGATTAAAGTTTCCAAATACAAGTTGCTGTAGTTTACTTGTTCTCTGCACAGGTATACTTCTCCAGATTTTCTTTACATTCGTTCCTGGTTACCTTGTATCTTCTTTGCGGGGGTGATAACTATCGGAAACATAGGACGGCAATTAGCCTTGGTAAGAAATCCTTTCAGTAAATCTGCTTTGCTAAAACTCTTAATTTTAGATTCATGCTGGTTTGCTTAGGTTGACTGCAATGAAAAAAAAACGTTGGTGCCATGCTTGTTTCATTTTCCAGTGGTATACAACTAAAGCTGACCATGAAATTGGATTTAAATGGATTTCACTTTTCTGTATTTTAATGTTCTTTTTGTTTGTTTTTTTAGTATGAATATAAATTCATCCAGGAAAAGATGCATCTCGACTGAGGATTCTTGGCTTCATCAGGCTTCTGCTACAAAGGATCTTTGCAACAACCTAAAGACAGAGGCAGATTATCAGAAAATATCTGCATAATGCCTAGACCAGGACCTGCTGGACCTGTCCCTGGCCCTGGCCAGTCATGCACGTCCAAAAAGCTGAGCTTTTCGTTGGCTACCAGAGCCTACCTCTTCACTGGACAAGAGAGTATTTTTGTTTGGCTCTCAGGCCATTCAGAGCAGGAAGAAGTGTTTGGCTTCATTCTAACCTGAGCTGAGGAGAACAATGATAGTGAAGTTAGTTCTGTTTTCTTTATTGCAGTGTATATCTACTTATCTAGAAAGGGATTAGCAGCGAGGCATCCACCGTTCTTCAGATCAGCTCAGATGTTTGAAACCTTTGGCTCCATTGTGCCAAACAGTCAGTTTTGAACTTCTCTTATCTCCTAATTCTTTCATCCTTCAGCTATCAGTGAACACACAGTCTAGTGATATACATCTACACGCACATACAGACCTTCTATTGTATGTAATTGGCTTATATCCACATTTAAATTTTCCTGACAAAGGAAACTTGATGTGTACTGCGCACGTGTCTTTCCTGGCTGTGAGGGCAAGGGGCATTCAGTGTTCACCACCAGTACGTATTTCTGCCAGGTACATCGACATGTACAATATCATCATATCCAAAGAAAGGATACATAAACCAATAGGGGTTTTATATCATCTGTGTAACACACTAAAGGTTTTGGTAAATGATACACTTGTGATTTACACCTGCAGGGGAAATTAGTTTCATCCATGAACACTCGCTCTGATTATAAATTGCCTTATTGTTACACCAGTTATTCATTTCAGGGATCAACATATGTACAGAACTCATCTATAGCCTTTTCAGTTAATTTGCTTTACCCCAAACACCTGAAATGCCAAATTTCCCAGCTTATTGTGTTCATACTACATTACTAACAATTATTTTCTTTCTAGAAGCTTGATAGTGAGTGTGCACTATGACAGTGGCTAAAAGGTAGAACCTAACATAGAATTCAATAAACTTTAATGTTGTTAGATTAGCCTATATGATCATTTAAGATGTAAGAACTAACGGAATATGAACAGAAAATTTGCAATATTTTTCAAGGGTCATGACATACTTACAGTGTTGTGAGTTGAGTCTGTGGATCTACAGAAAGCATTTCCTTAAGTAATTTCTTTCTTATTTGGGATAACTGTCTAAGATGGATAAGTAGCTACATTATTGTTAACTTGCTACAGAGAAAGAAATAGACCACAAATACAAGGTGAAAACAGTGTTGTAAGTTGTTGTTCTCTAGACAGTGTTTTTTGTTTTTGTTTTTTGTTCAGATGAACAGGTTGATTAGTAGAAAGTAATAATTAAGAACATGCAGCATATAAATGACAAGCATTAGTGTGTAAGCTGCAAGAATGAATCCCATTAGGGAACTTAAAAAAATATGTTTGTAAAAATGATGATACATATAATCACAGTTTAAAACAGTGTTTTTGTAATTTTTCATGATATAATTAATAAGATGTTGTAACCAAGATAGAGGAAACTTTTTCCCTTTTTTTTGTGTGTGTGGATAGGAGGGTATATCAGCACTGTAGCTACCTTTGTCGAAGTATGAGATATTATAGGAATTAGGAGTTAAACTGGTTAAACAGATGAAAACTCCCCTAATTTAACAGCCTCTGAATGTGCAGTTTGTTTTGATGAAATAAAGACCAAGCCCTTTTGCTAAATGCCTGAGAAATTCATTGTCTTGTGTATTGCTTTAGCAGCTGTACTCTTATATACATCACCAGCATTTTTGTTAGGCCACGGAGTATTAGTAAACTGAATATAATTCAAGGGGAACAACTGTTTTAATTTAACATTTTACAAGTTGTCCTAAATGTCCATAAATCTCCTCTTTGCTCTTCCTCTAGACCTCCTGCCTGGCAGCTCCAACCTCAACATCCTTCTACCGATATATTCACAGTTTCTCCTCTGAACATGTCCAAACCACCTCAATCTGGCCTCTCTGACTTTATCTAAAAACATCTAACATGAGCTGTCCCTCTGATGTTTATTCCTGATCCTATGCATCCTCATCATTCCCAAAGAGAACCTCATCAGCTCTGCTCTCAATCTCTGCTACCTCCAGCTCTGCGTCCTGTCTTTTCTTCAGTGCAACCGTATTTAAGCCCTAAGACATGATTGGTCTCACCACCGTATGGAAATCTTTTCCTTTTATTCTCACTGATAATCTTTTATCACCTTACGCTTTTCTCCACCCTTTTGTCCAACCTCTTGCACACACCTCTCCTAGACACTACCATACCTTCACGTGTATGTCATCAGGACCAACTGCCTTTCCAGTCTTCATCCTCTTCAACATCCCTTTCAGGGGTGGCTACAACAAATAACCAGACCTTCTCCTGAATTGATTTTTTCCTTATCAGTAACTCACTCACCCAACAAGTAACTGAAACCAAAATTCACCCAATCATAATCAGTGACCACGCACCTGTCTCACTCACACTAAACATCCACCCCCATATTAAACCATGCACACTCTCTCATAAAGAGAGTATGGGCATCCTTTTTGGAAATTAATGACTCTATGGATACCAAACCATCAGTATTAAAACAGACAGAGGTAAAATAATATCTTATTCATCGTATAACTTTATTTATATAGCGCCAATTCACAACAAAGTCATCTCAAGGCACTTTACAGAATAAAGTCGAGTATAAAGATGTATAGAGAAAACCCAACAACAACTTTTATTAGTTTATTATGATTAACTCCTCTTATGGTCATTTTCACACTCAATTAATCTCAGTGAACAAACAAAATGATTTCAACTAAATAAAATGCAATATGACACTATCATACATAGAAAAACACAATTCCTTATTTAGCAACTTAAATATGAACAGTTCCAATATAGCAACAAGACAGGTCAATATTTAGCAAATCAACTCTAACCTAAAAAAGAAAAAGCAATCATCTCATCCATACTTAACACTACAGGTCAAACTGTCAACAACACACAGGATATCAATAAGGTCTTTCAAAATTTCTACAGTAACCTACACTCCTCTGATCATAGTGTTAATCAGTCAGATATAGACACCTTTCTAAACCAGCTCCAACTGCCAACGCTATCCCAAGACCATGTGAACAGCTTAGATGCAGCACTCACCACTGATGAACGACATAAAGCACTAATTAAAATGCCAAATAATAAATCACGTGGTCCTGGTGGATTTCCAGCAGAATTCTACAAAACACTTCTGGCAAATCCTGTCACCATTAAAATCTACATCTACAATACTTACACACACGAATACAGCCATCATGACCCTTCTACTAAAACCCAACAAAGACCCAACCCATCCTTCCAGTTATCTCTCACTTAGCAACACAGATCTAAAAATCATCACCAAAGCACTTGCTAATTGAACTCCTCTGTCACACCTACAGCACCTCACCACGGTCTTGCAGCTCTCATACACGTCCTACACCACTCTCAAATACTTCTCTTCCACTCCAGACTTCCTCGTACCACAGCTCTTCTTTTGACATCTTTTCATACGCTTTCTTTAACTCTACGAAGACACAATGCTACTCCCTATGACATCCTCAGAGCAAATACTGCATCTGTTGTGTGGCTCATCAGCTTTATTCCTCTGTAGTTGCCACATCTCTGCACATCTACATAGTTCATAAAAATTGGCACCAGTACACTTCTCCTCCAGTCCTCAGCATCCTCTCACTCTCCAAGATCTTGTTAAACAAATTAGACAGAAACTCTACTGCCACCTCTCCTAGACACTTCCATACCTCCACAGGTTTGTCATCAGGACCAACTCCCTTTCCGCTCTTCATCCTCTTCAATGCCTTCCTCACTTCTTACTAATCTTTGCTACTTCCTGCTCCACAACAGCCATCTCTTCTACCCTTTGTTGTCTTTCATTTTCCTCATTCATCCACTCTTCAAAGTTCTCCTTCCATCTTCCCATCACACTCCTGGCACCTGTCAATATATTTCTATCCTTATCTTTAATCACACTAACCTGCTGCACATCCTTCCCATCTCTATCTCTTTGTCTGGCCAACCTGTACAAATCCCCCTCTCCCTCTTTAGTGTCCAACCTAACATACAAGTCCTCATATGCTCTTTGTTTGACCTTTGCCACCTCTACTTTCACCTTACGATGCATCTCCCTCCCTTCACCAACATGTCCATTGAAATCTGCACTAACCACTCTTCCTTTTCTTCTAATCTAACTCATATCCTTCCTGTGGGGCATAACCACTAACAACATTGAACATCACGCCTTCAATTTCCAGCTAAAGTAAAATTTAAAAAAAAAACTGAAATATTACATGTACATAGGTATTCAGAGCATTTGGTAAGTACTTTGTTGAAGCACCTTTGGCAGCAATTACAACTTCGAATCTTTTAGGTATGATACAACAAGCTTAGCACGCATCTAGATCGGGGGATTTTGTGCTATTCTTGTTTCCCAATCAGGCTCAGTGAGGTTGGATGGGAACCGTCAGTGGACAGCCATTTTCAGGTCTCTCCAGAGATGTTGGAGCCCTGACTTGAAAAACAAGTCAGGGCTCCAACTGGGCCACTCTAGGACATTCATATAGTTGTCCCTAAGCCACTCCTATGTTGTCTTGGTGATGTGCTTAGGATTGTTGTCACATTGTTAGATGAACCTTCTGCTAACTTCAGTACTCAATTCAACTTTACCTTAAAAGAGACCAGTCTCGCAGTATCTGCTGCTAAAAAACACCCCACACATGATGCTGCCAGCAATTTGGTCCGATGAGCAGTGCCTGGTTTCCTTCAGACGTTATGTTTAGATTTGAGGCCAAACAGTTCAATCTTTGTTCCATTAGACAAAAAAAACCTCAAAGAGTCTACAAGGTGCTTTTTTTTTTTTTTTTTAAAAAACTCCAAGTGCAGTTTCATGTGTTTGGAATGAGGAGAGGCCTTCCTCTAGCCACTAATCCAAAATAAGCAACAATGTTAAAAAGTAAAAGGAAGCACCGGAGCTAAAGTTCAAGAGTTCCAAAGTGTCTGAGCAGTTATGTGCCTATAATATTTCAGTCCTTTCTTATTAATAAATGTACAGACAATTCTAAAATTCAGTTTTCACTTAGTTCTTATGGGATATTGTGGATTTATTCCACTGCTATGCTTATGATACCCAGCTATATTTATCTATGAAACCAGATGAAAATAATCAGTTAATAAAGCTTCAAGCCTACAAGACATAAAGGCCTGGATTTCCCACAATCTTTTACTTCTAAACTCAGACAAAACTGAAGTCATAGTATCTGGGCCCAAAAATCTCAGAAATATGATGTCCAACCATATTGTTACTCTAGATGGCATAAGTAAATGGTAATGTTCTGCACTTATATAGCGCTTTTCTAGTTATTGGCACTCAAAGCGCTTTACACTGCTTCTTATTCACCCATTCACACTTACAATCACACACACATTCATACACCGATGGGGGAGCTGCTATGCAGCTGGCCAACACTCACCGGGAGCAACTAAGTTGGGGTTCAGTGTCTTGCTCAAGGACACTTCGACATGTGACCGGAGAAGCTGGGGATTGAACCAAAAACTGTGAGATTGGTGGACAACCGTGCTACCTTCCTGCACCACAGGCACCCTACCCACAGTTGCCCTACAGTCTGGCCTCCAGTACTACTGCAAGGAACCTTGGAGTTATTTTTGACAGGATTTGTCCTTTACCTCACATATAAAACAAATCTATAGAACAGCCTTCTTCCACCTACAGAACATTGCCAAAATTAGGAGCATCCTGTCTCAAAGTGATGCCGAAAAACTGGTCCATGCATTTGTTACCTCTGGGTTGGACTACTGTAATTCCCTACTTTCAGGATGCCCCAGTAACTCACTAAAGAGCCTGCAATTAATCCAAAATGCTGCAGCAAGAGTGCTGACTGGAACTAGCAAGAGAGATCATATTTCACCTTCACTAGCTTCTCTCCATTGGCTTCCCATTAAATCTAGAATAGAATTTAAAACCCTGCTTCTTACATATAAAGCTCTGAATGGTCAGGCTCCATCATATATAGAAGACCTCATAGTTCCATATCATCCCAGTAGACAACTTCGATCTCAGAATGCAGGCCTACTTGTGGTTCCCAGAATTTCCAAAGGTAGAAAGGGAGGTAGAGCCTTTAGCTATCAAGCTCCTCTGCTGTGGAACCAGCTCCCAGTTCAGATTCGGGAAGCAGACACCCTCTCTACTTTTAAGTCTAGGCTTAAAACCTTCCTCTTTAACAAAGCTTATAGTTAGTTATGCTGATATAGGCTTAAACTGCTGGGAGACCCACCCCCCAATGCACTGAGCTCCTTTCCTCCTCTTGACCATCTCTCCTCTCCTCTCACCCCACAATTGTCACCACTGTATGTCATTAACTCTGTGTGTTCTCTCCCGTAGTTGTCTTTGTCCTCCTCTGTCCCCCTCTCTCTGTCCCTTTCTGCAGGTGTCACCCGGCTTTGAAGCTGTGTGTCTTCCAGCGTGCAGCTACTGGTCCAACCAATCTGCCCGATGTTTTGTTATTGCTTTTTGCTGCTCTGTTCTTTTCTCTCTCCCCTTTCCACTCACCCCAACCGGTCGAGGCAGATGGTCTGGTTCTGCTGGAGGTTTCTGCCGTTAAAGGGAGTTTTTCCTCTCCACTTGTGCCTATGGCTTGCTCCAGGGGTAATTGTTGTGTCTATACATCTTCATAGTCTTGACTTTTTTCTGTAAAGTGGAGATAGATGACTTTGTTGTGAATTGGCGCTATATAAATAAAGTTGAATTGAATTGAAAAAAGTTTAATTATTAGAAAACAATGATTTATAACAACTGATCAGGCTGCAACATAACAAAAATGGAAAAATATGGGTCTGAAAGCTTTATAAATAGATTGACAAGACAAACTAGGTTCAGTTCTCATTTGAAGATTTTAAGAATTTCAAACAACTGAAATGGTCATAAAACCAGGTTTACCAGTGATTGTAAGTTAATGGAGAGCCAGTAAAGATTAACCACAGTGATGCAAAGGAGGTACATGCTGATAAGCAAATATGTTTTACAGAGCATGTCTGTAAACTAGTCAACATGCTAGTAGACAATTATGTGGACAAAAGTCAAAAAACCTTATTTAAAAATTAAACATTTCCAATAACAGACTTAGTCTTACAAATTGAAATTATATGAAAATATTAGTAAATTTGAAACATTGTTTGAGATATTGTATAAGATAATTCCCCCTCCACCTAATTAAGTGCAGATACTACGTGTCTGGCACAAATGCTGCACAATAGCTGCAGAATTGCACACATCAACTGGTACAGTGTTCACTGCTAATGTGGATTAATGTGTCCTGTCTTGTACCAGCTCCTACAGACACAAGCTCTTATAGACACAAGTAATTAAGATGAATAATCAGGATTTAAAGAGCCTTTGTTTGCATTATTGCTGAATTCCAGTAGAAGGACATGGTTTCTCTGTGTGTATGAGGCAATTTGCTGTGTGAATGTTATTGTTCAAGGCTAACTAGCTAGTAAAACAATAGGCGTGATGTGTCATAGCAGTAAGTGCTGCTCCGAAGAGCTAAACTCCCCACCACTAATGAATTCATTAATCTCTCTATTTATTCCTGACAAGCAATTATCTCCTTTCACAGAATGAGGGTCAGGAGACAAGGTTGAGAGCTCTCATATATTTAGTGAAGAGGAGACAAAACAGGAGCCAATCATTGTCCTCATACAGGTGGAGAGCAATGATTGGCTTTGACCCACCTCTTTAATATTCCTGTGTTTTATGATCCAGTAATTGGTTTTTAATGTTAATCCAGATATTAGTTGCCACATTGCGATCGGCAGATGGGTAGGTGCTCATTCCCACATCTCTCCCAAACATGACATCACATATATTGTTTTGTTCAAACATTTATGCACACTGTACCTTTAGGCTAGTGTCAGACTATGTTCACACTAAACAAAATAAAGTGTGTGAACTTTGTCTAAAAAACATTTAAGGTCAATTGAAAAGAGAAGGAAAGTTTTTGGTGAGTTCTGAGGCCCAGCTGAACACACACATAAACACTGTGTCTCTTGTAGCTATTGCTAAAAGCTAATGTGAAACACAAACTCTCTAATGGTCAAATCTTTGGGAATAACATGAGGCAAAAAGCACACTGAGGCTGTATTCACATACTTTCACTCTGGATCTGTAAAGTGCTGAATTAGCCAGTCGTGTTGATGCAAACTTGCATTTCTCGTTCAGTTGCTGCCAGGCTTGACTTTCAGAGCTGTACGATTCTGTCTGTCAGTATAAGGAATCACTGTGATTTTTTCTTTACAAACGGTACATATTTGTTCCTTTTTTATTGTCTCTTTTTGTACATGAAATAACCCACCCAAACCAAAACAGCTTTCTGAGTGAGAATGCAACCAAAGGCCATAATCACATACACAGTAGTATGTAACAACAGAGCCCCCTGTTCATTTCTGTCGAAATACTGACTGTCACCACGGCACAATGTAAGATAACCTCTCCAGTTGCATTTATTAATCAAATCTGCTAATTGTGGAGACTGAACGATCGTAGACTAGAACATATGGTCATACTGCTATAGAACGCTGTGTTTTGGCATCAAAACCTTACACAGATGGGCCAACATGTATCACATTTTATTGTTTTCTGTGGTACATGAAAGAAAATGCCTCATCAACATAGATACTTGCATTTTTAACCTATAGTAGTTTATACTGATTAGGTCTCAACAGTCTGAAGTACACAGCAAAAGAACAGTGTCAGTAAACATGAGGCTGAACAGAACACCTGAGCAGGACTTTGGTTAAATGCTGAGCTGGATGTACAGGTGAGTATGGAAGCCATCATCCTGTTGGTGTACAATTCAGTTTAGTGGTGTTAATATAGACAACACATACAACAACAACAAAACATAACATAACACACTGATTTACATGTTTACCTGCACTATTTTAAACCATCACCAGCAGCAACAGAAGTCTCTGTCACCAAAACCTCCTGCTATCCTTTTGACATCCAATGTAAAACTTGCTAGGGTTGACCTTGCACACACTTAGGTGTTTTCCACACATAGCGAGGCACAAAACCTATAAAAGCCACACAGTAATCGCTGAGGACAGGCCAAATGCAATGAAATAGGTGTTAGTGGGGAACCACAGTGCTCCATCTCCAGCTCGTCTCTGAGGGATGACCATCTAAACTGAAATAAAACCCTGTTAAACTGTGTCACAACATGAATCACTGCCCCAGGAGACATCCATCAATGCTTAAAAGGTGACCACAAATGATCTGTGAACCACTAGATATTGATTACGCATGTGCTGTAGGTGTCAGGTTTAATGTTGCAGTAGCTTGATAGTGTCGCCTCTGACAGCCACTGCCCTAACTCCCCTCTGATAGATTTTAATGGTGAAATATTGATTTCTTTCTGGCCAAGGTCTGCAAGCAAGGGCCAGATCATTTGTTGGGGTAATGCAGGACACTCTATGCCCTGGTCCCAATCAATCATTTTGACAGGGAACACCAAAAAGAAGAGGAAGAAGAAAATCAGTCCTGGCAGATACATCTACTATGAGGACATACAGCAGACAGAGAGAGGAGTGCATCTCCAACACTGGCTCCAGTTAATATGAATACTAATGATGTGTTTATTGAGTGGGAATTCTCAGCAAATCATAGCTGATAGGATAACAGTCGCAGTGCCTAGAGCAGTAAATGAGGATCTTGGAGAGAGGGTCTATATTTTATTTAAGCAGATCTTAGCTGGGGCTGGGGAAAGACACCCAGGTAATGTGTTGTGTTACAAGTCAGTGGTCGTTCCTCCCAGCCTGAGCAATAACAGACTTGCTAATGGGAAGCCATCAATCACAATCAGTCTCCTATTCCACCAGTGTCGACACTCTCTTCAGCTCTGTAAAAGGGAGCTGGAATAGAGGTAATAATGGAATTATGTGGCTTAGCAGCACCAACAGCAGCTCCTGCAGTCATATTCCTTAGCCAGAGCAATAGATGCTTTGCGCTGTCAGCATGTCTTTTAATAAGAGAGCCCCAAAACGGCCATGAGAAGCCGTTAAAGTCTAGACAAGGCCTAGAATTGCTGAGGGAGAATGAATATAAAACTGGTCTAAGGTGGGATGCATGTTTTTTGCCAAAAGCAGCTAATTGTTTTTTTATTACTCTCTGTTCAGTTTACTGTCCCATCCACAGAGCACAAACTGCAGACAGAGAACGAGTGCATGAATGAATAAATGAATGAAGAGTTGTTAATAATTTGAGGTTTTTAAGTTGCATCACATTTAAGGTTGGGCAATCTGATTATTTATCAGTGACCAATATTAAAATGTCTTATTCGTCCTACACCTGTTTGCAAACTTTACATGATACCTTCAGAAAGGACAGGCTCACAAAGTTTCATGTGTGTCAGGCCAGAGACAGAGATTTTACTTGCTGTGATCATTCAAAAATCATAGTTCTTGTTCTGGGCAGAAATTTATTTTGGTTTAAATACGTAAGCTAAAACAAACTTCCAGCAGTTTGAGTTTATACAACTAGGAAATATCTTCTAAAGATACAGTCATGTACAGTCATGTAGAAGTCGCTCTCTGTGTTTCCATCTTAAGTTCAAAAGTAAGAATAATTTTGTGCTCAAGGTTTTCAGCTATAAAAGATATTATGTAATGTGACCAGTTGTGTAAAATAACCACATACATTTAATTAACGTACTCTAGTTAGGCTCAATTTTGTGGTATTTCTCCTTTACTTGAATATTTCCATTTTCTTTGTCATGCGGGTTTGATTTCACTTGATTTCAAATATCATAATTTGGACATATTATTTAAGTTTTTTTCAGTTTCACATAAGTAACAACAACAACAACAAAGCACAATAATGCATCAAGAATTATAATTCAATATTAACATATTATTGATGTGATTAAGATATTCTGCCAAGAGTATTTTTGGTACTTGAAGTATTTATTGATCTAATACTTTTGTAGATTTACTTACAGTAAGTTACATTTTTGAATGCAAAATATTTTACTTGTAATTTGTACTTTTTATGAGGTGATTCAAATTCAGAAATACTTAATTGAGTATTTCTGAATTTGAATCATAATAGCCTCAAATAGCCAACTAAATTGCCAAGTGTGATACTGTACACTTTAACCTATAATAACATTTATAATCTGTAATTTATTTGTATTTGGAACATGTTGAGATTACATTCATCATTTGTATTAATTGCTGTTTGCACTGAAACGGTCTCCTGTGCGTGTAGTACTGTTGATGAGCAGTAGGGGGCACACCACTACACATCTCACTGTCAACTGACTGCACTCACCACAGAGAATAAATACAGGACAGTCATATTATGGACTACACCGTTTGTCTTGTTTAGATTTGGGGGAATTTTAGCAGATAAAATATCTAACTGTAAAGAAAGATTTCTCATGTAAAAAATAACGTTTGAATATTAATCTTTTTTTTCTGCCACTGATGAGCCCCTACATCTAATAAAACACATTATAAAACTATTGGATATGATTAGTGCTTTGACAGGTGAATGAGGGGTTGCTTACACACATACCCATTTATCTTTATGAGGACAGTCTTTGACATAGAGTTGCCTCATACTTTAACCAACACTCATCTAAATTTGAGGATTTTAACCTACAAACAGCCCATTGAAGGTGCTATTGAATGTTATAAAACCAGTTCTCTCTCATACACACAAACATACAAACACACACACACACATACACACACAGAGCTTTCAAAGAGATATCAGGTGGAGGGTTAAAGACTTGTAACCAGACTAATGGATGACTTCCGCATATATTGTTTAGTCGTCTTCAGAAGCCCTACATTGAACATGTGTCAATCAAAGAGGCGTCTGCATGTGGCCTCCTGTTCCCATGGCAACCTGCTAGCTTCTGAGCAAACATGATAGTGGCCCCAATACTGACACACCCCTCCAACCCAAATACACTGGGGGCCCCCAAAAGGTGAATTCCTTCCACCCACGAGAGTGTAATTTTTTTGCATCATTGGTAAGTTTTTGTACGTGCAATCGTATTTTTTATTTCAGTTTAGGAAGAGGGATGTGGTGCTACAGTTTGACTTAAATAAAAAGCAAAAAGTCTGTTCTTGCTAAATGTGCTTTAGAAGCATCTTCTGGGGCATAGCCATATCCATGGACACAGGAGTCACACACATCAAAGCAGGGACTTTTGGTGAGCAGGAACAATGATGTGGTCACACATGAACAGCCAAGCTTTGTGACAAATGTTCAAGTCACTAACTTCCCACAGACGTCCAGCCGGTGGGGATCCAGTGGGCAGGGGCACCACTGCAAAGACAGGTCAAGAACAGTGTCAGTAGAGTGGGATAACACTTGGCATCTCAGATCTACACTCAGGTAGTACAGAATCTCATAGTCACCTGTGAAGATAGATAATGTCCTGACAAAAATATGCGAGAGAAGAATGCTTTGAGATGTTTTTTCACATCCATAAAACTGTAACATGCACTCATAACAAACAACCAAGACAACCACTACCACCTGCAGAGCTAAACCATTTCTTAACAATTTCTAAAATGTGTCTAGGGAGCAGTGAAGGTCTTTCATCAAGGCACTTGTCACCACATCCATGAGATCCCTCCACAGTGTTGGTTGCCTGAGCACAAAGGCAGACTGTGGTTCAGCTCAGGCACAAACTGAGTTTGTGTCTAATCGCATATGGCATTGTCATCATACAGTGATTTCCTGCCCTGACACAATCTCCACAGCCATTCAGTCATGGAGGTCAAACCGAATTTTCTCAGAGAGGGTCTGAAAATTCAAAGGCATTGTCACGGTCCCCTCTGTGATTTCGACTTGTCCCCTCTTTCCCTCTGCTGGAAAGGTACAAAAGAAAATTGAAGACGCTCTTTTTCACTCTTGGGATATGTGTGGAGCAGCAGTTTGAAAAGTGGTTTGCAGGCCAAAAGGTCAACATTTTTGAGGTTTACATACTGAGGATGTGGCTTACAAACATGATGATATGTGGTTGTCTTTGGATGAGAGGTTCACTTTTGCTCAAGCTCTCTTCTTTTAAGAGGTATATTTAACACATATTAACACATATTTTATCAAGACAAATTCTGTCAATAATTCTGTGTTGCCTACATTGCAGTATTACTGTGAGAACAAGGCTTATTTTATTTCAGAGAATAAATTGTGATTTTAACCAAGTTACAGTTTGGGTATCAAGTATCAAGTGGCTTAAAATGGGAAATGAAAGTCTTTTTGACATGTCGGAAAGGGTAACTATTTATTTTTGATTAAATAAATGACAGTTTTATAGTGAAACACAGTGGAACATACAATTGAAATACTGTTCCAAAGTAAACATTTCACTAGACGAGTTTCATTTTACAGTCATCTACTGTTTATGTTAAGCTACAGGGACGGCTATAGCTCAGTTGGTAAAGGCAGTTGCTTACGGACCACAGGGTGAGTGGTTCGATCCCCGGCCCTGGCTATATGTCGAAGTGTCCCCTGGGCAAGACCCTGAACCCCTAACAGCCCATTCCCCCTCCCCAGCGATGCAGTGCTGGTCCAAGCCCGGTAGAAATTGGGGAGGGTTGTGTCAGGAAGGGCATCCGGCGTAAAAACTGTGCCAAATCAACATGCGGACAATGATCCGCTGTGGCGACCCCGAACCCACGGGATAAAGCCGAAAGGAGAGTAGTAGTAGTACTGTTTATGTTAAGCTAAGTTTATGACTTTATGTTTTTTTGCATTTAGAGGTTTTTATAAGCACTGGTGAAAAACATTAGACATGGAAATTCTAAATATTTTATCTAAAGAAAATCTTTCTTAAATCTATTTAGTTTACAATAGACTAGTAAAAATGAGAAAACAATTGTATTCTGGCATCACTACTCAGATCATGTTGGGAGATTTAAAGAAAGTGATGAAGACGAAGATATAAAGAAAATATAGCAGAAAAAAAAATTCAATCAATACAACTACAAAAATAGCAACACAAAAAAGCTTTCAAACTTTCTTTCATGGTTTCTGACCAGATCTTTGGAGGATGAAGTTCTGTGCTTGCAAAGCCCAGACCTTAGTGGATCTAAAACAGTTTGCACCATCTTTGACAGATTCAATCTATCTAAATTCCCCTAAAAATCACATCAGCGCTTATCAGAAGAGTAGTAACCTGATAAGCTCCATATTTTTGTAATAATTTGTATCTTTAATTATTTTACACAGTTAGGTGTAAAACTTTGCCTTCCCTAATTTTGAAATGGCAAAAAAGTAAAACAAAATATTTTTTCATCAACAAAATATTTAAATCAACTTGTACAAATGTTATTTTATCATTGAAAGTCTAAATAAATGGTCAAGGAGTATATGTTAAAAAAGGTAAAATAATGAAAATTAATTCAGTGCAAAAGTTGGCATTCCCCCTACATACATGAATTAAAAATGACCTTTAAATAATTTCTGATGAATATTTGTACTAGCTGAATGTAATTTAAATATCATGTTGATGAAAAAAGTAATTTTTATTAATTGTTTTTGCCGGTTCAAAATGAGGACATGCCAACTTTTGCAACAGATGGAAATTAGCCGTAGGCTACAATCTGACATGTTTACATTCATGTGATATGTTCATGTAAATAAATAAATAAATAAAACATAAAAGCAAAACTTGACATATCCTGTTTTTCCTTCTCAGAATTGAAAATCTTCTAAAACAGAGAAACTAAATTAATTCAAAGCTGTAGACAGGATGGCCCACAGTAAAATGTGCCATGGATTAATATTATGTGTGTCTTACATGAACATACAGTAAAAACTGCAACTGTGGCACAGGACTTACAGCAGTCTTCCACCCATCCCCAGCTGCTGGTTCGATCCCCAGCTCCTCCACTAAACCCCAACTTAGTTGCTCTGGGTGAGTGTCAGCTCCATAGCAGTGTGAGTGTGTGTGATTGTGAGTACAAATGGGTGAATGAGGAGCAGTGTAAAGTGCTTTGAGTACCAAAAGGTAGAAAAGTGGTTTATAAGTGCAGACTATTTACCATTTACTGTAAAACAATATGCCAAATCAGTGTGAATCTTGTTTTGAATAACCTTTGTGATAACAGTAAAGTCTGACAAGAGTAAAGCTTCCAGTAAGGTACTTTTTCCTGCTTCTCGATTTAATGGGAAGCAGACACCTGAAAGGAAGAACTCAGCTTTCTCTACTCCACCACTGTTTGCTGCTGGTTATCCAGTTGCTTTCCTCCTGTACAGCCTGCACATGGCATCCATTTCATCCTGTTAACTTGGATGCTGACTGACACATATGACATGCTAAATCACTGACGCCATTAGACATGCTTGCTGACCAAACGGATGACATGCTAGTGTCCTAATCCTTGGTTTGAATCGCTGTGCTCTCCGTGACTAAATAATTTTGCTCAAACACAAATCATCAGTGTGTAATCCACTTAGCTGTTTGTATGTGAGAAAGAGAGAGAGACAGACAGAGAGAGAGACAAAGATGGTGTGAGCCTTTGTGTGTGTGTGGTCTGGAGTAGCATAACAAAGTGTAGTTTTTAAGATGCACATGTCCCACAGCTCATGGAGGGATTGTCCTGTTCAGAAAGCTGCTAGCATGTGGAAGTTTGGCGAATGCTAAAGCTACTGTTTGTCATTTGCTGTTCTCTCTACTCTGATGACAATACTGCATCAAACACAAAACGTTTGGCACTTTTAAAGTTGTAAAATGAGCTAACTTGTTTTTAAAGTGATTGTGACTCCTTCCACCCTCTCTGTGTTTACTCTACTTGCCTTTTCTGAAGAATGAAAGAACGTGCTAAATGATAAAGAATGATCACAAAGGGGACAACAGACAAATCTGTACTATTGACCTTTCAGCAGATCCGATTATTGTTCATCATTTAATCTTATTGCAGAGCCTTTAACCTAACTCAGTTTTGTCATTTGTTCATTCACATCCACCAACTATAAAATTTCACTTAGCTCTCACTTAGTTGTCTAAGGCTTTAAAAGCAGCTTGTAAGAGAACCTTAAAGGGCGACTGTGGCGCAGGAAGGTAGAGCGGTTGTCTACCAATCTCACAGTTGTTGGTTCAATCCCCGGCTCCATAGCAGCTCCCCCATCGGTGTATGAATGTGTGTGTGATTGTGAGTGTGAATGGGTGAATAAGAAGCAGTGTAAAGCGCTTTGAGTGCCAATAGGTAGAAAAGCACTATATAAGTGCAGACCATTTACCATTTAAAGTTCTACCAGTAAAATATAAACTAAAAATCATTGCAGTCTCAACTGTTGAGCCACGAATTTCCAACCCGTTATTTGAACCTGAATAATTTTTTTCTCAACTTTGTGTTTCAATGGTTTAATAGAGGACAGAATGGTATAAGAATATAAACAGAATTTAAATAGATTAATAAACATGCTGAAATGACTGGTCATATTAGACATATATATTTTTATTTACTTAAAAAGACCATAGGTTGGGGAACTTTAACTATTGAGTAAATAACACATCACACCTTTAATGAGACTGGAATTTTAGTAATTTGTATTCTCATGATATCTCAATACCTCATGTGGTTTTGTCTTTCATACTTCAGGAGTAAAATGGAAAGGTTGTTTTCACTTGCTTCTAAATAATGATTTCCACAAAATAAATAACTTCACAATTTCCATTTCCAAAAATGTCAATAAGTTATAAAATAATTATAATTTATGGTTGCATTACCGAATTAACAGCAACAACCCTTAACATTTTTGTAAGAACATCCAAATCACGTTTCCCTCTGTTATTTTATTCCCCAAACATTAAAACATTTCACGGTGTGAGCAGATGTGTGCATGTTCACGTCCTCAGCGCGACAGCCTGTGCTGTGTGACCAGCTTTCATGAATATCAAGGTATTCAGGGCCACTTAAAGGGTTTAACACTATGCTTAATCCCTGCTACAAGTCCACAGAAAAACCAATTTAACTGTCATAAAAGAAGTGGCTCTCCCTCTCCCTTCCCTTCCCTGGCTCTTTTGCCTCCTCTTCTATCCCGGTGATGGAGATTAGGCTTATTAAGAGGGCTTATTGTCTGTGGTGTCTTGGATACCCAGTGATTACACACTTTGTGGCTGCTCCTCCTCTGTTCGCCCTCAACCCTCGCAGGGATTTGCTGCCGCCAAAGTCAAATCAATTATCCCCCCCATCCACATTCACCTCTGATATCATGCCAGACAGGCTGCGCACTTCATTGTCAACAAGCCTGGATGGCAAAGGCAGGGAAATATTTGAAGAGAGGCTGTGACTGTGTTTGCAAAGTGTGAATTTCACAAGGTGGCTCATCCTTGTTGATAGAAATATTCCACTTTTTCTTACTGCTGCTGGTTTATTTATCTAGAGAAAATACTGACACATCCACAATAATTTATCAAAACATATGGGAACATTTAAAATGACAACATTGGGTTGTAAAAATGTAAATTAAAATGGTATTAATAACAACAAATCTCAACACAACTCAACTTTTTTTTTATTTTCTAAAGGGAAAGTTGCTTTGCAGCGAGGTATTAGACACATAACAAACATAAAAAAACATCAATTCAGTAGATAAAAGAAAAAAGAATCTACTGAAAAACAAACAAGTTTTATTTTTCTTTACTTTTGCATTAATTAGAAAGATCCTTTCTAAATTGGTACTTTCTAAAGCTAGTTTCAGACCTTGTAGTTACCACCCTGGTTATGAGTCCATGATTCATGTTATTCAAACACCCCCATGCTGCTGGTGTGTGTTCAAGACTGCATGTTAAACCCTAGGGGAGTCTGTGGGCCCACATGGAGCCCTGGCAGCCTGGAGCTAAAGAGGGGTGACAGGTTTAAATGTTCTCTTGCTGCTGTGGCACTTGACCCCAGTTGCCCCCTTAAAACCCTTGTTCACTGCTGATGTCATCCAATTTCTTGGTGGTGTGAGAATTTCTCTTTGGAAAGCAGTAATACACTAGGCCTGGATTTTCTCCACCTGTACACCTTCAGTAGGTTCTCATAAATCATATGAAAATGTTTGCAGCAGTTCAAAATAGAAATGTAATGTAAGCACCTGTTTTTTGGGTCTGAATAACTTTAGCTCTTCTTAAGTCCAGCACTAACTGTATCTGAGTCAGACTCTAAAACCATCCAAAGGCAAGTCTAGATCCCAACTAACCAGGATGGCACCATCCCGCTGAGATCTCTAATGTGAGCTTGTTGATCTTGAACTGTGAACTGCACCAAAAAAAAAAACCCTTTTGAAGCCTCTTGCAGATGAGGAAATGAGACCAAGAGGGTGAACAATTGGAATAAACAGAAGGGGAACAACTGAGGAAAACAGAGAAAGTGTGTTTAAAAGATAGACTGAAAAAAAGGAGAGGAAGAGAAACAGAATGTATAATCGAGCTTGTGCATGAACAGGTTATCTGTTGTCAATAGGCCCTGAACACAAAGGTTCGGCTTTGTATGTTAGGAAACAGAGGGAGGCCTGGTCCATGTGGGACCAAAGGGATTGTGTCTGTATGTGTGTGTATGACCAAGCAGGAGAAAGGTCTGGAACACAGGAGACCCTGGCCACTGATAGGCACTCATGAAGCCTCTTCGGCAGGTTAGCGGCGACATAATTAAAAAGATAAACCTTATGAGCAGGGCACTGAGATAAGGGGTGTAATGAGAGCAAAAAGGGAGATCATCCAATAAGAAAAGAATAGGGATCATTGGGGGTGGGGAGGGTTTTTGAAGGAGGTCCCAGGGGAAATAAACCCTGACCTGTCAATCATCTGCCAGAGAGATAAGTGTGGATGTGGAGCCCTGGAGCAGATCTAAGAGAGCATGATCTGTAGCCTAATGTAGACTCTCCCCAAATGAGGGTTTTCAAAGGATAACTTGGTCTATGGTGACAGTGTAGATAATGTATAGACTGTATAGATAATACTAATTTTGCTCTGCATTGGATGTACAGATTCGTGGAAAAAAGAAATTGTGTTTACCAGGGCAACTGACTGGCCTCAGAATAAACATGATTTGAGTCACCACTGTCAGAAGGATACAACCAGTTCAGTTAATGTTAGTGGAAGGTCATGATCATAGCACAATATGTTTAAACTTTGGTTTTGCAAACTACAATTACACTTATCAAACACACAAAGACACAAAGTAACGTTGTTACCTGGTCAATCAAAGCCCAATACTTAGTCTAATTTTAGAGGATGTTTTTTCAACCTCTGGTCACTGAGGAAAGGTATCATCCTCTGTAGGAGGTGAATGTTCACCAGCATGTTGCTAAGTTTGGGTTTCTTCTCTTTGGTCCCTAGCAGTTAATGTGCTACGTGTTAATTAGCAGCTGTACATTAGTACATTAACTAACCACTGTCTCCAGCAAAACTTCAGAAAGATTTGTCAGTTTTATTAACATCATCAAAAGTATTTTTTGTCCACAAAGGGTTTTTGTCTTAATAGCTTTTTAACAATTTGTTGCCTCTAACACATCAGAGATTTAAAACAGGTACACAGGTGCAGAACACGTCTAGAGAGGCTTAAGTAAACCCTTCAAAGTGCAAGGTTAAATGTTATACAGTGTTTTAAATAAGTTACCTCTTGTAAAACCCACTCACCAATCTGTTTATTGAAACTGGTAGGATATGCTAACCAAGTTATATGACATACAAGCTTTACAGAATTTACACAACTTATTTGAAATTAAAATGTGCATTAACAATGAATTGCACTGAAAATGCATGAAACAACTCAGAATTTCTAACATTTCTTAATGTTTTTAAATGCCCACAAAAAAGTAAAGTTGTTAATGCCTGTTTATAATGCTTCAAAAATTCCATGACTGCCTTGCCTTTTACAGAACTATGTCCCAGTTTGAAACCAATGTATTGATAATAATGTATACTCAAGGGGGAATTGTTGTGTTCTCTATATACATCGTTATAATCTTGACTTTATTCTGTAAAGTGCCCTGAGATTACTTTGTTGTGAATTGGCGCTATTATAAATAAAGTTGAATTGAATTGAACAGTTTTAGTTATTTCATCCTAAGGAGGGGCGACTGTGGCGCAGGAAGGTAGAGCGGTTGTCCACCAATCTCACAGTTGGTTCAATCCCCGGCTCCTCCAGTCACATGTCGAAGTGTCCTTGAGCAACACACTGAACCCCAACTTAGTTGTTCCTGGTGAGTGTTGGCCAGCTGCATAGCAGCTCCCACATCGGTGTATGAATGTGTGTGTGATTGTGTGTGTGAATGGGTGAATGAGAAGCAGTGTAAAGTGCTTTGAGTGCCAATAGTTAGAAAAGTGCTATATAAGTGCAGATCATTCCTGAAATGTTGAATCTTCCTGATCAGTAGATTATTTTTCACAACACACTGGTCCTTGATAATGTTATGCTCCACTAAAATAACAAAATTAATAAATCTTTATTTGTAGCAGACATGTGTACTGTATGCTTGTATAAAAACATGATTATAACAATCAAAATACTTAAAAAAATGCAAACTTAACAAAATATTGTTTGCAAAATTAACAAATGTGCCAAAATGTCAAAGTACAAATTATAAAGTACAAAGTACAAATCAGTTAAAGTACACAAACAACAGTGACTGAAGGAACAACACTGGCTAATGTAATAAATTTGCCAGTAGGTAGTAGGTGACCTTCTAAATCATAACTATGGGCTGACAATGACCAATAACTTGGCATTCAAAGGCATGTTTCAGATCAGATGGCTAAACTGCACTTAATGTTGCAACAACGTGGGGTATGGAAACGTGATGTGGATGCAATTCCTAAAATCTTGTTTGACACCTTTATTTTAACACTAGATCACAAGAACTGTCTAAGACTTAACCTACATTTAAAAGAATTCTCTGATGTAGAGCATCAGTATAATTCATGGTTCCTAATGTTTTGCACATTAAACACAGAAACAAACATGACATAAAATACAGGCCTCAGCTTTCTTGTCCATCACTTCTCTATTTTCCTGTAACACTGGAATATTATGACTGTCCACCACCATCCATGCGAAACTGTAGTGATCCTGCAATCCTTGCAGAAAGATGGATGTGCGTTATGGCCCAGAAAGTTTTGGTGCCTTCATGGCCTAAAGCTCTGCTGCTCCATGTCAGTAGCAGAGTCCTCACAGCTGTGTAAATAACAGATATGTATTCTATAGTGAATAATTCCCACCCTTCAAAACACACATATAACAATCTGTTCCAGCTGCAGATGTACTACTCTCTCCCACTCGAGTGTGTAAATGATCTGGGAGCACATTGTCTTTTCCTGTGCCAGCCTACCATGTGAGGCCTCCACAGGCGGGTGCTTTGTGATTGACAGTTAGCTCGTCTCTGCGACACTCTGCTTCTCATATGTAGAGTTTAGAGCCGTGAACGCAGGCATCTCCTGTGAAATGCTCCCACTCTCCCCCTCCTCCTCTCTGTCTCTCTCCCTGTTCTGTCTTTGACACCCCCGATTAGAAGAGAAACCTGTGTGAAGAGAATGCATCTCTAACAGGAACAACGTGTGGTGCTGTGAGGTGGAAAGTGAGCTCTCTTGTTACAGGGCCTGCAGTAGAGGTTGTTTACATGAGCACCTTAGGAGGAACAGGGTGTAGAGCCTGACAGCTGATGCTGTTTCATCTCCAAGGCCCCCTATGAATAAATTGCCAGAGGAGGCAGCCATGATGCCTCCATACACCTCTCTGCTTTACCTGCAAGCACCAGAGCATGAGTAGGAGGAATTGCCCTGCACGTTTGACAAGAGAACACAGTTTTCAATTTAGTGGTAACACTGGAGGAAACGTGAATTCTGATTGTTACATTGAATACAAATCCAGAAAGCTGCCGGATTTGAGTCTGCTTTGTGTCTTTAATAAAAAAATTGATTGGATACATTACATATATTATAACCAACAGCAATTCATAAACCACACCTCTGATGCTGTAGAACGGCTGGGGGAGCAGCTCAGACCCACTTCCTTGATGTCCTGGCAGAACAGGACGGCCCTAGACATGGTCCTTGCTAAGAAAGAAGGTGTTTATGTGATGTTTAGAGACTTATGTTGCACTTTCATTCCTAATAACACTGCACCACATGAAAGTGTCATCAGAGCCCTAGAGGGTCCTAGATCCCTCAGGGAGGAATTTGCACAAAAACTGTGGTATAAATACTGGTTCGATTGACTGGATTGAGCAGATATTTGGTAAATCTCCTCTCCTTTTGTCTCACCCCACAATTGTCATCACTGTATGACATTAACTCTGTGTGTTTTCTCCTTCCTCCTTCTCTGTCTCCCTCTCTCTGTCCCGTTCTGCAGGTGTCCCGAGCTTTGGTGCTCTCAGCGCTGACATTTTCCCCACATTTTGTGATGTTACAGCCTTATTCCAAAATGGATCAAATTCCTTATTTTTCTTAAAATCATACAAACAATACCCCATAATGACAACATGAAAGAGGTTTGTTTGAAATCTTTGCAAATTTATTAAAAATTAAAATCACATATATATGACTATTCAAAGCCTCTGGTGGATCCTGTTTTTACATCTTTAAATGTTTCTACAACTTCACTGGAGTCCACCTGTGGGAAATTCAGTTGATCAAACGTGATTTCTAAAGGCATCCACATGTCTATATAAGGTTCTGCAGTCAACAAAGCATGTCAGAGCACAAACCAAGCCATGAAGTCCAAGGAATTGTCTGTAGACCTCTGAGACAGGATTGTATTGAGGCACAGATCTGGGGAAGGGTACATGCACATATCTGCGGTATTGAAGGTCTTAATGAGCACTTTGGCCTCCATCATCCGAAAAGGGAAGTAGTTTGAAACCAACAGGACTCTTCCTAGAGCGGGCCAGCTGGCCAAACTGAGCTATCGCAAGAGAACGGCCTTAGTCAGTGAGGTGACCAAGAACCTGATGGTCACTGTGAAAGAGCTCCAGTGTCTTTTTCTGGAGAGAAAAGAACCTTTTAGAAGAACAACCATCTCTGCAGCACTCCACCAATCAGGCCTGTATGGTAGAATTGCCAGACGGAAACCACTTCTCAGTAAAAGGCACATGACCATGAGAAACCAAATTCTCTGGTCTGAAGAAAAAAACTTTGTACTGTTTGGCCTGAATACCAAGTGTCATGGTGTCACCACCTGGCCAGTACCATCACTAAAGTAAAGCATGGTGGTGGCAGCATCCTGCTGTAAGAATGTTTTTCAGTGGCAGGAAGTGGGAGACTATTCAGAATCGAGGGGAAAGATGAATTCAGCAATGTGCAGAGAAAAACCTGTTCCAGAGTGCTCTGGACTTCAGACTGGGGCGATGGCTCATCATTTAACAGGACAACAACCCTGAGCACACAGCCAAGATAACAAAGGATTAAGCAAAGGTGGTACTAATACTTATGTAGATTTTTTGTTTTTAGTACATTTGCAAAGGTTTCAAACAAACTTCTTTCACATTGTCAATATAGGGTATTGTTTAAGGAAAGTAATGAATTTATTCCATTTTTAAATAAGGCTGTGACATAACAAAATGTGGAAAAAGTTAAGAGCTGGGAATACTTTCTGGATGCAGTGTAGGACAATGTTCCAGGACTTTATTCCAGTCATAAAAGTACTGTTTATAGTACAGCTTTATTTTTGCAGTGTGAGACCTTATAATTACTTAATAATTCTACAAGGCACAAAATACGTTAAAATATATAAAATAAAAAAACAACTTAAAAAACTATACTTAACATTCTCAAATCTGTTGTATGAATTAATTGTGTTGGCATGAGGTATAATTAATTATTTTTCACATTTCTTTGTGTGCTCTCCATGAGTACAATAATATTGATGTAATGGAAACGGTATTTAGCTTCCTTGGAAATCTCTCATTCTGACATGGGTCCTCTCCTTATCTGATATTTAAATGAGCAACACCTAAATTCATTGAATGCTGGAAGTATTTTTTTTTTTCTCCTTATGCGGCTGAACAATGTTTGACCCAGCTAAAGACAAATATAAGAATGTCTAAAATATTACTTACTGAAATTATACATGACAGACAACAGTTGTTGTTTCCAGATTTAAAAAATCAGTTCATCACTTTTGCTAGAAATTGACAAGCTGACACTGATGCTGCAATTGATCTGCCCTGATTGATTTGTTACTGCAGTATAAGTCTATCTGCCGAGTCAAGTCAATGAGCTGGTTTACTGAAGTGAAGTAGCATGCAGATTCAAGACATGTCTGTTTTGCAGTATTGGGTCAGTGTCCCATTAACTAAACACTTTCACAAGAGATGGTGAGCCAAAGGTTTCGATTCATTCAGCTGAACTCATATCCCCTATGAGAACACATTTTCATCTGTATAGAGTTATTTCAATTGTGCTTTCTGACTTACAAGCTATTTGATTCTAAATGCAAAATTTATAGCAGGCAGAGCTTAGTTAGTCATTTCTGGGAACATAGGAAGGATCTTTATTATGCTGTATATTGTGGTTTGGCATGCCTTCCTTACCAGGGACAAACAAAAAAAATTATTTATTATTGCATGTATTCATAAACTTACGTCCCACGTATCACACACTCCGGAAATGATAAGAAAATTTACTAATTAGAATTAGTCTATTTTGACATCATCATCATCAACTTATTATATGTCTTATTTCAGTCATAACAATATGGAAAAATAAAATGCACACCATAAAGATTAAGGAAACATTTCAAAATGTTATCCCTTTAAATTGTTGGCAAGTGTACTTTATCTTATTTAATTCCAAAGGTCAGACATTCTCCCACATTGCAAGCTCTTAAATGTGAAGTATTGATGTCATCTCTCCTCTCCTCTCACCCCGCAATTCTCACCACTGTATGTCATTAACTCTGTGTGTTCTCTCCCGTAGTTGTCTTTGTCCTCCTCTGTCCCCCTCTCTCTGTCCCTTTCTGCAGGTGTCCCCCGGCTTTGAAGCTGTGTGTCTTCCAGCGTGCAGCTACTGGTCCTACCAATCTGCCCGATGTTTTGTTGTTGCTTTTTGTTGCTCTGTTCTTTTCTCTCTCCCCTTTCCTCTCACCCCAACCGGTCGAGGCAGATGGCCGTCCACCCTGAGCCTGGTTCTGCTGGAGGTTTCTTCCGTTAAAGGGAGTTTTTCCTCTCCACTGTTGCCTATGGCTTGCTCCAGGGGGAATTGTTGGGTTCTCTTTATATATCTTTATAATCTTGACTTTATTCTGTAAAGTGCCCTGAGATGACTTTGTTGTGAATTGGCGCTATATAAATAAAGTTGAAGTTGAAAGTTGAAGTTGATGTAAAATACCTTTTTTTATTAAATGATGAGTAATTATACATTAAGGAAAAAAAATGTAGGTGATAAATATATTGGATAACGATGTGATTCTACTGCACCAGTCTCTCTTATATACAAACATAACCCCACATAAGAAACCTGCTAAAATGTGTCACTGCAGCTTGGTTATTGGTGATGTAAACCGAGCTGCTTATCACTAGGACATCGGTTACATACATATTATCTGTACACTGGTGCCTCAAATAGAGGATTTCACAGCCACAGCCAGTGAGAATGACATAGCTGGTGTGCTATGTGGTGAGTGATGCTAAAACCACAACAGCAACTGTGGCATTGATCATTTATCCTCTTTCTGCAACTCGTGGCGCGAGTGGCAGGGCACAGTTGCCCCACTTTTGTAAACTGAGGCATAATGGCTGAGGACTGATGATTCTCATACTTTCCTTATATGCTTTAGAGCCTCCATCACAGCATTTAGTGTATAGGATTCCCATTTTGTATGAAATAAAATAACAATGGTGGAAGGAAAAGTTGTGTTAATCCACCTGAACTATAACGTAAGGGTGGTTGCTCAATAACTTTGAGCAACCAACCACAAAAATGGAAATGTGAGAATAAGAGCAGAAGTTGCACTTGCTTTTTAAAAGTTGTAGACTTGTACGTTGATATGTAAACAGACAGACGACTCTATTGTGTAAAATTATTTAAAGATTTATTTTAAGGTTAACTTGCTCCTCTTCCAGGCAAAACCTCTATACAGTAACTAAGAATAATACACTTCCATTCCCCCAAACTGCTCTATTTTCTGGGGACATCTGCTTCCTTTGAAATCCAACAGAAGTGTGTGGAGTTCAGCCTGATTCAATGTGCTAGTCCATGGTTGCACCACTAGAAAGTGCTCTTCAGCAGCTTATCATTCATCTTACACAATCCCTCTGCCTCTGCACCCCATTCATCCTTTCATACCCCCATCTGTCTTTCTTTCCACTGCTGCTCCAGCCTCTGCTACTCAGTCAAAGTTCTGCTTCTAATTTTTGGAGGAGGCATAGAGAATGTGATTTAAAAGTGTGAAGAAGATGACTGTAGGGGAATCTTTACCACCACCAAAGCACAAAGCCCCTAGAGTCTGTCTCTCCTCTGTGTGGTCAGTGAACACACAGGAAGAGAGGTAATGTGGCCTTTGGGAGCCTGTACTCACAGCACAGACTTCTCCTCCCATGTATGCTGATGATCTGCTTTGGGAGCTTCACTGAAATTCAGAGGTCACTGTATGTAGGTACTCTGGGATATACAGTAGTTTAAGCATGTACATGCCAGTAGCAAAGAAGTGTAAGATTTGACTGATGCAAAAAATAGAATTTTAATTGTCATTAAATATCAACAAAAGCTTTGACCAGTGTTTTCTTCCAAGCATCTACTTTGCAATAGCAGTTTTCGAAGAGGCTCCCAACATTGAGCCTAAACCATTAACTGCTGATTCAGAAGGAAGCACAGAGCACTTCTACCGCTTAAACATTCTGAACTCTCTATTGTTGCTTATTGTGTAAGACAAAACCTGCCAGCCAACGTAATGTGTGGATTAAAAGAATCCTCAGTTGTGTTAAAACTTAAGGTCCTAGATGTTTGAATTAATTTTAGCCCTATTATTTGAATGTTTCTTGGTTTATTTTATCTTTTGTAAAATGTTTAATATTGAAGTTTCCTAATGAGCATTATTGTTGTAAATTTTCGGCTGACTGCTTTATTATAATGCAACTTAGCCTTCATTAAATTAGCATTTACTGATAGAGTGTTTGACTGTCATTTTGATTGATGTGGTATGTAATAATATGAATGAAAACCAGAAAAAATGCCTATGAAGAATGAAATACTGCTTCCATGTTGTCGGTAAGAACTTTCCCCGACCCTAAGACATCAGCTGATCTCTGTCACTGATTATCATTAGATATGCATGCAGGAATCACTAAAACCCTCCTGTAAATGTTAGAAATATTGTTCACCTGATGTTCCAAGGTTTAAGGGCATTTTATGGACCAAACATTGACATGAGCATTACTGTGTGGGACATTATGATCTGATGTAAAGAGATACAGTACATCTGGAAAGTATTGATAGAACTTAACTTTTTCCAAATTCGGTTATGTTACAGCCTTATTCCAAAATTGATTAAATTCAGTATTTTCCACACAATTCTACAAACACCCCAAAATGAACAGAGTTTGGTTTAAATCTTAGCAAATTTCTTAAAAATAAAAAATTTAAATGGCCTTTGATTAGAGTTCACTTGTGTGAAATTCAGTGTAATGGACATGATTTGGAAAGCTTCACAGTAAAAATGCTTGTCATGCAAGCCATTAAGTTTAAGGAATTGTCTGTAGACCTCTGAGACAGGATTGTATAACGGCACAGATAGAAGGTGGAAGATTAAAGAAAGACTTCTGCAGCATTGAAGGCACAATTGAGCAAAGTGGCCTTCAAAATCTGTAAATGGAAGTAGTTTTAAAACACCAGGACTCTTTTGAGAGCTGGCCGGCTGGCCAAACTAAGTGAACGCGAGAGAAGGGCCTTAGTCAGGGAGGTGACCAAGAACCCGAAGGTCAATGTGAAAGAGCTTCAGTGTTTCACTGTGGTGAGAGGAGAACCTCCCAGAACAGCAACCATCCCTGCAGCACTCCCCAATGAGGGAGTGCTGCACTGTACTGCACTGTACTGGCCACTCCTCAGTAAAAGGCGCATCACAGCCCACCTGAAGGACTCTCAGACCACGAGAAACAAAATTCTCTGGTCTGATGAAACTCAGTTTGAACTCTTTGGCCTGAAGGCCAAGTGTCATGTCTGGAGGAAACCAGGCACCGCTCACTTCCTGGCCAATACTGTCTCTACGGTACAGCATGGTGGTGGCAGGATCATGTTGTGGGGATGTTTTTCAGCAGCAGGGACTCGGACACTAGTCAGGATTGATGGAAAAATACATGCAGCAATGTACAGAGACACCCTAACGAATATCTGTTCCAGAGTGCTCTGGATCTCAGACTCTGGAGACGGTTCATCTCTCAACAAGACAATGACCCTAAGAACACAGCCAATATAACAGACGGTGTGCTATGTCGGGACAACAAATAGCTGTAATTGGTGCTAAAGGTGCTTCAACAAAGTATAAAGCAAAGGCCATGAACACTTGAGTACATGTAATTCTCTTTGTTTTTTATTTTTAATACATTTGCAAGGATTTCAAACAACAGCTATTGTTTGTAGAATTTTAAGGAAAATAACAAATTTTATACATTTTGAAATACTGTGAATATATTTTCTAATATTTTTGTAGAAGCAAAGAATATAACAATGGTAACTATAATTCAATTCAATTCATCTTTATTTAAATAGAATATTCTCAACAAAGTCATCTCAAGGCACTTTACAGAAAAAAAATCCACACTACAAAGATGTATGGAGAAAACCTGACAATCCCCCCCCTTGAGCAAGCCCTACGCAACAGCGGAGAGGAAAAACTCCCTTTATCGGAAGAAACCTCTAACAGAACCAGGCTCAGGTTGGGTGGCCATCTGCCTTGACTGGTTGAGGTGACTGGAAAGTGGAGACAGAAAAGAAACACATTAAACTTGCTGAAAAACTGAGACATAAATTACTCTTATAATAAAATGTTTTTACTTTTTCTTCAATACAACCAAACAATCATGCTGGGACTAAAATGAAACATGTTTTAAAAAAGGTTCTGTAACCAGCTAATATGGAATGAGGAATATGTTAATGTCTACAAAAGAGAAAAGTCAGCAACAATACAAATCCACCTCATCATGAAGAATTGTTGATGATGTCGCCCTGAGTTAAGGAGTACAGGTCCTGCACCTATATTGATACAAGCCTGCTGCAATGCCTTGAGTAATAAATGTTAATGGCACATCAAGGGGACATTATGGAGTCATGGTACAGCGAGTCTTCATTTAGAGCCACATATGAGATGAACTAAAGGCCAACTGTTTTAGGTGCCCTGTCTGTTGACCTGTAATGGCCAATCCATTCAGATTAATTGGATTTTTTAACGAGCATCCAGTGACAATTATATGCATGATCCAGAGGGAGAAGTGCAGGATGTTAGGTTGTCCCTGGTGGAGTGCTGCTTCACTGGCCCCAGATCCTTTTCAGGGGTCCCCTGAGAACACTGGGGCTCCCCCACATTGAGAATAAGCAGCAGTTTGGGGTCGAGATTATCACAAACACAAAAAAAAAAAAAAGAAAAAAGGGAGAAGAGGACTGGACCCACTCTCTGGGGAGGGGAGTGCAATTTTATAGCTCATTCAGATGATAAATTGTTTATCAGGCTGCTGTTTGTGTTGAAGCATTTTACTATGCAATTCTTCTAAATGTGTGAAAATGCCATAAGCAGATTTCCAAAATAGTCTTTAGGGTTGACAAATTACTAAACTGACTAAACAAATATTTCTACAGTTACTACGACTGAATTAATGATAATGTTAATGTTTATTTGAAATTAGTAGGTTGATCAACATTGAGTGTTGTAAAAGACGGTGAGCATAAGATGAGCTTGTTTAGAGCTTATTCCACAAACTGTCAGGATATTCTGAGCCCAAACCCATCAGAAAAATTTGTAAATTGCATAGTGTTTTCGAAGTTTTGAAAGATATCTGAGAGCAGGAACTTGGAGGACAACCGGCATGGGTAATAATTCCAGAGTCTAAGTAGATTCACCAAGAGAGAGAGAAGAGAGTGTTAAAGGACTGAATTACTTCACCTTTGTCCGTTCAACAAAGAACATAATTAGCACTAATGGTGATGGTAGCAGCCACAAACTCAGCGCTTCCCCTTTCTTTCTTTCCCGCAGTCCCTCATAATCACACATTCACACAACACCTGACACATTGCAAAGCTGCTAACACTCAGAAACACACAATAAATTCTCAACAGTTGTTAAACGCCTGTACTGTGGTTCAACATAAAGCAGCCAGAGGGAACAACAGGGTCATTTCACCAGTGATCAGACAAATATGTGGGTAAATTAGCTTTCATCAATTCAATTTGCAAACATTGCCTATCTTCTCAATGCTTAAATGAATCTGTGTGATTAGAATCAGCAACCTAACTGATGCAACTCGGTCACGCTCATTCATTCAGCTAGTGCTTGTCCTAGAAATGCTTTTGTGTCTGGGCAATGATAGCAAACTCTTTTCATTGACTGGCACAATAGTCCTGAAATCCGTTAATTACTGTGATGCTAAGATATGGATGGGCACTATACAAACCGTAATGGAAGAGATGTGTGTGACCACCCCCTCCATTATTAATCCATATAATTTCCTCTTTCTTTTAAAATTAGGTGGAAGAAAATGCTTGCTACATTAGCCTCATAATGAAAGGCAATATTCTAAAAAAAAAAAAATGTATAAGAGCAAGACCTTCTCTGCAGGTTCAAATTAATTAAATTCCTTTTTAGCCATATTTCATTAAAACACTTTCATTTCAGTCAGCTAGTATCTGGCCCTTCGTCATTTAAGAGATACTGATGAGTGAAAAAAAGGCGAATTGTTGAGAGAACCCAACTGTCAGCGAATTTAGTTCCAAATTAATTATTTCAGCCTGATAACCCTTTTCATCTCTTTTGACTCACTTTCTAGAAAGAGCCAATTAATTATGTCAAACATGTTCTCTCCTTTGGCTCCCCAGAGTGGGCAGGAAGAATGATGGGGATGTTTACTGTAAGTGAATGGGGTGGTTGGTAATGTATATGTGTGTGTGCGTGTGTGCGTGTGTGTTAGGGAACAGTCTGCCCCTAATCTCGACACACCTGTCAAGCATACAGCTCGTTATCTAGGCACTGAGGGCCCTGGCTGGTTTTGTCAGAAGCCGAGTTCCAACAACAATCCAGGGGAATGCGTTGGAGCAGCATAGTCTAGCACACACACACACACACACGTGTGAATAACCTCTGAGACACACACACACTGTCCACTGAAAGACAATTCACTCAATTAGCCCACCGCACTCAGCCACAGCCTTAATGAGCTGGGGAATGGAGAAGAAATCGAGAATCATGTCATGCATGTAACATCTCCTAGATACTTACATTCATATTTTTATTGACGCTTTTGCTTTGCTGTTTTCTCATGATTGCGGTCTTGTTTTTGGAAATGTCAAGGTGTACAGTAGAAAGTGATTTATGCAAATCAGCCTGGTTTGGTGATACAGCTTGGCTTATAGAGGCAACACACACAGTGTTTTTTAACTGTGTTCAAATGCTGGTTTACGACTGATCCAGGACCACTGGGAAGTAGTTTGTACATAGTGTTGTCTACATGTGTTCTGAAAGTTCATACTGTTCACTCATGGGAACAGTGATGGAGTTAAATGTGTGGAACATGACAGGTCTTTCCCACCTCTGAGACATGGCTGATCACTCCCTAAGAAAGATGTGATTGTCTTATTGTTAAAACTTTCTTTTATAGAAAATCTGCCTGCCACAGCCTTATTTGATTTCATGCAATTTATATGAAATGACCTATGAGTGTTTTACTTAAAGAGGAATTCGATAGATTTTACTCATCTTACTCAGGTTATAAGCTTAAAGTAAACTATATGTAAATGTGTGCTTTTTGTTGCTCTTTTCTTTTCTCCACTTTTCACTCACCCCAACCAGTTAAGACAAATGGCCGCCCACCCTGTGCCTGGTTCTGCTGGAGGTTTCTTCATAAATAGTTGATAAAAAGTTGAATTGAATTGAATTGATTGAAAAATTGTATAAAGGGTCTCCAGAGGGAGCTGCGTGAAGTCTGATAAATGTCGTCAAGTGATGTCAGTTCAGTCAGTGTTGGTTGGAAATGAAAAGATGGAAGAAAAAGTATCTGGATGTATAGAGTTGACATAACTCCATAAAAATGAATGTAAATAAACTGTGAAGATAAACTGGCCCTTGTGTGCTACTAGCTACATAAACAAAATCTCCAAAGAAAAATTTAAAAACAATAGATTAGTAAAATAAAAGAAATATCTTGTTAGGGTTGCTGATCTCATATGTATGGTGGTGATAAACTGGTAATAAAACTCCAAACATGAAAACATCGTTACTTGTCAAAGTTTTAACAAAAATGATAAGTACATAAACATAAGGGCGCAACTGTGGTGCAGGAAGGTCCACCGATCCTGCAGTTGTTGGTTTGATCCCCGGCTCCTCCAGTCAAGTGTCCTTGAGCAAGACACTGAACCCCAACTTAGTTGCTCCCCGCGAGTGTTGGCCAGCTGCATAGCAGCTCCATCATCAAGTGTATGAGTGTGTGTGTGTGTGTGTGTGTGTGTGTGTGTGTGTGTGTGTGTGATTGTGAGTGTGAATGGGTGAATAAGAAGCAGTATAAAGCACTTTGAGTGCCAATAGGTAGAAAAGTGCTATATAAATGCAGATCATTTACCAAGTTATTATTCATATGGTACATTCATGGAGTTTTATCTGTTGTTCTGGCTGGTAGATAATACCATATTGTATTTAGTGGTGGGGAAAGCATGATGTCACATTCCCCTTGGTAGCCAGTTGTTACATGGCAATGTAACTTAATTGTGTTATGTTGTTTATCACTGTGGTCATATGTCTGGTCCTGCAGACAAGCAGACAACAACATGACTCTAACTTAGTGTGAATGCCCTAAGCTGTGCCTTGTCACGCCTTTGGATTACACATACTGTATGTGAACAGCCTATAAAAGGGCATATCCTGCCTGAGCTTGTGGCATTGGCTGTGACACCTGGAGCAGGATGGGGCCTGAAGAATTCACAAAAAGTTATCTGTTAGACGGAGAAAGGAAGCCTGCAGCGGTGCTGCCAATAAAGCTCCACTGAAGAATGAGTTCTAAAAGCCTCGAGATGTGTGATTTACAGATGTGTAATTCCTGTCTATGGAAAAAAATGTGGGAATTCAAGTCTTCTTATCCTAGAGGCCCTTTCTGCATAGTTGCTATGGCTCACTGCACTTTGTCAGTCACTGAGAAAGGAATAGGGCAGCACCAGGACAACATATTCCACCATTCTATGGACACAGAGCTGTGTCAACAGGTAACAGGTCCTATCCTCCTTAAAGATATTTTTATTGATATCTTTTTCCTATCTGCATGTGCTTTAAAATCACATGATTTACTTCCTCCTAAACTTCTCCCATCTTCTAGACCAACATTTCATCTTTAGAGCATCCTTTGTACTGTCAACTTTTGTTAAGCATCTTATCTAAACCTGCATAGATTTACATACATATTACTAGATTACCTCAATACACCATTCAATTGATTTTATACTAAAACACAGACAGGTTTTGAATTCACTGGCTCTTCATCAGGTTGAATATCTTCACAGAAAGCACCTACTTTCTAAAATGACATTTGAATTTTCCTTTAGTTCCAGCACATCATCTACACTAAAACCAAAAAGGGGCACTCTTCCAGCCCTGCAACTAGAGGAAACGTTTGTCACATTACCTGCCTTAACAAAAAAAAAAACTGCAGATGACGTCTTCAGAGGGGACAGAAGCAGAGTGTACTACAATGGAAAAACACAATACCTAAAATTCTGGCTGGGGTCACTGACTTCCTAAGGCATTTCTCAGAAAAACTCTGACTACATATGGCTACAGGAAGCATGAAAGGCCTGTGTATAAACTGTGATTGATGTTTACAACAGCCAGTTTGGTTCATTATCTATTGGGATTGTTGTAGTCCATAAAATGGCAAAAAAGTATTTACTCCCACTCACCTTTTAATAATAATCATAATAATAAAGAGGTAAATGATCAATGACACAAATACACTCTCTCTCTCTCTCTCTTTCTCTCTCTCACACACACACACACAAACACACATGTGCACATAGACTAATTGAAAGCAGCAAGATAATTGGTTGTGTTGGGGAACAGGTAGCCAGTGGAGGTCACTGTAGGAGTGATATGAGGGTCACCATTATGTTTCTGTAAAATTAACATTTTCTTTATGTCACAAAATTGACAGTTAATTAAAAGTACAATATGCACATGTTTTGTGATTCCTTTCACAGTATTTTAAAGTTACCTGACAAAAAATACATTATATAGATGCTTTTCTTCCTTTATAATATGATACAGATGACAGGTTTTTTAAAATGCACTTTTTAGTGTTTATTTTTAATATATGTTTCAATGAAACTAATCTAATCTTTAATCTAAATGAATATTAAGTCATCGGTCACACTACATACATTTATTAAACACTGGTATAGACATGCAAGTGTAGACACGTCTTAGTCTGTATGAGTAAAGAACAGAGCAAATGCATGGAAGCAATAATTTTTAAATATTTAATTACATTTTCTTTCTCTCGTGGCCCATGGCATCTGCCTGGGGTCACCACAGTGGATTGCAGGGCCTGCACATTGATTTGATAGACTTTTATTAAATAGAAAAGTCATTTGTCGTTTGTACTGGCTGCCAAAAGCAAAACAAGGGATACACCCCACCTCTTAGTAAAATCCAGCAGCTGTAGGAAACTATATACCAGGACATAGTATCTAGACCCTAAACTTCCTCCTTTATCAGGACGCAGTTTAGGGTGTTGAATGGTTCTCAAAACACAGAGCTTTCACAAAGGAGTCCGGAGAATCCAGTCCAATGTGAAACAACTATTGTTGTGAAAAACTATTGTGAAACAACTATTGCTGTTCCAACAATCAAGTGACACATGTTGTGACGTTAAGAAAGTACAGATATTTAAGGCGTACAGAAACTTCTTCAGTAACTCTAACGTCTTTATTTAGTGACTTTACTAATCATAACCAAACCACTGTGAATGTACAATTTAATTGTCTCATTCCTTTAGCGTGACATGCTGATACTTAAGGTGCCCGCTGTCACACATGTACTTGATTTGGTCTGTTTTTTATACACTGCATTTTGTCTTTATGTAATTTGTGTCCCTGAAGTTTAACCCATGTTGTCTCTGAATGTTGCACTAGAAATGGCCCTAATAGCATTTTGTGTTTGTGTAAAGTGTCAAATAGTGCTGCTCCTGGACCAATAAAGATGCTAAAGTGTACCTGTGGCATCAACATGATACACCAAAGGACGTAAAGTGACACAATATGATGCCTTGGGAAGTGTTGGGAAAGAATTACAGGAATGACACAAGCTGCCACTTTGATAAATATGTGCGAGTATCATTAATAAGTAAGATTATATCCTGCCATACCTTTGTTTTATTTAGCCTGTTTTACATTTTTCATCAGCTTGCTGTAGATATCAGCAATAACAATCAATGCAATGCAATGAGTACAATTCTATCCTAAACCACTAGAGTAACTGCCATAGGTAAAAACTACACGCTTTATACTTGGCTACTAAACTAGCATATGTAGAATTTGTTTTGAAACTGTAAAATATGACAGGTAACTGCCTTAAAAAAAGTTCTTTATTGCAAGATGAACCGACAGAATCTATGGGGTCTTGCCCAGTGCCCTTTGCTATTTTCGTTTTACTGAACACAGATCACTTTCCATGAAATGTATGTGGAGATCAAAGAGCTGAAAGGACTGATTGGATATCCTGAGGTTAAATAAACCAAGTGAGGATATATTGAACCTACAGACAACCCACAGATTCCAACACAGCTGGACCACACATCCACACATGCATACACACAAACTTACAGGAGAGATTCTGCATTATGAGGAAACCTGGACAATCAGTTTACTTAGTGTAACTTACTGTATGAGAAAGCAGGGAGCTGGTGGGTGATTTTGAAAGCTCAAACCTTTACAGGCCCCTGTGAGCGCTGCATGATACCACTGCACTACACAAACATTTGTTGATTTATTCAGTTGTTAAATTGATCACTTCTGTTGAGCAAATCCAATGTAACATAAATGAGTTTTAACAGGATTGGTTTACAGACTGCCACTAATCCTTTGAGACCACTACCAGACAGCTGTCCTTTGACAGTACTTTTGTGTTCTTTAATTAGCAAATTCTGTATCTGTGATGAAATTACTGTGTGTGTTGCAAAGCATTTTAACTGCATAATCTACTGACTGCAAACCGCAGGGGGTCTAGCAGAGGCTCTGTGATGTCATTCAGGTGTTTCAATTGGTAAATAGTAAATGGTCTGCACTTACATAGTGCTTTCCTATGTGTTGCACCATGGTTCTAGAGGACCGTTATCTTGTTTCTACTGTGTACTGTGTACCACTGTGTATAGTAGAAATTACAATAAAAAGCCACTTGACTTGACTTGACTTGTTTGGTACAAAAAGTGCTTTACACTGCTTCCTATTTACCCATTTGCACTCACAATCACACACACTCACACTGATGGGGGAGCTGCTATGCAGTATACACTCACCGGGAGCAACTAAGTTGGGGTTCAGTGTCTTGCTACACTTTCACACGTGACAGAAGGGAATAAACCAACAACCCTGGTTGGTGGATCACTGCTTTACCTCCTGCACCATAGTTGCCCCAAAATTAGTCATTTAAAAGAGTTCATTACCACAAATATCAGAGCAATTGGCCTTTAGCCTTTTAGTCCAGTGATAAAAGTTTCCTTAGGTGATGGCATTACAATAGAATGTTTGAACGTTTAGGGAACTTCACACAGATCCAATGACCTTTTGAAGATTCAGGTAAAGGTTGGGGCCATTGGTCAGCACAGGCTTTTAGATTTTTATCTGAGCCTGCTTTACTGTAAAAGAGTCTGCTCACCTCCTCTTTGCAAATAATGAGGGAATCCAGGATGTCTGGAAGGGATAAGCTTTATGTAATCTTGAGCATATGAACTTTGCAAAATGTCCAAAGAAACTGTGTTTAAGACATGTAACACACAATAGAAGATTGTCAAATTCAGAAGTCTTCTTACAGGTAACTTAGCATGATATTAGTGAGGGGTGAGCATACACAGGAGGCACAACATGATAGAAATATTATGATGTGAAAAACTGTGTTTTGTTTGCAACATGTTGGATCGGTGCGTTTAAAAAAACATCATCAATACACCCCTTCCAACACGCCCATTCTCTCACCTTAAATTCTACCAGAAAAGGTACCAATGCTTCTGGATCTTGTTTACAGTATATATGTTTTTTTTTCTTTTTATGGGAGAGTTTTAACTTACATTTCTGAATACTGCAACAAACTCTGTTCTCTGACAATGGTTTTCAGAGGTTTTGCTGAGCTCATGCAATGATTTATCCTTGTATTTTGAATACACATATCTCCAGATTCTTTCAAAAAAGTTTAAAGACTTCTTTGTTGTTTTAAGCTTTATCTGTTAGTAAGCGGCAAATGGGCACACAGTTGGGGGACAGAGATGTTTTGACATGCACTAAAGGTACTCAGACTCAGACCACAACTATTATATTTGTGTGGCACGTGATGTGATAATTTAGCTTCCAGGGTGCACCAAGACTCCATCCATCTATCTATTCATCCTTCTATTATTACATCCATCATCTTTATCCTGTTAAGGGTTGCAGGAGGCTGGAGCCTATCCAGGCTGTCATTGGGTGAGAGTTGGGGTACATCCTTGAGAGGTTGCCAGTTTCTCTTAGGGCCAACACAGATCGACCTACGCCCAGTTCTCTTAACATGCATGTCTTTAGACTGTAGGGCAAAACTGAAGTACCTGGAGGAAACCCACACAAGCATGGGGAGGACATGCAAACCACACAGAAAGGCTGTAGCTGGCACAAAGAGCCACTCGACGCCTTTACCACTGCTCCAAGACATTTATTAGAAATTCTCATTTTCTTTAAAAAAAGGTTGTTGCAAAACAATAATTTTACATTTTGATGACTCAGATTTACTGGGATGCTATTTTTATACCCATTGATGATACTGAACCTGCTAATTACCCTCTTAGTTGTGAGATTGTTCATCAGGTGTTTTTATTTTCTATTTTTTATTTTTTAGGCATTACAGAACTCTCCCAGTCTTTTGCTGTTTTCATTGAGACATATATTGTTGGATTGTTTGCATATAAATCAAATTTCTCTGAACATATGATATGTTATCTTTGTACTATTTACATTTACATTATTGCATTCTGTTTTTATTTAAATTTTACATTTAATTTTTGAAGGGGAAACAGGGTTGTAGTTACATCCAATCCAAACAATTTCATTTATCATACATTATTTCCATCCTCTTGATCCAAAATTGCAAACCATTGCTCAAAAAATAATTCTTTTGATAGTTATGATGAAGGATAATAATACCCAAAGGACATGATTTGGGGAATATTATCTTAAAAACAATTGCAATAGTCCAATAGATGCTTTTACATCATCCTGTAAATATCAAAAAGTGAACTAAGAGTTCAACTTGCACGTCAATGCTTTTTAATCTGAAAGAAGATACTATAAAAGCATGAAAGTCAATGCTTTAAAAAATATCACTTGTGCAACATGCAGTGTGCTTATGTTTCTGGACATGTATGTATTTGTGTACTGTTTGTGCACGTGTGTCTGCGTGTTTTTGAGATAGCTTTTCAGCTGAGTAGAAGTAATTCTTCTTGATTCGTTCCCAGTCACACATCCAAATGAGTTTGGATGAGAAACACAGCAGGGGGTTGTGATGGCCTCCTGAAATCCAAGGCCCTATTTTTCTGCATGGCATCACAACCCCCTCTGTTGCATGCACAATGAATTTATTCATTGTAGATGTGGAAGTTCATATAAAAAAATCGCAACTGTAAATTTGAGGAGCAAAAGAAGAGGGCCTGCAGGGTAAATTTTAAATTTGTCATGCTGCAGTGTTGCAGACTTTGGTGTCTCATCACATCTGAATGAGTCTGCTTCTGGGTTTAAAATATTTTTTAATCCAGCTACTCAAATACATAGATGGCATTTTGCTGTGACCTTGAATTTCCCTTTGGTTCTGTATATACACACACTTGAGCAAAAATGTCTGTGAGGTCTTGTATAAATTTCCAGACCCAAGCCCAAACAGAGATGGGGAATGTGATGAATAAAGGGCAACTTTATTGCCCATATAATGGGCAACTATAAGACAGAACAGGGTGCAAGAACTAACTAAAAATCTCCCAAAATGAAGGGCAAAAACCAACATCAACAAAACCAAAGCAAAGAAACTAAATCCATTACAGCAGATGCTTAAGTGAAAAAGCTATAAAGAAATTTAAAGAAACGATTCTTTCATCATTTCCTTCACTATATGTTAATACAATGGAAAGTAGCCACCTTAATGTTTCTCCTGCACAAGTTGATTATCTTGACAATTCTGCAGCCTCACAATTACAATACTCGATAGTGTTGCCCCTCTAAAAAAGAAGGCAGTAAACCAGGAGAGGTGATCTCCATGGTATAGTTCACAAACACGCAACTTAAACACGAAAAGTAAACACGAAAGTTAGAAAGGAGGTGGCGTTCCAGAAATTTAGAAGAATCTCATTTAGCCTGGAAAAATAGTTTAAAAATGTACAAAAAAGCTCTCAGTGATGCCAGAACAGCATATTATTCATCATTAATAGAAGAAAACAAGAACAACCCCCGGTTTCTGTTCAGCACTGTAGCCAGGCTGACTAAGAGCCATAGTTCTGTTGAGCCAAGTTTTCCCTTAACTCTGAGCAGCAATGACTTCATGACTTTTTTATGAATAAAATTGGAGCTATTAGAGAAATAATTGACCAGACCCTCCGCCCAAATATTACAGATAGATCTTAATATACAATAGTGCTAGAATCATCAATAGGTCACCAATCTTTCTTAGACGGCTTTTTACCCATAGATCTCACTGAGCTAACTTTAACTATTACCTAATCTAAACCAAAACCCTGTCTGCTAGACCCTGTTCCAACTAAGCTGCTCAAGGAAGCTTTACCCGTAATAGATACATTCGTATTATATATCATTAATCTATCTTTAGAAAAGGCTATTTACCACAGGCCTATAGGTAGCTGTAATCTTGTGTTCCTTGTTCCCTGTTGGTTTGCCACGCCTTGTTTGTTCTGGATGATCCTGGATTTCCCTTGTTTGGACTCTGCCTGATTCCCGATTTTGGACTGTTTTTGGTCTGTGGTTTGGTTTTTCTTTTGTTACTCTGTTTATCCTTCCTGTTTGTTTATTACTTATATTTAAGAGTTCTTTTTAGTAGTCTGCGTTAATTTATTCCAGTGTTAGTTACGGTTTTTCTGGTCCCTGGGTGTACACTACGTTTAGCTCTGTCTACTCTGTATTCTGTCTGTCCTGTATTCGTGCACCCCGTTGGTTTATTAGCCGTTTTTGTCTAACGTTTTTCCTGTATGTGTGTAGTCTATTTTCTTGCTCCCCTGGCACAGTCGCTATTTAGTTTGTCCTCCCCTTTTGGTATTTAAGTTTGTGTTTGGATTTATTTTGTTAATTTACATGGTGTGTAATTCTTGTTCCTCCTTACGGAGTGATTTTCTTTGTGTGTGTGTTCACGGTATATTTTCCCTTTTACTTTGAAACCCTCTCTTACTGTCTCAATCATGGGTCCTTGAACCAAATTACTCAATAATTAAAGTTTCTAGGAATTGTGAACTTTGACTTTACTGTATTGAAGAAATTTATAAAATAATGAAGTTGAGGCTCCATGGTCTAAACCTGAATGGTGTTTTTTTTCCTAAATCCTGTCAATTGAAAAAATTTCTTCTCTCACACCACTTCTGCTTTCCACATTTTACAATAAAAACTCCAGGTCTAAACACTGCTAAACTTAGCTCAAAGCAATTACTAACAACTTAACTTAATAAAATATACCAATTATTATTGATAGTGTAATTAGTATGAAAAATATAGCTTAAAAAAATTGTTAATAATAATGGATATGAAATGTCCTTTTATAATATTAAATAAATGCTGCTAGACCTTAAGTTACTATAGCACTCAGTGTGAACTCATTATTGTCCTGTGTGCAGTCCACTAGTGCAACAAGCTCACCAGAAATGTATACTAGTGTAGTGTAAGGTTTAGTTGAGATTTTGTGTAATGTGTGTGCAATTTGTGTAATCCCTGTTAATTTGCAGGGATCTAATTTGATATTATTCTTATTCTTCTCTCTTGTATTGCTGGGCTAAATCTGCTTATCTGTTTCTTGATTGCATTTGCATGAGTTGATCCTTGTTATCCTTGTTTATTGAGTGATTCAACCACCACATACTGAACCCCCCACATTACACTGGTAACAAACATTTAATCGTACTAGTTTATTAGTGGGTCTCAAATGCTTCACTAGTCGTACTAGTGAGATGCAAAGCATGCACTAGTTAATTTACTGAAGTTTCTTTGCTATTTTCTTTACTAGTTAACTAATGATATAAAAAATGCTTACTAGTTAACTAGTGAAGGTCATTTGGCTTTACAAATTAACTAGATAGAGTTATATACTAGATGTTTACTAGATAAATAGAGTCACTATGTCCACTAATGGCACTAGTTAAATGCCAGTGAAATGTCTGACAGCTACTTCCACGCAGACATCAACTATTGCACAGTTTTTTCAAACTAGTATGATGGACATGTCAACTATTGCACTCAAAATGTTGACTAGCAGAATTAGGGTCTTAGTAAACTAGTAAGGATAGGAACACCTCAACTAATATGACTAATAGGACTTTTACTTTTGTAAAATTAAAACATCTTAACTGGTGTGACTAGTGGAATATTTGACTCTTACTAGTTAAATAGTAATCACATTTGAGCCATACTACTACAACTACTAAAGCGAAACAACTAGTGATCCAGTGGATGTTTTGAAGCTTACTAGCACCACGAGTAAAGACTTTAAGCCTCACTAGCAAGTTAGAAGACCAAAGAGGCTTGAGCTAGTGAATAAGTCACCATTTTTGTTTTAACCTGATAACATGTAAGTCCCAGCATGCAGCCACTAGTGTCACTTGTTGCAGTTTCATAAGCCAACATGTTTACTAGTTTAGAGCTTGCAAAATGATTGGGTGGGCCACGGACATATTGATGAGTCTTCTCTTCCCCACTTCCACATTAGCATTTTCTGCAACTAGTGCGACTGGTCAGCATTTTGGCCTTCACTAGTTTGACTGTACACTTTTGTACAATGTGACTAACCACAATAATCCAGGTTGTTTTATTGCTACGTGGCAAGTTAACAAGCAAGGTAACAAGTTACCAGCAGCTGCAGTAGATTCTCAGGAAACAAACAAGACCCAGCATTCATGATGTGCAGCTCTTAAGGCTGTGCAATTGGGAAATTAGTTGAAAGAGGTGTGTTCAAAAAAATAGCAGTGTCTGCCGTTGTCTGTAAAAACTCAAAACTATTTTGTACAAACGTTGTTGTTTCTAGGATTTAGCATCCTGTGAATCACTAAACTAATATTTAGTTGTATGATCACAGTTTTTTAAACCTGCTTCACATCTGTGTAGCATGGAGTCAACCAACTTGTGGCACCTCTCAGCTGTTATTCCACTCTATGATTCTTTAACAACCTTCCACAATTCATTTACATTTTCTAGGTTTTGCTTCAGAAACAGCATTTTTGATATCACCGGGGATTGTAGGAGCAACATGCCCATATCATGATGCTGGCACCACCAGGCTTCACTGTCTTCACTGTGTACTGTGGCTTGAATTCAGAGTTTGGGGGGTCGTCTCACAAACTGTGTGTGGCCCTTGGACCCAAAAAGAACCTGGATTATACTGGTTAGTCACATTGTACTGCTATTATTTTGAACAATACTCTAACTGGTAAATGTTTCGGACCTCACTAGCACATTTACATTTAGTCATTTAGCAGATGCTTTTATCCAAAGCGACTTACCATTGAGGTACAAGACAGCAAAAATCTAAGTCAAGGAAAAAACATCAAAGCAAAGTCCTATCAGAAAAGTAGTACTACTAGCAAGCATATTGAGCCTCACTAGTATTGATGATACGGTCAAAAAGGCTTCAATTAGTTATCTAATGGATGTTTTGGACCTCACCAGTACTACTAGTAAGCATTTTACACTTCACTAGTTAACTAGTAAGGCCAAAGGGGCATCAACTAGTTAACCTTTGGAAGTTTTAGACCTCACTAGTACTAGTAGTAAACATTTTGAGCCTCACTAGCGAACTAGTAAGCAATTTTGTTGAACTAGTGTGGCCAATTTGCGAACTAGTGCACTTACATAAATACATAGTACTGCACTTATTTGCCAAACAAGTGGAGGAAATTTAATTTGATACTAGGGATAAGTAATAAATGCTCAAATGGCTTGTAGCTGGTTTTATCAGACAACCAAAAGTCTGACAATCCATTGTTGAGTCTAGGATGCAGGGATCCAGTACAACACGCCTCTCTGCAGTGTCCCTACAGCGTCACCCCTCACCACTCCTAAGTACTCCTAAATGTCTGTTCCACAGCCGAATAAGACACATAAACCAAAAAAGTACACAAGGGGACTATTTCTCTCATAGAAAAAAATATCAGATCTCTCGTCTAAGTCTCTTTTTCGGTTAGTAAATTACTTAGTAAGTAATCATATATTCGATTTGTCTTACTGAAAGTTGGTTGCAGAAGGAAGAATATGTGAGTTTTAATAAATTATCACTCTCACAAGTCATATTAATTATCATGTTCCAAAAAGTACAGACTGAGGTGGAGGAGTATTAATCTTACCAATAAACCCTAGACCTAAACAAAGTTATAACTCATTTGAGAACTGTACTCTTAGCCTTTCACAAACAAACTGGAAAACTAAAAAAAAATAAAATAAATCTATTTGTTTTTGTGTACCGTCCTCTAGTACCTTTTTCTGAGTTTGTGACTGGATTTTTCAGGTTTTATGATTTAGTGCTTATTACAGATAAATTCAATATAATGGGTGACTTTAACATTCATGTAGATCCTGACAGTAGCTGCCTCAACACTGCATTTAATTTATTAAAATCAATAGTTTTTTCTCAAAATGTAAAATATACACAGTTTTAGTCTCACCCTAGACCTTGTCCTTACATATAGCATTGAAACTGATAATTTAATAGATAGACATTTCTTCATGTACAACAGTGTGAGAATTATCAATAAAGCCCCAATCCTTCAGACAGCTTTTTACTAAGCTAATTTCAACTATTCCCTCAAAACTAACAAAGCTGCATTACTCTTAATAGACATGTTTATATTAGATATCATTAATCTATCCATAGTAAAAGGCTATGTATTAAAGGCCTATAAGGTAGCTGCAATCAAACTACTATTTAAAAAAAAAACCCGTCTTGACTCAGGTGTTTTAGACAATTACAGACCAATATTCAATATCTCCCCTTTATTTCTAAAATCCTTGAAAAAGTAGTTGCAAAGCAATTATGAGACCACTGGTACAGAAATAATTTGTTTAAAGACTTTCAGTCAGGATTTAAAGTTAAACATAGTACAGAAAAAGCACTGGCAAAAGTCACCAACGATCTTCTCATGGCCTCAGATAATGGACTCATCTCTATACTTCTTCTGTTAGATCTTAGTGCTGAATTCAACACCACTGATCACAACATTTTATTACAGAGACTGGAACATGAAATTGGGATTAAAGGAACTGCACTAGGTTGGTTTAAAATCAGATAGATTTTAATTTGTTCATGTCAATGAGGAATCTTCCAAGCACAAAGAAGTTAGTTACGGAGTTCCAAAAGGCTTTTTGTACCGACCAATACTGTTTACTTTATATATGTTTCCTTTAGGCAACATAATTAGAAGTTACTCACCAAGTTATATCTATGAAACCAGATGAAATAAAATAAAAAGATTTATCAAACTTCAAGCATCCCTACAGGACATAAAGGCCTGGGTGTCCCACAATTTCCTAATTCAAAACTCAGACAAAACTGAAGATAGTATTTGGGCCTAAAAAAACTCTTGCCATCCAATCATATCATTACCCTAGATGGCATAACTCTAGTCCCCAGGCCAAGGAGCTTCAGTTATTTTTGACCAGGATTTGTCCTTTGTCTCACATATTTAAAAAAAATCTCCAGATTCTGGAGAATCACTGTAATGTTTAATGTCATTGTATGACTTTAACTTTGTGTCATTTTCCCGTAGTAGCCTTTTTCTGTCTCCCTCTGTCATGGTTTTGTATGAGGACCCAAGAGGCAATACCGTGAGAGGGATGTGAAAAGCAAATAGTTTTATTTATAAAGACACAAGGGATGAATAACAACTCTAAACGGAAGCTAGGCCGAATAACAGTGAAAGCAAAAAACACAAGCTAAGCACATAAACCAGGGAATTTAACAAGGAACTAAAATACTAAAATGTGAACATCAACTTGCTTGAACACAACATATGACAGTGAACCAGAGCTAATGGAAACTGAGACCGACCACCAAGGTGCAGACCTATACAGAAACTGAGATGGGGTAGACAAGGGGAACAAACCAAAGGAAAATGGGGCATGAGATATAAACAAAATTACAGAACGCGGGATATAAAAACTAAAAATCAAGGGTGCAGGTGAAAACAACTGAGCGATAATGAGTGGTAAAGCTGGATGACATGAACAGGAAGTGGACAAAAAGGGAGCAACATATTAGAAACTGAGACATTTTAACATTTCATGGAAAAGGCAGTATGGTTTTTTAGGACTTCTTCTCTGAATCTTTTGATGATATTTTATGCTGTATCTTCAAAGTTTTCGAAGTTTTTAGTTGGGGAAAAGTTTTCAGAAATTTATTTCCAGAATACTTTGGCCGTTTGTCGCAGATTGGCCATCTGCCGATCTTTACATTTGAGATTCTTTGCCTGTCAGAAATGATCCTTTTATACCCATTCAGGTTACTGACCTGTTGCTAAATAACCTAATTTGTTTTCAAATGCTTCATTTGTTTTTGATATTTTCCATGAAATGGTAAACTATCTCAGTTACAACATCTGATATGTTGTTTATGTTCTATTGTGAATAAAATATGGTTTGATGAGATTTGCAAATCATCTCTCCATTGTATTTTTATTTACGTTTTACACATCCATCAAACTTTTTGGAATTGAGGTGGTACACCCCAATCACCCCAAGTACAGGTAATCTAGAAGAAATCTACTTTGACCTTAAAAACACAAGAAATTCAATTCTTATTTTATTTATTTTTTCTTTCATTGTACAAAGTGCAAAACTAAGAATAATACCGAGAGGTTAGAGCAGGGTCAGTGCAGCTGCTGTGAGTGTTTCATCGGCAGTGCTGAAAGCTAGTGAGGTCAGTGAAATATGGTCCACTGTTTAGTGTGATCAGCATTTTGACTGACAGAGCAGTCAGGAGCCATGAACTGCAAGAGAGTCACTCTGCAACACTGCATCCTCTACTATAATCAGGATGTACATTTTTAAATTTAGGTATAAAAAAAGAAATCTTAGCGGAACCATCATATGCATAGCCTCATACATGGCGCTATTAAAAGGTTAGGGGAGTCTCGAAAACTATCCCTGTGTCTGAAACAGTAACATTCTGCTGGGCCTTTTTAATAACAAAATCAAATTAAATTTGCTAATAAACCATTTTTATTAAACACTACCAAACCAATATCTGTGTTAAAGTTGTCATTGCTGATTAATGATTTAAGTTTATAAACCAGGAATTCAGTAAAGCATCTTTTTCAGTGTACTACTATGAGTAATTTCCACAGAATCTGTTGTCCATGGCCACTTTTTAACACAGCTGCTATTGCTACTACGCTACTAACAAGCATCTTAATGAAGGCCTCAGATTAATTCCAAGTCTCTGAGTGGAGTGAGTGCTTTTAGAAGTGAATGGATTAGGGTCAACTAACACCAACTAACAACTAACACTGTTTTTGTATAGACATTGGTGCTCATTGTTATTTTGCTTCTGTCTGTTTTTACCCCTACACTGTTGCCTAGGGTTGCTCAAGGGGGATTTGTCGGGTTTTATCTATATATCTTTATAGTCTTGACTTTATTATGTGCCTTGAGATGACTTTGTCGTGAATTAGCGCTATATAAATAAATTTAATTAAATGTTCACTGTGTATATTTAGATGATAATAAGAAGCTTTTGTGTATCTATTAGTCAGTAAGGTTGTTCCTGCCCATAAAGTATCCCTGTCTGTGTTTATACAGTCTTTACTTTAATGTCATCCTGGCAAGTAGGCTTTACGGTGCATGGTAACAGGTTGTTCACATATTGTGGACCAGCATTTGCAGGTGTGTCAGAAGTAGAGAGGGTCAAGGGTCTGAAGCAGAAAGGTTAGAAAGGTCACTTAGTCTGTTTTAAATGTCCTGCTTTTCCCTCCACTCACCTCAGCTCCTTCCACTGCCACCTGTCATGCCTGTGGGAGGTTTGAACAGTGTCCTGGTTGGGGTCAGTATAATGGTCAGCAGCCAATTTTTAGGAGGGTGGGGTGCTATGTGTGGAATGCCCTGATTGTGTGAATGTCTCAGTGTATGTTGTGTATATTATAGGACTAATGGCCAGAGCCAGCCTTACCAGCCCCTACTGAATCTGTGCTTATGCTAATGGATGGATCCCGGAAATGACCTGCTGAAGAGGACTCCTTGGCCCCCTGGTCCAAATCCTTTGTTTAAAGTGATTTCTGTTTAAAGTGCCATTATTTCTTGTTACAATGTCAACCAAACTACAAAGACACTAAAATCACAGAGAGATAAGCACATTCAGAATGTATAAAATACACACACACAAACACAAACACACAAACAAACACACACACACACACATGCAGTATTTATATCCCATGCATATCAATGACAGGAATGTGTGTTTACTCTTTGCTGCCAGACCACACCATCACAGCACCAGCTGAACACCTGGCCTGTCTTATATTAGGCACCCTTCTCTTTAAATCTTTTTCTTATGTTTTCTCCCATCACTCATCTCCATTCTCTTCCTTTTCTCTCTTCTCCTCTCTTTAATAACCCTGTCCATTTCTTTCTCAGTTATTGGTATTAAATTGAATTGGTAATTTTAATGTTTTTATTTTATGGGTTATGTGGTGCAGTAACACTATTGCCTTGTAGCAAGAAGACATTGTTTTCATGTTAATTCATGTTATAGAGGAACAGACTGAAACTGCAAAGTCTTAAGTCAAGAAGAGAGCCTCACATTTAGGAGTTGTCCACAGCCGCAAATTATCTATCCTGGACCTTCCAGTAACCTGACCTTTTGAATTGTTGTAGTTTACCAATACAGCCAAACAAACACAGAATATACAGACTCAAAATTTCAACTATGTATTGGAAAAAACTTCCTTGGCCAAATACACGGCCTGTTCATTGGCTCTGCAAACCAGCACATCACCCCTCTAGTACAAGAAATTTAGATTTATTATCATTTTATGACTAGTGGGAAACTTTGAATGTGTCTCCACAGCAGATGTGGAGCAGCAGGAATATAGCAGGTCATTTGGCAATGGCCACAGTTTAAGTTAAAATATTGAAAACAATTTAGATTTGTTGTAATACATAGTGTTGTTTACATACAGTATGTAGCTAGAGATTGGTCATTACATAAAAAGTAATACTGATGTCCATCCATTATCTGTCACCTCTTATTCTATTTGGGTCATGTGGGGCCTGGAGAATATCCCAGCTGTCATCGGACGAGAGGCAGGGTGCACCCTGGACAGGTCGCCAGTTTATCACAGTTGTTTATGGAATATTTCTTTTTCAAAGATCATATACCATTTTCCAGAAGTTCTTTGCAGATCAAACATCACCATGCCATTAGATCAGGCTACTTGACTGATGGTGACTAATCCAATATGTGCAGAACAGTAACTAAACATGTTGCAGATAGCAGAGGTTACAGCTAAGAACATAGCAAGGCAACATTAAAAGACTGAGTTTCATGAATGGGAGAGAAGTCACTGGAGCTATAAAGTAGTTCCTAAAATGAATTATTTGTTAAGTTATATAACTTATCAATAAGCTAATAATAAAGCAATATTAAACCAATTTCTCCTCCCACGCTCATATAGGTTGTTTGTTTCTATCATTTCATGTGCCTGTTGATATTACACTGCTTTTGGTGCCAAGCAACAAATACTTGAATGCTGTTGAATGGTGGCCAGTGTCATGCTTTTTTTCCAAATATTCAAAAACACATAAATTAAACTATGAAAACACAGTGCTTTGGTTAGGATTAGGCACATGAACATCCGGTTAGGTTAGGTTATGATTAGGCGCTAAATATAAATGATTGGTAAATATGTAAAAAAATATTGACATAAAAATCACCACATCCTTAATGTGACATCATGTGTCACATTGCAAGCATTATGTGACTGGTTGAAACAGCATCAATAGCCGTAGAATCACATCAGACCTGAAATTTCAGTCTCTTGTAGGAAAGTCTTGTGTTCTATTACCTATTTAATCACGCCAACCTTCTCATTTGACAATATAGGGCTTGAAGGACGTAATTCGCTATGGTTGCTAGATGTTGCCAAACATTCGATGGGGGTGGTGCTACCATTGTACCTGTTCCATGGTTAACATGAGCCTGAAATGAAACTAAGCCACACTGGAACTAAAAGTAGCTGATCTTGAGAGGGAGATCAGCTACCTGTACTAATGACACAGCAAAACTGGTATAGAACCATTTCCAGGTAACAAAGTGCCAAGCCTACAGCCTAGACAAACTGGGGACCTAACTAGTCTGCTTGACTGCTAAATTCATGAGGATCACATGCAAACCCTAAGTTTCTCATCCCACCAAACTTGATCTGGCTGATACTTGTCCCTGTCATGATTATGCATTGAATCAGATAGCAGTAAATTCTCAAATGCCCATTTTAATCATGGATGATACTGGAATTACATGGGAGTGGAACCAAAATTTTCTACTCCCACCACTTAAAGGATTGTCCATCGCCTGGGTAGAATGACCACAAGCAACAGGAGCTCCACTCATCATCCAGAAGTATTCACAGCATTTAACATTTTCCATATTTTGTTATGTTATGTTCAAAGTGTCCTAGATCTGAACCTCAACTTAGTTGCTCTCTGTGAGTTTTGGCCAGCTGCACAGTAGCTCTCACATCTGTGTGTGATTATGAGTGCGAATGGGTCAATGAAAAGCAGTGTAAAGCACTGTGAGTGCCAATAGGTAGTCATGCTGAAAGAGCTCCAGTGAACAGAGAAGAACCTTCCAAAAGAACAACCATCTCTGCAGCACTCCACCAATCAGGCCTTTATAGTAAGAGTGGCCAGACGTAAACTACTCCTCAGTAAAAGGCACATGAAATTCTCCTGTCTGATGAAACAAAGATTGAAATCTTTGAATGGCAAGTGTCATGGAAACCAGGCACCACTCACCACCTGGCCAATACCATGCCAAGCATCTGGTGGCAAAAACATGTTGGGATGTTTTTCAGTGGCAGGAACTGGGAGAATTGTCATGATCGAGGGAAAGATGAATGCAGCCATGTACAGAGACATCCTTGATGAAAACCTGTTCCAGAGCTCTGGACCTCAGACTGGGGTGATGGTTCATCTTTCAACAGGACAACGACCCTAAGCACACAGCCAAGGTAACAAAGGAGTGGCTACAGGACAACTCTGTGAATGTCCTCGAGTGGCGGTGGTGAATACTTAAGTACATGCAACTTTTTTTTTAAATATACATTTTCAAGAAAATAAGGAATTTAATTCATTTTGGAAAAAGGCTGTGAAATATTACAATTTGGAAAAAGTGCTGTGAATAATTTCTGGATGCACTGTAACTTAAGATGAGATTCAAAACTCATCCATTGTGTAGCGAATTAATTGCCTTCCGATTTTGTGCTATTTTTAAACAAAAACAAACAAAAAAAGACACATTGTAGGAAAGAAATTGCATCTCGATCCAGAACAGTTTCAAACCTCCATTTCTTTTCAAAAGTGCTGGAAGCAGCTGGCTCCCATCACATCTACAACAATTAACTTGAGCCTCATCTATCGGCTTTAATACCTTCCTTTTCCAGTGAAACTACACTTGTTAAAGTAGCAAATAACCTTTTCTTAAAACTGGATTCTGGCTATGAGCCAGTTCTTATTCTTATAGATTTAAGTGCGGCCTTTGATTCAATAAATCATTAATTTCTACTAAAATTACTTGAAATGTAATGTGCTGCAGTCTGGTTTACCATATTTGAGCATTAGAAAGTTTCAGAGGGTCCAGAACACAGCAGCTAAGGTTCTTACTAGAACAGCAAAATTTTATCATATTACAACAATCCTCTATTGGCCTCCTATTCCTGCATCAGATATTTGACAAAGTATATATTAGCCAGAATCATGCATTTGGGCTGCAGCATGAAATAGAGTAAAGTCTGGAATTACTGGGATGCTGTAAGATCAAGTGCAAAGGCAATACACTTTAAAAATAGTGTTAAAGTATTCCATTTAGTCTTGAAAATGTAGAAATTAGCAAGGCAACAACATTGTTCAATGTTCAATAAGCGAGCAATCAGCAAGCTACTAAAAAGTATAAAACATTCTGAAATAGTCAACAGCACTGTTAGCTATGCGTTTTTCTCTGCCTAGTTGTTGTCTATCATCAGCTGATGAGACAATCACTCAACAAAGTTAATAAGTAGGGTGACTGAGACTGACACAACTAGAAAACTAATAGTTTTCCAAGTAGCAGCTTAGAAATAACTTCCTGCATTTCTTCAATTGATAAGACAAACGTTATGGTAACTGTTCCAAATAACTTTTAGCACTAATTTTTATTGTGTCAATAACAATAATATTAATGGTAAATGTTCTGCACTTATATAGCACTTTTCTACCTATTGGCACTCAAAGTGCTTCACACTGCTTCTTATTCACCCATTCACACTCACAATCACACACTCAAACACCGATGCGGGAGCTGCTATGCAGCTGGCCAACACTCACTGGGAGCAACTAAGAGGGGTTCAGTGTCTTGCTCAAGGACACTTTGACAAGTGACTGGAGGAGGTGGGGATTGAACCAATAACTGTGAGATTGGTGGACAACCGCTCTGTAACAAAATGGAAAGAATCTTAAAGGAAGCCCCTAGTAGTCTAATACTACAGAAGCAATGTAAAATAAAACCTAAAACTTTAGAAAACATAGTTTTCTAAATGCAACACCATATATCTTAGGAGGGAGAAATCACTAAAGAAATCAATCAGGATCACCTAGCCAGGAACCTGGCTAGAAGTTGCAGCTCAGCTAAACTACATATGCTTGTTATTGTCAGTTGTTTATCTCAGTGACTAGACCTAAATAAAGTACAGCCATGAATGAAAAAGATAACTGATTAACACTCCTCATAAATAACTTATTAATTTGCTTTCAGGCAAATTGCTTTCAATACAATTTATAAGAAGTGTCTCTCAAATATTTATAAGCCAGGGTAAGTGGGCAATTTGTGCCTGACTAATGGCAAGAGCATTCTCTCTAATTACACAAGTTGAAATGGGATTAGATGGTTTTTATTTCTTAAAGGCCACTGACTGGCAGAAAACAGCGGCATCAGGCGCTGACAGGAATGGAAGCTGCTATTACATGCTGCACTAATAAAAGTGTGTCGTTTAATTAAGGCTAACGTTTTCTTTCATAATAAAGCAGAGCTGTTGAAGTCTGTGGCTGACGTATCAAGAGATTTGTGCTTACACCCCCACACGTAATTAATAAGACAACAATATCGCACAGTGCCTGTGGTTCCAAATTCGAATGGAAGTGCTGGCAAGCATGCAAAGCTGCTAATAAACAATATGGAAATGGGATTCCCTGATGACCTCTGGAGGCTTTAAGAATTCACACACACTGTTGTACGATTGGGACTTTGGTTATGAATACAGAGACCCTTGTTGGTGATTCAACACTGATTTCAGTCCATCATCAGTGGGATATGCTCAGAATCAGAGATAGACTACAGTATATACTACCGACTGTGGTGCAGGAAGGTAGAGCGCTTGTCCACCAATCTCGCGGTTGTTGGTTCAATCCCCGGCTCTTCTGGTCACATGTCGAAGTGTCCTTGAGCAACACACTGAACCCCAACTTAGTTGCTCCTTATGAGCGTCTGCCACCTGCATAGCAGCTCCCTCATCGGTGTAGGAGTGTGTGTGTGTGATTGTGAGTGTGAATGGGTGAAGAAGAAGCAGTGTAAAGTGCTTTGAGTGCCAATAGGTAGAAACGTGCTATATAAGTGCAGAACATTTACCATTTATATACTACCCCTTTCAGCACACACACACACACACACACACAAAACTGCGACAGAAGGTTATTGCTGATATGGTGAGGCTTTGAGCCATTATCAGACCGCTTAAATAATTAAGAGTGTCAATAATGAGAGAATAAGAGAAGTCTTTTGTGTATGGCCTTTTGTGGCAGAGGCCCCTCTGGCATGAAAAGACCTAGACACACTGTTGGACCTCCCCCTCACCGTTGTGCCGATGTAGTCATTAGCTAGTGAAAGGCACAGGGAGGAGGTGCTTAGAGACAGGGCCACTCCCAATTTATAATTTATACCCCTATCCCTTGTTTTTGAGTGTTCCTTTATTTTTGACTTTCCCCTCAAAATAGAGTTATATGGGGTAGTGATTGAAAAATGTTCTACCAATCTGGAGAAACAAACAAAAAAAAAAATCCTCAGAGCTAAAGGAGCAGTCTAGGTTGCTGAGTCTCCAGTAAAACATGAGGGCACCTCTGTAACACTACACACATCTCAGAGTTACTACTTACAATCAATCAATACACTAATTCTAGTAGCAGTATGCAATAGCAGTCCTCTTACCCTGCATGCGTGCACAGCCTTTAGAGAAGCGATGTGATGCTGACAAGATTAAATCTTAATTATGAAATACAAACAAATACAGAAAGAATAAATATAAAATGAATATGTAAATGTAGGACTGTCTTGTATTAACGTTCAGATTGTTAGTTAACATTAGACATTAGTTCACTAACTGTCTTTTTGACATTGCATAATAGCAGATTATTTTGTTCTATTTTTTAACAAGAAATGGGTCTAACACATCAAACAACTTCAAACTAAGGTTATGTTATGGTTAACAGAGAAAACTCTCCTATGACTTCACATGAATGTGCAACACAAAGGGTAAGCGTCAAGTGGTTGTGTGAGGGGAGAACTGGGATTGGGCTACAGAGAACAGGATCCAGTTTGGGTGGAAGAAAGACATGATCGTGTGAGCCATAAACCCATGTTGCACCTACAGTACATTAAGATAGTTTGATTCCTAGTCCAGATATAAATATATGATTTCTTTTTGACAGTGATAGAAATTCAGCTACTGTTAACATCATGGTCATTTTTCCAACTGTCCGCCTATCTTACTGTGATTGACACCTGCATCCGCAAGACCTTGGAGAGCAGCCAGTCACTCTCTTGTGTTGTGGCTCTGCATGATCGATCATGGGGGTCCCGCCCTCGCACCCTGGCTGCCAGAGCCCAACAGGGAATCACTTGGCCCTCGATGACACGTTTAGGAAGTAGTGCTGGCTGGTAATTGTCCTGTGCCAGCGGGGAAGATGGAGAGACACAGGGACAAGACAAAAGAAGGAGAGGATATGGGTGAAAGATGAGGCCTCTGAGGCTTTCATTGGAAAAGAGTCGTCTAGACATTAATGCTTCACAAGAGAGCCTTAGCCACTTTTAATACGACTTTGAAAACCTCTTGTTCAACCCTTTAGAATGGGAAAGAAAGACTGGTTTGGGTTTCAGGGGAGATGGGAAGGTCATATTCAGTTATCCAATGCAGAACTAGAGCTTGAACTTGCTGATACAACCTGATCTGTATCTGAAATCTGATGACAATAATATGTTCCACGGTTTGCATTCACATCTTCTTCTTGTGATTGCTCATTATGTACATTTGTTTATGTTTCTACTAACTGGGGTAGAGTGGGAATAAAAATTGACCGGGACTCTTAACTCAGACTGGTGCATCCCATATTAAACAGGCTAAATGAAAGTATAGAAAGTCATTAAGTGTAAATGAAAACACATTCAAATCAACTTTATTTATATAGCGCCAATTTACAACAAAGTCTTCTCAAGGCACTTTACATAATAAAGTCCAGACTACACAAGTATGTAGAAGCAACCCAACAAATCCCCCTTGAGCAAGCCCTAGGCAACAGTGGAGAGGAAAAACTTTCGTTAACGGAAGAAACCTCCAGCAAAACCAGGCTCAGGGTGGGCGGCCATCTGCCTTAACCGGTTGGGGTGAGTGGAAAGTGAAGGGAGAATTAAAATATGTCACAGTCAATTTTTGATTTATAAAACTATTATAAATATTATAGGAAACACATTTTCATATTTCTGTTTACAACAATAACAGTAAAACACTGAAAGGACAGTCACAAGTAGCAACAACGTAGATGTCATAGTTTGCAGTACACCAAGTGAGGGGTAGGGAAAGGGTAATGGATCAGTGTTCTATTTTGAAGTACCAACCAGTACTTCAATAACCTGTACTTTGATATGACCCCCATGTTTATCTACCTAAACAAAAAAGCTGCCTTGGTACCCACTGAGCACTGCACTGTACACATTAACTTTTCAAACACACCTCATAACACCCAAATGTGTTTTCAAAGGAATAGTACACACCTACAGTAATATGTTTCTGAATATACAGTATGCTTTATTCATTACTCCAATAACGATTCATTCGTATTTTCAGAACATGGAATCCCCTGTGGAGCCACTTCAAAATAGGTCAAAATTTAAACATTGACAAAACTAGACAAAGTAACTAAACACAACTAGGACAGGGATAAACTGTGAATTAAATAAGAGCAAGATGAGGCAAGCAATAAATATCCAGGAGAGAAACTGGTAAGTGAAGTCCAAAGTAAAACACGTAAGTGGTAAGAGTATCTAGAAGTGACGCTAACAGAGGACTAACATGGGCAAATATATCATATAATTAAGGGAGTGCTCCTAAAGTGACCAACAAAACCAGGGAACACATGGCTGTCGAAATGGTTCCTACAGTTGGTGGAGGGGGTCTGGAGTAGGACGTGAGTCAGTCTATTACCTCGAGCTCGATGGAAGGACCCAGGGGGACAACGCAAACAGTTGGATGGCCCCGGTGAAAAAAAACATGGAGGAGAGTGGAAGGGATCAGATGGATGGGCCAAGTGGAGTTTGCTGGATCGATCTGGAGGCCAGACTGGAGACCAGTGATGGGGAGTGCTCAGTCAAGCTGGTGGCCAGCAATGACAGCTGACCCATTCCAGGAAACGAGCTGGCTGAATCCCAACGAGGGGGAGTGGCTGGAGGCCGGCGAAGGGGAGTGAACCCTTCTGGAGGTTGACGATCACGGCAGAGCCCTTTCATAGGAGAGGCTGGCACTGAAGGCAGAACCCCTTGGGAGGAGAAGCAGGCAGCTGAGGAGGACTGCAAACTTCTTAGGCGATGCGGCAGGTGAGTTGTCAGTTGACCTTTGGGTAGTTTTGAGTGCAGAAGGAATGCCGGTCGGCCCAGGAGCAGGTAGGGCGATGGTCAGTTCAGGGAAAGCCAGGATGTAGGTTAATGTGGGAACTGGAACAGGAATGAACAGGGCACTGGACAACACACAGGCAGCCTCTGAAACAGGTAGGTAGGAGGCTGGCTCAGGGACAGGCAGGGTGTCTACCCAGATCATGACTGGCTCGGCCTACCTGGCTCGGCCCACAGGAACAGACAGCCAACCCAGGGAAAGAAACAGGGACCACATCAACAGCGCATCTTGGGGCTGGGACTGAAACATAGTGTCCTAATGATGACGTTGACCTGGGTGGACCGCACTGGTGGTATCAACCAAAGTGGGTTTCTCTGAACTACTGGCTGCATCAACCTGCTTGGGGACAGGAACAGAGGTGGCAACGTCGACCTGGGCAGGCCTCTCCAGACCGCAGGCAGCGTCGACCTGGACATGGACGGGCTCAGATTCAGGTTCAGACTCTGTGTTGGTCTCAGGGACAGGAACAGGCAGGAGGTTGGCCAGCTTGGGGGCATGAGCAGAAGGCTGACTCAGGAGCAAGAAGGATGTTTGCTAACTCCAGGCAAGGAGAAGGAACAGGAAGTAAGTCAGCTGACTCAGAGACAGCTGTTTAGGAGTCTGAAGACAGATGGGAAGAAAGAGTTCTTTAGTCTTGAAGTCCTGCATTTCATACTTCTGTACCTCCGTCCTGAGGGTAGAAGTGTGAACAGTCCGTGCTGGGGGTGGGAGGGGTCTTTGAGGATGGAAGCAGCTCTCCTGTGGACTTTGTGGTGGTAGATGCTCTGCAGAGAGGGCAGTGGAGTCCTGGTGATCTTCTGCACAGTCTTCAACAGTCTCTGCAGGTGTTTGCAGTCCACAGTAGTGCTGTCGTACTGCACAGTGATGCAGTTGGTCAGGACACTCTCGATGACGCAGCTGAGGATATTAGGTGACATGCCAAACTTCCTCAGCCTCCTCAGAAAATACAGCCACTATTGGGCCTTCTTGACCAGCTGCGCGATGTGAGGTGTCCACATGAGGTCCTCACTGATGTGGACACCCAGTTATTTAAAGTTGCTCACCCTCTCCAGCTCCCAGATGAAAGTGGCTGATGCGTTCACCTCTCCTTTCTCATGTCCACTATCATCTCCTTTGTCTTGTCCGTGTTGAGGGTGAGGTTGTTTTCTCCACTCCCTCCTGTAGGCTGCCTCGTCACTGCCAGTGATGCGTCCTATCACAAACTTCAGGATGATGTTGTCCTTGTGGGAGGCGACACAGTCGTAGGTGAACAGGGTGTAGAGGATGGGGCTGAGTACACAACCCTGTGGAGTCCCAATGATACTGGCTGAAGTACTATTACCAATCCTCACAGACTGAGGCCTGCCAGTCAGGAAGTCTAGGAGCCAGTCACAGAGAGTGGGGTGTAGACCAAGTGTGGACAGTTGTGTGGACGATGAAGAGTATCCTTAGGTATGAGTCCGTATTTTCCAGATGAGAGAGGCTAGTGGATGGCAGCAGCGATGGCATCCGAGGTAGACCTGTGGGGCCTGCAGGGGGTCAATAGTGTCTGGAATGCTGCTCTGAATGTGGGCCAGCACCACTCTCTCGAAACACTTCATAATGATTGGAGTGAGTGCCACTGGCCTGTCATTCATGCAGGTGGGTGGGCTCTTCTCAGGCAGGGGGACGATGGTCGTGGTCTTAAAGCACGAACGAACGGTGCACTGGCTGAGGGAGAGGTCGAAGATGGAGGTGAGAACATCAGCCAACTCACTGGCACATGCTCTGAAGAACCGCCCAGGAATGTTGTCTGGTCCTGCTGTTTTGCGGGGGTTGATCTTGCTCAGAGCTTTGTTGGGTTGGGTGGTCCAGGTGTGTGTGAGCTTTTCTCAGTCCATACTTGGCAGCTTTGTACTCGGTCTCATTGCCTGATCTAAAGGCAAGAGAGCCAGCACGCAGCATGTGACGTACCTGAGTGTTTATCCAGGGTTTCTGGTTTGGAAACTTAAACCAGTCCAGTCCAGTAACAGGGAGAGATGAAAACAAGGAAACTTCGAGTACAAGCGGAGACTCACAGCAAGAATCAGTCTCTTTTTCAATCTACCGCAAGACTTTGCAGGGACACAAACTCCAAAAGAAAGCCAGAAGAAAAGAGAGAAAATCTGAAAAATACATCATTATACAGTTAAAAACTATGAGCTGTGCTATCAGAATAAGTCAAAATAATAAGAAATTATATTACTGATGCATGTATTTACCACAGGGTGCACCAGTTTTAAAAAAACAACAATGTTGCAAATGTAAGTGAGGTTTCAAAATATTTGTTTTTTATAATCTGACATTTACAGCTTTTACTGTTGTAGGACTTGTTTTTTATTACATACTTTTTATACTGTAGCTTATTTTTGCTGTGTACTTATACAGCATTTAGGCATAGGTTGAATATCTTAACACATCTGCATTAACCTTTTCATTGTGCTGCATTGTGTTTTCAGTGGTTTTGTGATTTTTTTTTTGACTGTGTATTCCCCATTATTACACATATTTGATGTTAAATATAGATTGACTATATGTAACAAATTAAACAGTACAGCACAGTCTGGACAGAACTTAAGCAATAAGATAAATGCCAAAGTAAATTAAAGGTTTCAAACTAACACTTGTACTTGCACAGAAGTGCACTATCTCCATAAGAGACAACTTGATGCTAGTTATTTTTTTTTTCTATTTTTTTTTTATTGTTTTAAATGTAATTAAATATTATAATATTCCTGTGGCTGTAGCGGATGAGGCAGTCATCAACGCACCACGGAGTCAGTGTTTTGACTCCTGGTCATGGCTAAGTGTCCTTGGGCAAGACACTGAACCCCAAGTATCTCCTGGTGTGTCAAGTGAGCATCTTGCCTGATAGTCACTGCTGTCAGTGTGTGTGAATGGGGTGAATGAGAAGCAACATTGTAAAGTGCTTTGGATAAAAGTGCTATATAAGTGGAGCATTACATTTACATTTTACATTTACATGTAGTCATTTAGCAGACACTTTTATCCAGAGCAACTTACAAGTGTGGTACAAGGCAGCAAAAATCTAATTCAAGGAGAAAACATCCAATCAAATTCCTATAAGAAAAGTGTTCACAATTAATGAGATCCAAGTGCGAGAAAGAGCAGAAAGGAAGTAATTATTTTTTTTGTTTGTTTTGTTTTTTAGCATTTACAATTTGAATATATACTGTACTTCGCATCTTTTGGGGGGGTTAATTGGAGAATGCTACACTGTAAATCATGCTCAAAGTTTCTTTTAAAACAGAGTCATGGGGTTGGTGGTTGAAATACTCCTGAATAGAATGGGACAGCTAATTGTCTTTAGAGTTGTTTCCTTTAATCCAAACTTTGGGTTATTTCCCCATATGGATTGCCTACTATATTTCCTGGTAAGAATTTGTTGTCTTATTTTTCATTTGTTTTCTGTCTGCTACAGCACAGTAGTAAGATTCCATGAGAACATTAGTTCCAGAGATTGGGGTGGGGGAAGAGGTCTGTTGCACAATATGACCAGGCGCAGGCGGGTGCTCATTTAAATGTGAAAGCAATCTTTAGGCTTTTAGGTACCCTATCTCCCCTGGTGCAGCATGTTTTCAATCTGTCCTGCTTGGCTCTATGACCCTTCTGATGCAGGCTGGGGTCAGGGGTTCAGCCCAAGACAACACCCCCTATCACTTTTGGTGGGACTCAGATGCTGTGACATTGCACTCTTAGCCATGAGGGTAACAGCACCCTTAACAATAATCTAATTAGGTATCAATAAGCTACATTGCCCTGGATGTAATTGGCTTTTTATGGGCTTTTATTGTGGGATGGAGAGTAGGAGGAGGTAAGCGGGTGGTGGATGTACATCTGGTGGCACTAAATGATACAGGACAGATCCTCATAAATATTTAGCATGTAGCATAGACACACATTACATGTTTACACACTTGACGACTTCCTGACTTATCCTGCACTTTTAGATGTTTTCATACATTTCTCCACCCTAACATTATTTGGTTTGACTATCTCAACAGTACTGTACACAAAACTAGTAGCTAGCTGAGCAGAGATCCATATAAAATATCATCAAGACATCATATTATATTATGAAGATCTTGCTGGTATATTGCAGAAACTTTGGCTGTAGCACTTACATGTTCATTTGTTTGGTTGGAATTGCCAGTAATATTAATGTTGCAAAGAGCAACATTTTCTCATATTTTTCAGAAGAACCATGAATATCAAATCTAAGAGAAATATTTTCCAACAGTTATCATATTGTAGGGAGGTGCAGTGGAAGCCTCTGGTGTCAGAGACTCTTTCATCAGCACTTGCAGCTCTGCAGAGTTATTTACTTTTGTATTATTATATATGTATATATGTATGTATATCTATATCTATATAGATATAGACACATCTATCTATCTATCTATCTATCTATCTATCTATCTATCTATCTATCTATCTATCTATCTATCTATCTATCTATCTATATATATATATACACATACATACATATATACACACACACACATATAACATGAACAAATCCAATATATCCATTGCCTTGGACACAGTTATGTAAGACACGCTGGGGGTGGCCTGGGTGTATGTGATTAAACTATCCTCAGTTAGGTTTCACTACCAGACATTACCTCCAGCTTGCTTGCTCCTCAGAGCCTACAGTGTTCCTCCCCTGAGCCGGCCACGCCAGGCACAGCACCGACGCGCTACATTAGCTAAACGCCAAAGAGTAAGGTGTGCTAATGAGACACGGGCGTGAACTTCAGAGCTCGTTCATCATCCTGCTCCCTCCAATCCCAATGCCCTTTTATCAGGCCCTACCGGGCTCGGTGTCATCTCCTCCGACATTAATCAGCTGTCTGGCGAGGCTGAGGCCCTGATAATGCCCTATTAGCCACAGAGCTCTGGAATCACTACAAGCCAATAAAAAGGGCAAGGATTACACTCCCACAACTTCCCCCCACCCCCCACTCCTGACCAAAATGCAGAAATTAGCAAGATGTTGCAAGCTCGTCGTCTCAGGAAGGGGTTGTTTGGCTTGTTTACCCCTTCCCCTTCTTATAACTTTGTGTTAACTCTGTGCTAGATAATTACATTTTAGATGATCTGATGGCTACTGTTTTTAGCATGAAGGCTCGTAATCTTCAAAAGACATCAGAGGAGCTTATATAAATCAGATTTTAGGCCAACGAAAGTAACAAATGGACCGTCTTCACCCCAACCATGTTTCTCATGCAGATACGTAAGCTGTATGTGTCTGTTGGTTCACAGCCAGTTGTAGATGATTTCTGGGAAAACCTGTGCTTCTACAACAGCCTCAGTTTCACCCATATCTCCTCCCATTTCCATATCCAGTTGGACACCTCCTATCCATCTTTCAGTCCTTTGTCATAACTCATTTTTATTACCAACAGGGATCTCCACAGTGATCGATGATTATGAATGGCATTAGAGAGCAAGTTACAAAGCGTCAAAACCTCTAAGTAGTAATTTGCTGGTATGGATCATAATCATAATTATGAGATATGCTTTCACTTCCTTTTCTGATTATCTGTCTGCATGCACGAGCAAGCTGGCATTAGAGGTAGCAAAACATCCATCATGTGCAGACACAGGCAGATGAGTAGGGCTAGCCAGGTGATAGATAGCCACTGAAAGGGTAATGATTAGCTCCTTTAGTGTCCGTCGAGCCAGACCTGCTAATGTAACACACTGCCTTCCACCAGCTATGCAAAATGGAGAAGATGAGGGCCCATTTGTATTCATTAGACCATGGAGTTAGCTCGTTAAATGTACTCCTCTTTCTATCCTCTATGTCTGGTCCTATGTCTCTGTCTCACACACAAAATGTGCACAGCCTCAGCAAGAAAGAAATCAATTGTAAATCAAAACATTTGTACAGCATGACACAGAACACAGAGCCAGAAAACATGCACAACCAAGGCATAGGTGCTCTCTTTGTGCAGACTTGCCCTTCTGTGTTATAATGAAGCATGTAAGTCTAGACCTGCAAAGACCAAATCTCTTGCCTGACTATGAATCCTGTGGAGCTGACAAGTCTGTTTGTCGTGCCAGCTGATAGCATCGTCTTGGCTGCTCACACCCTGGAGGAGAGTCCAAAGCTGTGCATCACAGGATAGACACAGATTCTATCTGAGTCACACTAATGTAAACTGTTCTTTGACCTAAAGCAGGAAAAAATAAGATTCAGGCCTCTTGTTTTCACTGTGGCAAAAAAGAGAGGGCAAGGTGCCACTCTAAGCATTTATTTCCCTTATATGAGTGTCAGTGCTGACAAAAATTATTTTAGGAGGAAAACAAATAAAATGCAATTATGTATCACAGTTACAGGAAACTAATAATTGTAATTACATTAATATATGTTTAATAACATTTTTATTATGTTTTGCATCCAGTCTTCAATGTGTATTATAAAAAGTAATTTACTGCTTTTCATTAATTGTATGATTAGTAGTGATACAGTATTTTTTTTCCTTCAGTCTAGTCTATGTCACTCAGTCTACAAACATCATTATGGGTTTTCTTGTTATTTTTCAGGGTAATGTATGTGTTGTCCCGACAATCTGTCAGCCAATTAAAATACAGCATAGACATTATGGGGGTTAGATGAGACATTGGATGTATTAATTAGGCCAACTGGGTATGTTACAATATTAAGTGGGCTTATTGTAGGGAACAGGAGGGAAACTGGCTAAATAACTAAGGTAAATAAACAGGTGAAAACAAACAAGCAAACTAAGATGGGGGAAATCATCCTGGGGCTCCCAACATATTAATAAAGACAAACTGGCAGGGAACTGTGGAAAGCTGTGTTAAGTAGACAGGGGCACAGGTAAAAATAACCAGGGCTGATGACAGGAACAGGACGTGAAGCTGGGGGAAACAGGGACAAACTGAACTCAGGGAACGTATTTGTGACAGCAGAATCTTGAAGGCAGAGCAACATTTAAAGATTTTTGAGGTTGTAAACACAACATTCCAAGATTTAAGTTTCATGATTCTCATGTTACCTGTTATTTCTAGTAACCTCGTGCTCCTTTCTCCCTGAACATCCTCCTGTTTCCTACTTGTTGAGCAACCTGTGTTTCCTGTGTCCTGTTTGCTCCTTACCTGATTCTGATGTTCCAAGTTTTTACTCATGTTTTTCCAGTTGTAAACAACATTTACAGAGCCTTTGAAAAGCATTCTTAGGACATATCATCTATTATTTCATTAACATTTACTTGATTTAGCTTTTAGTAATTTATATTTTTGTAAGATATTTGTAAATAGAAAAACATACAGTTTAATAGAGATTTTCTAAATGTGGTGAATTACAGTTTCCACACCTGTATCTGAAAGGTCCTGTTACTGGTGACTCTGTAACTAGGCTAAAATCTAAACCATGAAGACAAAGGCACAATCCAATCAACTGTGTGAAAAGATTATAAAAAATTAAAAAGTCAAGGCAGCAGTTACTCAGTGCAGTTACTGTAAATCTATCATGAAAACATAGAAACAATGGGCACAATAAGGAGAGTTATAAACTTCTGTTTAATTTTGCCCAGTTCAGGACAGTCAATGATCAACAGCTTTAGGCTTGTCCCTTTCAGGGGTCGCCACAGCAGAACGTGTTCCGCATGTTGATTTGGCATGAGTTTTTACACCGGATGCCCTGAGCCCTCCCATTTTAACCAGGCTCAGAACCAGCACAAGGTGGCCTTTGGTGGCTGGGTGACGCCACACTTGGTTGTGTGGGATTCACCCAGTTCAGCACAGAAAGGTAATATTTATTTAAAATAGCATGATATCAATATTAAACTTAACAGATGACAGATTACAATACTCAGATAGTTTAAATTCTATATATAAATTCTAGATATCCCCCAACTGCATTACCCTTTAGGATAGATCCTAACTGGCCTATGTATGTGGCTCTAATGCAAACTAAATAAAATATATCAAATAGGCCAGTGTATGATGACTACTTCTGTTTTTATTCTGAGTGACCTGAAACAAGTTTAAATTTCAGTTTTGTTCCTATGGTCATTTGGATACTGGCAGCTAAATTTGTGGAAGATGCTTTAAATAACTTTTTCATTCACAAGGCTGTCAATATGTGACTGTAAGTGTGCCTGTTCAACCTCAGCAGGGAAAAATAGAAGAAGCTTGAGGCTATTGTCACAGTCTGTCGGGCCAAGTATTGACATACTGATGATAGTGTCATTGTAAATCAGCATAGATGCAGTGTGTCAGATAAGTGGAGCACAGCTACATGAGGATGGAAGGCTGTAATGAATCAACAGTAGCAGAGAAGCCTGTTTAAATAAATACTCAGTTCACAGTGGAGATAAGGGAAGATCAAAGGAGGAGCATACTGATGCAGCTGACTGGACAGCAATCTGTTGCATACATATATTATGTTGGCAGTGGTATTATAATGCAGTAAATTATGGTGACAGTCACAGCCCTTATTCCATCATTCCTTGTCCCAGTGTTGAATGGGTGTGTCTAATTGTGAACTTGTGTTATCATGCATACTTAGCGTCACATAATCGCCTTTAGAGAACTCGGCACACAATTCAGTCTCCTGACATGGTTGATCTTTACAACAGTGATTTATGGAAAACCGAGGATGTGGTGTCAGCTGCCTGCAGACAGCAACAGGCGTCTTCTATTGTCTGTTCGGGAAAAGGAGGACACAGAGCACAGATACAGTGGAGACGTCTGCCAACTGGCTTGCTGACTCTGTCTTCTATGATATTAAATATTGTAGCCTATCTGAGCCTCCACCTCTGTGCCACCAAGCTGTTCTGGAGGCTGTTAGGTGAAGTCTAGTCAAGTCTAGTTAGGCCTTTTTTTTAGTTAGCAATCATATCTTTTGGCTGCTTTACAAAACTGCATTCAAGACCAGCATGCACCCCTCAGGCTATATTCATAAGGTTTTGAAGCTTCATATTCTACTGCTTTATGGCCATCCTCAGTCTGTGCAGTGTCAAAGTGGCTAATGGAAGGAATTAGTTATGACCTTTAAGGAAGAGGAGTGGAAGGTCTGTCATTAGCAAGGTACCAGGAAGACGTCCCACACTCCCCCAATGACCTACACAGATACCAATGCGATAAGGGATGAAGAATCACCGCTCTGTCCCTGGAAGAACCAAAAGAGGAAAAAAAGGCTGCAGTTTGTCCTCGTTTCCCCCAGCTTCATGTCCTGTTCCTAGCTTTTATGGCCTGCTGCAGGTTTCCTCTCAGAGCAGTACTTTCTCAAAAGAAGTAAGTTATATTTTTTTATTTGTGTCTGATGTATTACAATTCTTTAAACATATTTAAAATGCGTGAGGGGCCAAAACATTAGAACCACCTCTTAATGAAATGTACTCTAGTATGACTCCAACCACTTTGACCTCAATAATAAACACGTAGAATTATCACCTTTTTCAGGATTTAGCCACAATTGAATCCTTCACAGGGTCACTACGATTACTCAGTTGCTTTTGGTCGATGGCCTTAACCATCATCTTGTACAGTTCCTTTCCTGAGACACCCACAGAGTCCAAAGGACCAAAAATTTTTGCATATAAGGAGCGAACTATTTCCAGGATGCAATGTGGAACAATTTGTAGAGAGTTGGTACAGCACAGCTTCGACTGTCCAAACATCCTTTAAACATTAACAGGTTCCTTCCAGACATATATATAAATAAAGTTGAATTGAAAGAGTCACGGGATTAATTTTTTGTAGGGTTTTTTAGTGGTTGAGTCTCAGTCCACTGAGCTGCTGCAAGTTACAACAGGACAAAAGTCTCAACAGAAGGTTTTTTGGGCAAGCAAACAGTCTCTTGTTTAAACTGCAGATAGAAACCAGTACCCCTACTTGCCAAATGGACCAAACCCTGTACCCCTTCCTCTTTAATGGTAAATGGTCTGCACTTATATAGCGCTTTTCTACCTATTGGCACTCAAAGCGCTTTACACTGCTTCTTATTCACCCATTCACACTCACAATCACACACACTCACACACTGATGGGGGAGCTGCTATGCAGCTGGCCAACACTCACCGGGAGCAACTAAGTTGGGGTTCAGTGTCTTGCTAAAGGACACTTTGACATGTGACTGGAGGAGCTGGGGATTGAACCAACAACACAGAGATTGGTGGACAACCACTCTACCTTACTGTGCCATGGTCCCCCATTAATGCTCAGTGTTGATGACACAAATCTTCAGAGGGACTGGGGAGACTTCTAGTCAGCTAGCGCAACTCTCCTGATAGAGCTGGTTACCTGCGTCAGTAATGGTAAATGGTCTGTACTTATATAGCACTTTTCTACCTATCGGCACTCAAAGCACTTTACACTGCTTCTTATTCACCCACTCACACTCACAAACACACTCACACACCAGTAGGGGCCAACACTCAAACGCTCACTGGGAGCAACTAAGTTGGGGTTCACTTTCTTGCTCAAGGACACTTCGACATATGACCAGAGGAGCCGGGGATTGAACCAACGACTGTGAGAGTGTGTGGACAACTGCTTTACCTTCCTGCCCCACAGTCTCTTTAGGATGAAATAACTAAAACTATTCAATTCAATTCAACTTTATTTATATAGCCCCAATTCACAACAAAGTTCTTTTAAAGAGTTGATTGCATTGTTCTTTTGATGTCATGGTGCAGATTTTGATCTAATTAGTAACTGGACCTTTCAGACACAGTATTTATACTACTTTCCTTTAAACACATGCAGTGCCGTTAGGTGATCTCTATTTAACCAGATTTGCAAGTTTTGAGTTAAATGTTAATTAATTGCCTTAACTCGTAAAGATTCAATTCAACTTTATTTATATAGCACCAATTCCCAACAAAGTCATCTCAAGGTACTTTATAGAATAAAGTCAAGATTATAACGATGTATAAAGAGAACCCAACAATTCCCCCTGGAGCAAGCCATAGGCAACAGTGGAGAGGAAAAACTCCCTTTAACGGAAGAAACCTCCAGCAGAACCAGGCTCAGGGTGGACGGCCATCTGCCTTGACCGGCTGGGGTGAGTGGAAAGAACAGAGCAGGTATGTAGGACCAGTAGCTGAACGCTGGAAGACACACAGCTTCAAAGACGGGGACACCTGCAGAAAGGGACGTAGAGAGGGGGACAGAAAAGGACAAAGACAGCTTCGGGAGAAAACACACACAGTTAATGACATACAGTTGTGACAATTGCAGGGTGAGAGGAGAGGAGAGAGGGTCAAGAGGAGGAAAGGAGCTCAGTGGATCGGGGGTGGGTCCCCCAGCAGTCTAGGCCTATAGCGGCATAACTATAACTAACTATATGCTTTATTAAAGAGGAAGGTTTTAAGCCTCGAGTTAAAAGTAGAGAGGCTGTCTGCTTCCCAAATCTGAACTGGGAGCTGGTTCCACAGGAGACGAGCTTGATAGTGAAAGGCTCTGCCTCCCATTCTACATTGGGAAATTCTGGGAACCACAAGTAGGCCTGCATTCTGAGATCAAAGTGGTCTACTGGGATGATATGGTGCTATGAGGTCTTCTATATATGAAGGAGCTGACAATTCAGAGCTTTATATGTAAGAAGCTGGGTAATTCCCAGAGTTACTGGGGCATCCTGAAAGTAGGGAATTACAGTAGTTCAACCTAGAAGTATAAAATGCATGGACTAGTTTTTCGGCATCATCGTGGGTGACTGTAGTGCAGGAAGGTAGAGCAGTTGTCCATCAATCTCCCAGTTGTTGGTTCAATCCCCGGCTCCTCCAGTCACATGTTGAAGTGTCCTTGAGCAAGACACTGAGCCCCAACTTAGTTGCTCCCGGTGAGTGTTGGCCAGCTGCATAAAAACTCCCCCATCGGTGTGTGAGTGTGTGTGTTATTGTGAGTGTGAATGGGTGAATAAGAAGCAGTGTAAAGTGCTTTGATTGCCAATAGGTAGAAAAGTGCTATATAAGTGCAGAACATTTACCATCACTTTGAGACAGGATGCTCCTAATTTTGGCAATGTTCACTGTTGAGCAACAGGGAATAAACTTAAGCCTTGCTTCAATGCCTCAAACAGCAAGAAATTCACACTCATCAGCGACAGATGTTGACAGCGCCACAGGGAAGTAATGAAAAACAACCAGGCCAACATGGAGAATGGCAGGGAAGGGGCTGGGGGGGCATTGTAGTCATACCATCCATAGGCTCCTGATGCCTGCCTGGTGTGTGGCTCCTTTCTGGCTGGCTAGTGTGCCATGAGCAGCCAGGCAGCAGTACCTCAGTCACACCCAGGGATGAGACAGACACCCACCGTCTGCCACTTCTCCATGTCTGAATGCTCCGTCGATCGTCCTCTCCCCCACCCCGATCCTGATTAAGCTTCCTGAGGATAATTAGTCTTTAGTCAGGTATGAGAGACAGAAAAAACCCTTGTGAGCTCAGAAGTATCTTGTCTGTGTACCTAAGGAGGTTTTATCAAAGTGCAATCATTGTGCTGTTCACTGCTCATGTAGTTCAGGAATTGTTATGTAATGAGATGCTGTGATGTACCGCCATGTAAGTTGTCTCCCAGATAACTGTTCACGTCAAAAACATCTATGAAAATTGAAATTAATTTCATAAGTTCAGATTTTTACATAGGTTTACTTAGTCAGTGTTAAAGCATGACCTAGGGTAAAACTAAACTCTTGAGAAAGTTAAAAGTGGTGGAGAAAAGTGGAAGTTGTCCGAGGCTGTGTTTGTGACATGGGTGCAGAGAACCTGTAGTGAGGGTAGGGTGGCAGATATAGCAATATTATATCAATTAAATGAAAATTCAGAACATTTCTTTTAATGATCTTTTAATTACTGCAAGCACTGGCATTACCAAGGCCAAGGGTAAGACCTTCAGCTATTTGCTGGATTGAGATCAGAATTTAAAGAGCAGAGGTAAAAGGGAATTATACATTTGCTCAATGAATAAAAACACTCAAATGTACGGTCATGCATCTTTCCAGACAGGACGTGAATTGTTGTGGGCCAGCAAGCGTGCTGATAATCAGCAGGTACCATAACTGGGTAGTTATTTCTATAGTTTTTACGGGGTTGGGACTTAAAATCACATATAGGCATACACAGTGAAAATCGCCAATACCCCCGAAAGAAGACATTGTTCTTTAATGCAGCTTAGGAAATCGTAGCTATCTGGCTGTGTGTTATTGTTTTAAGGCAATTTTTCTTTAATGAAGGACTATGTCTGTGTGTTCATCATTAAGTTCCCCATTTCAGCTCATCTTTGCACCTCCCTGCTCTAACATCCAAAAGTGTTCCACATAAATGTTTTAATGCATTTTATTGGTCCTCTACTTTCTCGCTCTCATTTCAGTGGGAATTTGGGAAATATGGCTACTTCGACCCATATGTTGTACCTTACACACTTTCTTGCCAGGATCTTGAGCCACCATTGCATGGAAATTCAATCAAAGGCAATGCCATCGTGATCAAGGGACTGGTTTCACAGTTGCTTTTGGCTTAGATTCCCTGTGCTTTGAACCAAAACTGCTAAAGTAGATCAGGAGCTAAACTAAATACACACAGTCCCCAAAGGCTTGTCGGCAAACAGTTTTTTGATTTTTAATATATTTTCTCTCCACATGAGCAAGGGGGGTGGAAATTGTATGCCAAAGGATTTATTGATCCTGAGCACGGTCCTCCAGAGCCCCTGCCTCTCTCAACATTGAGCACACATGAAATAACATAGGTACTGCAGTTTTTCATTATGTGAAATGTAGATGTGATTGAGAAATTCTGCTGCTATGGGTCTGATTCTGGGGGTACGGAAAGGGCCTAAAACCACACTTTGAAAGCCTTTCTGAAGAACTCACAAATCACAAATCAAATTGCTGACAAGCCCTCTGCATATATATAACATGTATCACATGTGAGAAACAATCTCACCTTCTCATCACCTAAAAAACCTATGGTGACATGAATATGTCACCTTTGTTAATCCATCACATTAGACATTCTACTTTATGCAGATAGTTGAGCTTGCATTAGGTTTAACAAACTTAAAAACACTCAGACACCCACACACACCCACACCCACACACACCTGGTGTTTATATATGTATATATACATACATATATGTATATATAGGTTTATGACTTTATTGAGGATATATTGGTGTAATAAACCATTATTACAGTATCTGAATTTTGGTGTTGAGAATATAATTTCAACAAATAATATCTAAATTAATTTTGTTTCATATTAATTCAAATTCCCAACCTATTGTAAATAATTTATTAGACTGATATGATACTGATTTATAAAACAGGTCATACAGAGGATTTGCAAAGGTTTACTTTCACATTCCTGTGCACCATGGAAAGTTCCCATAAAAAGAAACAGAACAGCAAGTTAGCTGTAAGATTTGACTTTTTTTTAACTAGTTTTAGTTTAAAAATGTGTTTGCCCTCTTGATATTTCTGTGTTGGTCATTTGACCACAGGTCATTCTATCTTTTAAAAATAAATGTATTCTTAAACTCTTGGACCATCACATATACATCACATATACTGCCCTGCAGTTGGAGTTTCCAGTGTTTTTTTACTTGTTTGATTACCAGCTCCTCCAGTCACACATTGAGGTGTCCTTAAGCAAGATACTGAACCCCAACTCAGGCCAGCTGTGGATGGGAGAAACAACAGGCCTTCAGAGGCCTGCTGCGTGATGCTGCCAACACCATGCTTCACCATGAGGATGGTGTGTTTTTGATGATGTATTTGTTTTCTGCCAAATGTAACAAGATGATCAAAAGCTTAATTTTTGTCTCATTAGACCTTTTCTCAGTTGACTTCTGGTTCCAGTTGACTGTGGGTCTCTAACATAACAGTTCGACAAACTGTAGCTGATACTGATTATGAATATTTGCCACTCTGCCATAAAATGTAATTGTGAATAACCAGACACATAGTTCTTTAGGCACAGAAGCTTATACTTTTCTTGTTGGCCCTATTAAGGAGTATTTTCCTGCATAATCAGTGTTTCAGAAAAACCCGGTCTAAGCAGATTTGAGCATATGCAGATGCTTCAATTTCTTAGATTATTGTAACTGCACTTTAAGGGATGTACACTGACGTGTAAATGTTCTTAGTTTCGTTGCCTTTTTTCTGCTTTTGTATAATCGTTTTAAAGAGTTGATTGCATTGTTCTTTTGACGTCATGGTGCAGATTTTGATCTAATTAGTAACTGGACCTCAATATTTATACTACTTTTCTTTAAACACATGCAGTGCTGTTAGGTGATCTCTATTTAACCAGATTTGCAAGTTTTGAATTAAATGTTAATTAATTGCCTTATTTGTAAAGATTCAATTCAACTTTATTTATATAGCACCAATTACCAACAAAGTCATCTCAAGGCACTTTACAGAATAAAGTCAAGACTATAAAGAAGTATAGAGAGAACCCAACAATTTCCCCTTTGAGCAAGCCATAGGCAACATTGGAGAGGAAAAACTCCCTTTAACGGAAGAAACCTCCAGCAGAACTAGAATTCTACTTTTGGAAATTCTGGAAACCACAAGTAGGCCTGCATTCTGAGATCGAAGTGGTCTACTGGGATGATATGGTACTATGAGGTCTTCTATATATGATGGAGCTTGACCATTCAGAGTTTTATATGTAAGAAGCAGGGTTTTAAATTCTATTCTAGATTTAATGGGAAGCCAATGGAGAGAAGGTAGTGAAGGTGAAGGAGTTTTTCGCCATCACTTTGAGACAGAATGCTCCTAATTTTGGTAATGTTCTGTAGGTGAAAGAAGCTGTTCTAGAGATTTTTGTTTTATAAATGAGGAAGAGGACAGATCCTGGTCAAAACTGAATCCAAGGTTCCTTGCAGTAGTACTGGAGGCCAGACTTATGCCATATAGAGTAACAATATGGTTGGCCAGCATATTTCTGAGATTTTGGGGCCCAAATACTATGAATTCAGTTTTGTCTGAGTTTAGAGGTAAAAAATTGTGGGACATGGTCTTTATGTCTTGTAGGCTTGAAGCTTGATTAACTGATTTTTTTCATCTGGTTCCATAGATAAATATAGCTGGGTATCATCAGCATAACAAGTTATGGAGTGTTTTCTAATAATGTTGCCTTAAGGAAACATATATAAAGTAAAAAGTATTGGTCCACAGAGCCTTGTGTTACTCCATAGCTAACCTTTGTGTAAAGCGAGGATTCATCATTAACAAATTTAAACCAACCTAGTGCAGTTCCTTTAATCCCAATTTCATGTTCCAGTCTCTGTAATAAAATGTTATGATCAATGGTATCAAATGCAGCACTAAGATCTAACAGAACAAGTATAGAGATGAGTCCAGTATCTGAGGCCATGAGAAGATCGTTGGTGACTTTTACCAGTGCTGTTTCTGTACTATGATGAACTCTAAATCCTGACTGAAAGTCTTCATACAAATTATTCCTATGAAGGTGATCACATAATTGTTTTGCAACTACTTTTTCAATTATTTTAGAAATAAAGTGGAGAATAGACAATGGTCTGTAATTGGCTAAAGCATCTGGGTCAAGACAGGGTTTTTTAAGTATGTTTTGATTACAACAGCCCCATAGGCCTGTGGTACATAACCTGTTTCTAAAGATAGATTGATGTTACGAACCTATCTATTAAGGGTAAAGCTTCCTTGAGCAGCTTAGTTGGAAAGGGTCTAGCAGACAGGTTGTTGGTTTAAATGAGATAATTATTGAAGTTAGCTCAGCGAGATCTATGTGTAAAAAAGCAGTCTAAGAGTGATTTGGGCCTTATTAATGATTCTAGCAATGTTGTACATGAAGATCTACCTGTAATATTTGGGGGGAGGATCTTGTGAATTCTTTCTCTAATAGCTACAATTTTATTCATAAAGAAAGTCATAAGGCCGTTTGCTGCTCAGCATTAAGGGAATAGTAGGCTCAACAGAACTATGGCTCTTAGTCAGCCTGGCTACAGTGCTGAACAGAAACCAGGGGTTGCTCTTGTTTTCTTCTATTAATGGTGAATAATATGCTGTTCTGGCATCACTGAGAGCTTTTTGTACATTTTTAAACTATTTTTCCAGGCTAAATTAGATTACATTTCTGGAATGCCACTTCCTTTCTTTGTGATATGAAAGATATGTTTTAAATTTCTGTAATGTTTGTCAAAAAAGCTAAATTACATTAACAATGATTCAATCTTGAAGGGAAACAAAAAGGGTAAACTTCCAAAGGGATTTAAAACGTTTTTCTGTGTTTCTAGAAGCATGCAGGAATACCACAATTATTTGAAGATCAACTGAGATTGAGCATTCAATCAACTTTAACAAGACCATTCTTAGTAAATACACAAATAGGTTTTAACAGACTCTATGAGATCTGGCCGGTCTATGGAATTGAGGCCTCTGTTAGGGCTGAAAAGGACACAGGCTAAAGTTTTCCAAAGTGCACTTATTTACAGAGCTTATACAGCAAAACTTAGTTCTATGATCATCTGTGAAAGTGTAATTAGTAAAAACAACAGTTCATAATGTGGTATATATGTGTGTTATATACAGTATATGTGTGTATAATATACTGTGTGCTTCAGTTCAGAAATCTAGAACCATAATTCAAAACGTGTTGGGACTATTTGTAAAACATAAATAAAAACAGAATGCAATGATTTGCAAATCTCATCAACCCATATTTTATTTACAAAAGAACATAAACAGCTTCAACTGACACATTTCACCATTTCGTAAATTTCAATATTAGCTCATTTTGAATTTGATGGCAGCAACACATCTCAACAAATCCCAATTTAGTTGCCCCTGGTGAGTGTTGCCCAGCAGCATAGCAGCTCCCCCATCGGTGTGTAAGTGTGTGTGAGATTTTGATAGCAAATAGGTGAATGAGAAGCAGTATACAGTGCTAATAGGTAGAAAAGCGCTATATAAGTGCCGACTATTTTACCATTTTCACAGGCTGTCTAAGGGTTAGCAGCGAAAAATGTACCGGATACATTCTATTTATTTGCTCTGGAAAGCACTTTATTTTTTTTGCTCTACTGCAAGGGCAACTTACAGGGAACTTAATCAGATTTGCTCCACTGTGGATGTTCCCCTAATCCTTTTGTTATCCCTTTTGGGCCCTTTTGCAGTGTTTGTTCATCCTTGTGGGCACCAGAGGGGCAATCAGTTCTCCTGCCACTCTCTTTGAGTCCACCTGTTGGCACACAATAAATGCCACAGTGCCACAGGGACTCACTTATAAACAGTCGAAATGCAGTGGAGATGAGCATGCAGCAGCAATGAACTGTAGACATGTACAGCAAATAATAAACATTGGCTGTTTTGGCGTCACAGTCCCCGTTACGGGATTTCAGTTTTCCTCTCTAGTTTTCTTCCTGCCCCTGGCTTTTTTGCAGTCCGTCAGTACCACTTCCTAATGTTAGTTTCTTTAGCCTCTTTTTTTGTCCTTGTTTACCCTGATTGTTTTCACCTGTGCTCCCGTGTATTTATACCAAACTCTGCCCTCTACTCCTTGCCAGATCTTTTCTTCTCCTCCCTGAACATTCTTATGGACTTTTTTTGCTCTTGGACTTTGTTTTCCCCATTGTGTGTACTCCTTTAAAGCTCAGCCTGATCCTCATGTTTGGACTCTCTCCCCTTGGTCTGAGGTTTGGTTTCACATTGGTTGTTCCCTGTTTGCTTTCTTGTGTTTCAGCATTTAGGTTTAGTCCCTTGTTATCTGCGCTCGTTTGGTCCAGGTTTTGTCTTTGGTTATTTATTTGTCCCTGGCTGTCACTCTGCGTTTTACGCCTAGTTTGTTTGTATGTTTTTCCCTGTTTACCTCACCCTAGTTTCTTAGTTAGTTCTGTTGCTTCCCTGGCACGGTTATAATTTAGTTTATCTACCCTCTCCAGCGTGTTGGAGTCCTTGGTCTGTTTTAATTTACTTTTTTGTGTTTTGTCAATAAAACCCTAATTTACCGTAACACCTCCCCTTTTGTTCCAATTATAAATTTAAATATGCATGTTAGTGTGACATTCTGTTTCTACAGTTACTTTGGTGGGTGCATGGAGCCTCATAAAGCTTTAGCCTGATTGAAGACTCATTTAAACTTTAGAGTTATTATATTTCTGTGTAAAGAGTCACGTTGTTTAATCCCTTCTGCATTACATGCTGACAGGTTATCTGTTTGTATCACTGATTGACACTCTGATTTTCAGTGTAGTTCAATGGAAACACGACATTTCAATATTTGATGCCTTAAGCGATGACATATTATATAAAATGAAAAAGTACAACTACAAGCCCATTGCCTCAATACTAATCCACTTAATGACAAATTTCATCTAATAAACTAAGTTTCATTTGAAGTACAATATACAGAACATGTCTGTATTCACAAAAAGACACATTTGTGTATAATTGGTGTGGGTTGGTGTTGATATGTCTCAGACTCGGTGTTCTGCTTAGCATTTCAGTGCATGAGAAGAGACCATGTCATTAACAACGCCAGTATAATTTGAACTGTAGATGTAACTTATCAGACACATACTCCATTAGAAGTAGTTATGAATTGTCTGAGGAAGGAAGATGGTAAGCTATCACTTGTTTACAGTTTGAACATACATGGTCCCAGGTCTTCTGCTGTCTTTTCCTCTCACACAAGCACATACTTTGCAACACTACATGCTCATTGGCCATTGTCTTTGCTGTTGTCATGGACCTAACAACAGAGTATGGTATCTTCACCTTTCCTTCACCTCTCTCAACTCCTGCACTTTCCCTCTCTGTCTCTCCTTCTCTGCCCTTTTCTGTTCTCTCATCAATCTCTGCACTTCACTCACTCCCTCTCTTTGACTCCCAGTCTCCTCAACTAGCTCACCCTGTTTTTCCCAGCCCTGTTTCCTGTTTTTATTTTGGGTTTTTATTTTGTAGTCCCGCACTCCCATTCCTGCCTATATTCATTTCAGTCACTTTACTCACCTCATTAATTCTTGTTTCCCCGGCCTACTTGAACCCAGCTCACCCCACAGTTCTCTCCTGATTTCCTAATGGAACACCCAGGCTTCTGGCTCTGCCTGATTCTTGTTTTTGGACTCTGTTTTCCCATTTTGTCTTGACCTTGTATTTTGTTAGTGGTTGGTGTTTACTGTTTTATATGGTTTAATACCATTTCTGTTATTATCTTGTTCTTAGGTTTATGTGTTTTTGTTACTCAGGTCATCTTGTTTTGCTAGATCCAGTAGACATACATCATTTTATGTATTTGTATTCATGATCTGATTATTCAGCTTCTCTACACTCGATTGTTGTTCTTTTCCTTTTTGTGAGTATCCTTGTTCAGTTTATTTAGAATCTCTAATCCGTGTGTTGTGTGTGTGTGTCTTCTTGTCTAGGACATTTAGTGTCCCCAGTCCAGTCTGCTCATGCCCAGTTACCTTGTTTTCACCACCCTGATTAACTTTACTCCCCTAGTTATTGTATGCGTGCCTTTTTAATTTAGATTCTTAGTTTGCCAGCTCTGCTCTCAATTGTGTCCAGTTTCTGTGTCTTTGGTTAAGTTTCTGGTCAGTAGCTATCTTATCTGTATTGGTTCTCTTCCTTGGAATGATTTTGTGAAGTTTTAATTCCTTGTGTTCTACTTTACACGCTCTCTCTCTCCGTGTTAACATTTGGGTCCACCCTAATACACCTATCCTGACAGTTGTGTGTTCAAACGCCATTTGTTGGCCTTGATTGAATTGATGCGACCCAAACAGGCAGCTGGTTTTTATCTCATTAGTTCTCTGGCATTGACTTAGTGTGTTACCACATTTTAAATGGGCAGGTACCAGTCTGTGAACACAAGTTCAGCATTCAACACCAGTACCTTCCATCTTGTTTCCCCAAGTGAGCCAGAAACACTTTTTACTTGGCCTATTAAACAGATTGACCAAACATACTGTAGCACTGTATTTTGAACCAAAAATAGAAACCTGTGCTATAATATTATCTCAAACCAGAAACCCACTGCTGCAGCAGACAGAAGTGAGGAATCAACCTAGGACACTTGGCCCGATTCCTTACTTTTCCTGTCACATGAAAGCAGCTCCTCTATTGCTGTGTGAAAGGGTGAATGAGAGGGAGTTGACGTAGAAAAATGCTATATAAGTGCACAATATTTACCATTTGTACAGTCAATGTGCAACATGTCTCTTTGTAGCCCAATGCTATTTGCTGCATTTTCTATGGCAGGTTTGTACAGAAACTGAAACTGCTTATTTAGATTATTGATACCACATGCTCTATTAAGAACCTATTCTCTATTAAGAACCTTAGAATTTACTATGTAGAGGGTTTTTTTGATAAACGCTTTAAACAAACACATAGCAAAGTAATTTAAGCATGACCAGAAATATTAAGCTGAATGGCTGAGTTGTACAGTCGTAGAGAGGTGGGAATGAAAGACTTGCGGTAACGCTCCTTCCACTGTCTGATGTAAAGGGTGACAGGTATTGTTAATAAGGGATGTCAGCTTGACTAAATTCCTCCTCTCACCCACCACCTCCACAGAGTCCAGCACGCAGAGCTGGCCCTCCTTAACAGTCTGCATCAGGTGCAAGGTCAAGGTGACTGGTCTGTAGTGGCTTGGATCCTTGGCATATGTAAGAAACCAGAGCCAGGTCTTCCACAGGACAGGGACCTTCTCCAGACTGAGGCTCAGGTTGTAAATGTACTGTAAATTCTGGGTGAGCTGCTATGCATCTGACCAACACTCACTGGGAGCAACTATAGTGGGCTTCATTGTCTTGCCTAAGGACACTTTGACATGTGACCAGAGGAGCCGGGTATCGAACCAGCAACTGGGGGATTGGTGGATGACCACTCTACATCCTGCACCACAGTCACCCCTGGACCATGTTGTCATCAGAACAACTAAGTAGAGGGAGAGGTGTATGTGTCTTTGACATTAGCATACGGCAAGTCCAGTGTCTTGTTTGCCCTGATATGGCACTTCACATGTTGGGGAAAAGAAGGGAGAGTGGAAGTGAGCAAGGCATGATTAAACTCCCCACTCAAGGTTAATAGAGATGCTATAGCTACAGAGGAATAAAGCTGATGAGCCATACAATGTAGTTGTGGGAAAGAGAAGTGGAAGCTCGGCTAAATGCAGAAGTGAACATTTGTGAGCAGCAACATGGTTTCATGGCTAGAAAGAGTCCAACAGATGAAGTGTTTGCTTTGAGTACAGAGAAGGTCATAGGGAGCTGCAATTTGTCTTCATAGATTTAGAGAAAGTGTATGACAGGGTGCAGAGAGAGGGGCTATGGTATTGTATGAGGAACTGTGGAGTGGCAGAGAAGTATGTTAGTGCAGGACACATATGAGAGCGATAAGACAGTGGTGAAGTGTGCTGACAAGATGGAGGTGGGTCTGCATCAAGGATATGCTCTCTCTTCTTGTTTGCTCTGGTAATGGACAGGCTGACAGATAAATGTTCTTCACCTAAAGGGTCTGCACTTATATAGCTTTTCTAAGTATTGGCACTCAAAGCGCTTTACACTGCTTCTTATTCACCCATTCACATTCACAATAACACAAACTCACACACACTCACACACTGATGGGGGAGCTGCTATGCAGCTGGCCAACACTCACCAGGAGCAACTAAGTTGGTGTTCATTTTCTTGCTCAAGGACACTTCGACACATGACCAGAGGAGCTGGGGATCGAACCAACAGCTGTGAAATTGGTGGCGACCACTCTACTTTCCTGTGCCACAGTCGCCAGATGAGTTAGTCAGCATAGTCAACATAATCCTTGGATTATGATGTTTGCAGATGACATTATGATCTGTATCAAGAGCAGGGATCACGTGGAGGAAAAGCTAAAGAGGTGAAGTAATGCCCTGGAAAGCAGAAGAATGAAGCCACAGCAAGACAGGATACATGTGTGTGAATTAGAGGGCCCTAAGTGGAACAGTGAGGTTACAGGGAGCAGAGGTCAAGAAGGTGCAGGACTTGGGGTCAACAGTCCAGATCAACGGTGAGTGTGTTGTGTGATAAGAGTATCAGCGAAAATGAAAGGAAAGATCTTCAAGACCATGGAACAGTGGCACTGAAGAAGAAACAGGAGGCAGAGCTGGAAGTAGCAGAGCTTAAGATGTAGAGGTTTTCTTTAGGAGAGACAAGGATGGATAGGATCAGGAATATACATCAGAGGGACAACTCATGTTAAATCTTTTGTAGATAAAGTCAGAAAGGCCAGATTGAGGTGGTTTGGACATGTTCAGGGGAGAAATTGTGAATATATCAGTAGAAGGATGCTAAATATGAACTGCGAGGCAGGAGGTCTAGAGGAAGACCAACGAGGAGATTTCTGGGTGTAGTAAGAGAGGACATTAAGTTAAGAGAAGAGGATGCAGAGGACAGGATTAGATGGAGGCAGATGATTCCATTTGGTGCCCCCTAAAACTGAACAGCCAAAAGGTAAAGAAAAAAGAAGTACTAGTTGTGTATTATTATTATTATTATTATTATTATTATTATTATTATTATGTTAGGTTTAGGGTCAAGTTTGCATTCCCCTACATGCAATATTCAAATATTATGTTGATGGAATATTATGGTTGATGTTAAAAAAATGAAAAATATCATTATCAAAGTAAAGACTCGAGTCAGCTCAGGTTACTTAGCAGGTTTTGCTATCTGCATCATTAATAGCAGAAAAAACCCTCTCACAGATGAGGTGGATATGTCTTACTTTCTAGCATTTTGCCAAGTGCTTCATCTTGCATCTTCTAGTTGGGGGGGACCTGTCAATCGAAACCTCAAAATTGATTCAGGATTCTGGTTTTTGATGGCTACTTAATGGCTGTATTTTATTTACAACCCATGATGTTGAAGAAACAGAAAAACAGGAATGCGTGACAAAAATACCATACTGTCAATAAGACCCCCAACGTTTTAGCTGAACTCCCTCTGCCTTCCTTGTAGTTTGCACATTTATTACCTTTACATTATATGTCATAGTTTAGATATAGTATTTGCATTTATATATTGAAAGGTATTTCCATAATTACGAATAAACAAAGAACAAATGAGCTTCTACTAACTCTGTCACTAACTACTTTAGTTTTGTACAATGACATTAATTATAAGTATAATACAGAAATAACCATTAAGCTCAATACCTTACTTAACGTGAACACAATTATTAAATGATTAGTATATGCATACGTTAACTACTACTTAGCTGTTATTTAATGCTTGTTTCCCAAATAATAATGTTAATGAATGTACCCTTTTTATAAAGTGTCACTGTATTACTGTATGTGCACATAGTCTGTGCAGTTTTTAAGTGTGTAGAGTGATTGGAAAACATCAAATCGATTTTATGTAGGAGAAGTTCACATTACAAATAACATTGAAATGACTCCAGATTTAATATAAACTTTGCTTAGACACCACACACATACAGATACAGAAACAGTATTTTCACTCCTCCATTCCCTGCCAAACCCAGCATCTGGTCCCAGCAGAAAGAAGACTGGATGTGAGCAGCTCTTCATCTCTCTGCCACATTAGAGTGACACATGGAAACGAGGCTCCCTGGGTGTTTGTGGTAGCACTAGCCCAGTGAACTCTGGCTGAACTTCTGCCTCTGATGGCCTCCAACGGGTCAGGCTGACATGAGCGTATGGACTCATAGAACACAAACACATCCATATGACTGTTTTATATTCCACAGGAGAATAAGATAGATTGCCATCCTTATAATGAATATAAAACATTTAGAAGATTTAGTTCTTTGAAACATTCCACACATGAACAATGATCACTTTTAAGTTGCTGACATGAAATAAGAACTCACTTTGAAATGTTTGAAATGCTTTGCTTTCTTCTCATCAAACGCACATGAAAGACACGTTTCCTTGTAAGTATTCATACTCAAGTATACAGTAATGTGTTTGCCACTTTCAGGCATTTTAAAATAAAAATACTAATACTCTATGTCACTTCAAAATTTCTTATACAACCTCCTGTCTAAAATGTATGCAAAGAAAATAAAATCATTTTCAAATCATATGAAAACTACATTTAATTTTGAGTAGTACAAAGGCAACATAACAAATGTTTCAAGCGGTAAACTTTTTTAAAATTGCTTATTTTAAATTTGATACCCAGCACATCCCAAAAAGTTAGGACAATGGGGTGACTGTGGCCCAGCAGGTATAGCAGTTGTCCTCTAATCCCAGCATTGCAGGTTTGATCCCCAACTCCTTTCAGTTACATATCAAAGCAAGATAGTGAACCCCAAATTAATTGCTCATGGTGAGTGTAGGCCAGCTGCATAGCAGCCTGCTCATCTGTGTGTGAGTGGGAATGGGTCAATGACAAGCAGTGTAAAGCATTTTGGGTACCAATTAGGTAGAAAAGTGCTAGAAAAGTGCAGACTGTTGAAGTCAAGACTAAGAAATATGTACATGGCTGTTTATTGTATGGTAGATTTTTACGTACGTAAGCCGGAGTTTTTCTGTCTGGGTGTTTGCAAATTTATGTAGAAAAAGTGGCATTGTAACTTATAATTAAAGGGTGATTATTTTGTTAAATGCATAACCAAATGGTGACATTCTGCTGTGTAAACTGTAAGCAGCTTCAAAGCCGGGGACACCTGCGGAAAGGGACAGAGAGAGGGGGACAGAGAAGGACAAAGACAACTACGGGAGAGAACACACAGAGTTTATGACATACAGTTGTGACAATTGCGGGGTGAGAGGAGAGGAGGAAATGAGCTCAGTGCATTGGGGGGGTGGGTCCCCCAGCAGTCTAAGCCTATAGCAGCATAACTATAACTAACTATATGCTGTATTAAAGAGGAAGGTTTTAAGCCTAGACTTAAAAGTAGAGAGGGTGTCTGCTTCCCGAATCTGAACTGGGAGCTGGTTCCACAAGAGAGGAGCTTGATAGCTAAAGGCTCTACCTCCCATTCTACTTTTGGAAATTCTGGGAACCACAAGTAGGCCTGCATTCTGAGAGCGAAGTGGTCTACTGGGATGATATGGTGCTATGAGGTCTTCTATATATGATGGAGCCTGACCATTCAGAGCTTTATATGTAAGAAGCAGGGTTTTAAATTCTATTCTAAATTTAATGGGAAGCCAATGGAGAGAAGCTAGTGAAGGCGAAATATGATCTCTCTTGCTAGTTCCAGTCAGCACTCTTGCTGCAGCATTTTGGATTAATTGCAGGCTCTTTAGGGAGTTACTGGGGCATCCTGAAAGTAGGCAATTACAGTAGTCCAACCTGGTAACAAATGCATGGACCAGTTTTTCTGCATCACTTTGAGACAGGATGCTCCTAATTTTGGCAATGTTCCGTAGGTGGAAGAAGGTTGTTCTAGAGATTTGTTTTATATATGAGGTAAAGGACAAATCCTGATCAAAAATAACTCAAGAGCCCAAATACTATGACTTCAGTTTTGTCTGAGTTTAGAAGTTAAATATTGTGGGACATCCAGGCCTTTATGTCTTGTAGGCTTAAAGCTTTATTAACTCATTATTTTCATCTGGTTCCATAGATAAATATAGCTGGGTATCATCAGCATAGCGGTGGAAATTTATGGAGTATTTTCTAATAATTTTGCCTAAAGGAGACATATATAAAGTAAAAAGTATTGGTCCTAACACAGAGCCTTGTGGAACTCCATAGCTAACCTTTGTGTGCAGGGAGGATTCATCATTAACATTAACAAATTGAAATCTATCAGATAGATGAGATTTAAACCAACCTAGTGCAGTTCCTGTAATTCCAATTTCATGTTCCAGTCTCTGTAATAAAATGTTGTGATCAATGGTATCAAATGCAGCACTAAGATCTAACAGAACAAGTATAGAGATGAGTCCATTATCTGAGGCCATGAGAAGATCGTTGGTGACTTTTACCAGTGCTGTTTCTGTACTATGATGAACTCTAAATCCTGACTGAAAGTCTTCATACAAATTATTCCTATGAAGGTGATCACATAATTGTTTTGCGACTACTTTTTCAATTATTTTAGAAATAAAACAGAGATTAGATATTAGTCTGTAATTGGCTAAAACACCTGGGTCAAGACGGGATTTTAAAGGTAGTGGTTTAATTACAGCTACCTTATAGGCCTGTGGTACATAGCCTGTTTCTAAAGATAGATTGATGATATCTAATACCAACGTATCTATTAAGGGTAAAGCTTCCTTGAGCAGCTTAGTTGGAAAGGGTCTAGCAGACAGGTTGTTGGTTTAGATGAAGTAATAACTGAAGTTAGCTCAGAGAGATCTATGGGTAAAAAGCCGTCTAACAGGGAGTGGGGCCTTATTGAGGATTATAGGGGCGAGGAAGGTAGAGCGGTTGTCCACCAATCTTACAGTTGTTGATTCAATCCCCGGCTCTTCCGATCACATTTCAGAATGTCCTTGAGCAAGACACTGAACCCCAACTTAGTTAGATAGCAGCTCCCCCATCAGTGTGTGAGTGTGTGTGATTGTGAGTATGAATGGGTGAATAAGAAGCAGTGTAAAGTGCTTTAAGTGCCAATAGGTAGAAAAGTGCTATATAAGTGCAGAACATTTACCATCTAGCACTGCTGTACGTGAAGATCTATCTGGTGAATTCTTTCTCTAATAGCTCCAATTTTATTCATTATTATTTATTATTAAAACTAGGCTCAACAGAACTATGGCTCTTAGTCAGCCTGGCTACAGTGCTGAACAGAAATCGGGGGTTATTCTTGTTTTCTTTTATTAAAGATGAAAAATATGCTGTTCTGGCATCACAGAGAGCTTTTTTGTACATTTTTAAACTATTTTTCCAGGCTAAATGAGATTCTTCTAAATTTCTGGAACAACACTTCCTTTCTAACTTTCGTGTTGCTTGTTTTAAGTTGCGTGTTTGTGAACTATACCATGGAGATCGCCTCTTCTGGTTTACTGCCTTCTTTTTCAGAGGGGCAACACTATTGAGTATTGTACGTAGTGATTCTGCAGAATTGTCAGCAAGATAATCAACTTGTGCAGGAGAAACATTAAGGTGGCTACTTTTCATTGTATTGACAAAAGGTGAAGCAAATGATGAAGAAATAATTTCTTTAAATTTGTTTACAGCTTTTTCACTTAAGTACCTGCTATAGTGGAATTTTTCCCTAACTGCTGTATAGTCCGTTATTGTAAATTCAAATGTTATTAAAAAATGGTCAGACAGAAGAGAGTTGTGCGGAAATATTGTTAAATGATCAGTTATCCATACGTAAGGACAAGGTCTAACGTGTGACTAAAACAGTGAGTGGGTTTATTTACATTTTGGAAATGTAAAAAACCAATTGAATCTAATAATGAATTAAACAAAGTGCTGATGCAGTTACTGTCAGCATCTACATGAATGTTAAAGTCACCCACTATAATGACTTTATCTGTACTAAGCACTAAATCAGATAGAAAATCAGAAAATTCATTCAAAAACTCTGAATAAGGGACTGGAGGACGGTACACGATAACAAATAATAGTGGTTATTGAGTTTTCCAGTGTATGTGTGAAAGGTTAAGAGTAAAGCTCTCAAATGAGTTATAACTATGTTTAGGTCTAGGGTTTATTGATAAGCTACGATGGAAGATTGCTGCAACTCCTCCACCTCGGCCTGTGCTTCTAGGAACATGATGATTAATATAACTTGGGGGGTTTGACTCATTTAAACTGACATATTCTTCCTGCTGCAACCATGTTTCAGTGAGACAAAATAAATTTAATTGATGATTGTTTATTAAGTCATTTACTAACAGAGATTAAGAAGAGATCATGATTAACTCCTCTTGTTGTTTTTTTTAGTTTATGTAATTTAGTTGGTCGGGGAACAGACACAGTCTCTAAAGGTATGTGGGAGTTGTGTGGGGCTGACGGTTGTAAGGATACTGCAGAGAGGCGTGTAGGACTGGATCTCTGCATCCTAGGCTCAACTCTGGATTGTCATACTTTTGGTTGTCTAATAAAACCAGCCATATTTCTGGATAAGAAAGCTGCACCTTCAAAAGTAGGATGGATGCCATCTCTCCTAATCAGCCTAGGTTTTCCCCAAAAACGTTTCCAATTCTCTATGTAGCCCACATCGTTTGCTGAGTGGATAACTGCTAAGCTAACGAAGCTAATATAAGATAAATGTGGAATTTGTAAACGTTAGCTGGTTCTGTTTTACAAGAGCAGGTGCTTGTGTAATACAAGCGTATGTTACGACTCAAGTATTAATTCTTGTGTGAAGAAATCACTTATTTAAGTAAAAATAAAAAAGAGCTACAATTAATCAGTAAACAGTCCTTCGGTAGAAACCCAAGAGTGTGCAGAAACCGGAGCATGGGTCAAGCATCCACAAATGTAGTATACATAGGAGCACATGCGTGTCCCCTGTCCAAATCTGTCTCCAGAAAAAAATATCAAAAAAGTATGACTGAGCTTTTATTTAGCAAATTTTTGCAATCACTTTTCAGGATCCTGTATGATGAACCAATTATTTCAGTGATCTATTCATTTAGTAGTCAGGTTATTAAAAGGATTCACCAGATCCTCCCCCCAAATATTACAGATAGATCTTCATATAAAACAATGCTAGAATCATCAATAAAGCCACAATACCTCTTAGACTGCTTTCAACACATAGATCTTGCTGAGCTAACTTCAACTATTACTAACAACCTGTCTGCTACACCCTATTCCAACTAAATGGTCTGCACTTATATAAATGTTCTGCACTTATATACCGCTTTTCTACCTATTGGCTCTCAAAGTGCTTTACACTGTTTCACCCATTGACACTCACAATCACACACACTCATACACCGATGGGGGAGCTGCTATGCAGCTGGCCAACAATCACCGGGAGCAACTAAATTGGGGTTCGGTGTCTTGCTCAAGGACAGTTCAACATGTGACAGGAGGGGCCAGGGCTTGAACTCACAACTGCAAGATTGTGGGTGGGCAACCGCTCTACCTTCCTCCACCACAGTCTAGTAGTCTTCCTTCAGAGCTCACCTACAGACTTTGTCAACCATCCAAGTCTACTATATCTCGTTCTATCTCTACCTTCTACTTTGCACTGGCATGTAATGCTTCCTACATGTACACCACCAAAAATTCCAAACTCCAAACAAAAACTTTTCAGCTCAGTGGTCCTACGCAGGTGGACCTACTTCCAAAATTCTAACAGCTCTTGAAGACAAAACTCTTCTGCACCTTCCTATGCACTAAAAAACAACAAATACAAAACACTTTTTATCATATATTCCAGTTATAACTGAAACATTTCTTCTGCCGCTCTGTTTAAATATGTTTTTCTATAAGTCAATATGATGTGTGGGCTGGACACCGTAATTTCTATGAAACTCAATAGTGAAAGCATTTGTCGGGAAGAACTTGTGCCTCACCGTCTCAATTTTTTATACAAAAGTTTTAGCCAGATCACATTTGACAAGAAAAAGCACTAAGACAGATATGTTTTTAGATATTTACTTTGTAAACACTTCTTATCTATCTTTTACTGTTGGGTCATTGCCTCAAGCAGCCTTGTCTGTATATTAAACACTGAACTTTGGGATGTGGTTTAGTCAGAACAGCTGGATTGGGGTGCTACTTTACTCTGACTGATGGCAGAAGAATGTTCAATCCCTTCAGGTGAAGTCAGAGCTGAACTTAGGCAGGATCCTCTTTATCAGCTGTACATCAGTGGCTGCAGCACAGTTGGGCAGCATGTTGGTGCTTGTTGTGTGGGGGAAGTTTTTTACTCTAAGTAATTTTGCGTATTGTTTGCATGCTGATGCATGTTATGAATGTGCAAGAGTAAATATTGTTACTATATATGCATGTCTGTTTCTTTTAAAATTTTTAGTTTTTTTAAACTATACAGTTTTTTTTCTATACAGATGTTTTTAAAAAGAGCAACCTGAATTAAAACTATTTTTACATGGATTTAATCTTTCATTTATAATTCCACTACAGTTTACTATAAATTGTTTCCTCCAGGAAGCCTCAAGGCTCAGAAAATACATCTATTAGTTGAAGATAAACACAGCTATGCAGAGAAAGTGCAAATGAGCTGCCAATTATATTACAAACAAAAGGTAGAAATAAAAGGAAAAGAAATTAGTAAACTGCACATTTCAAGAACTTTACAAAATGATATTTGACAAAAAATTTTGGTCAAAACATTAGTAAATTTTGTTGAGCTTTTAGCCACACACTACATCCCTTATCAGCACATTGAGTTTGGTGAAGAGTTTTGGAGACCTTAAGGATCTGGCTGGAAAGAGTCCAGAGTCCATATAGTCAATTTAGTTTGTTAAACTTTGACCAGCAAAAAGGGTTTTAAAAATGTATTTGTCTCCCAAACTTATTTTCCCATTAATATACTAAGACTTATCTTAGTATATACAAGATAAGCTTTATTTATCCCATAGCGGGGAAATTCACTTGTTAAGGAGCTCACAGGGACAGCGTACAGTGCTAAAAGTATTTACAAAAATTGAATAGAATATATATGTATAGGTGTATGCAAAAGCATTTATAACTAAAACAAAGAATCAAAAACCCAAACCAAAAAGAGAATTTACAGACTTCAATGGAGCGACAGATTTCAGTCTGGTTAAGCAGATGCTAGCACGACTTGCCACTGTTGCTCATCGGCAACTTTTAACTTTAAATTGTTTTATGGTTCTATGGCCTATATTAACTGTGATTGCACAGTATCATAAGTGATGCACTTGTGAGACTCAAAGCAATCATCTGTTCTTGGACTACCAACTATTCAGTTTTCACTCCTACATTTCTGTGTCTAATATTAGCCTACCTTTCTGAAACATCACTTGGCTCTGTGACCGTATCTGGCCATAGCGGTACACACTGTGGGCCAGTCGGCTGCTGCTTGTTCAGTCCCAGTTCCTGTTCCCCCAGTTCCAGTTACTTTCACGGCGTTGAGGTCAGCTGCCGCTCGCCTAGTTCATGGTCCAGCTGGCATTCCTCCTGCCCGGTCTTCAGCCCGGCCTACAGTCTGTTCCCCGGAGGGGTTCAGCCGCCGCCGCCACCCACCAGCCTGGCCTACAGTGCGTTCCCCGGAGGGGTTCAGCTGCCGGAGGGGTTCAGCCGTCGCTGCCAGCCTCCTGCCTCGGCCCAGAATGTACTTTTTGCTCGTGGGCTCTTGCACCCAGAACCCCGGGCCCTGCTCTGGCCTCCCTCCACCCGCCCTGGTCAGTGGGTCCCTAGACATTTTGTCTGTCTGTGGTCCGTCTTGGATCTGGCGCTAAAAGGGGGAGGGGAGTCCTGTCACAACCCTGTCCTTGTGTTTAGTTTGTCTCAGTTTTATTTCCTGTCCTTAGCTTTTATTTTGTTTCTCCTCTTGTGTCGCTACCTCTTACTCTGTTTGGTGTCTTTCCTACCTCACTTGTCCTGATTTGTTTTCACTTGTACCGGTAATATGTGTTGCTCTACCCAGCTTTCTATGTTTGTATGTTTGTTGTTCCCAGTTTGTTTGCCACATCTGGTTTGGACTCCTGTTTTCACATTTTTGGTCTAAGGTTTGGTTTTTATTTAGTTACACTGCCGTGTTTATGTTTGTGTTTTTGTTTATGTTGTTGGTTTACACTGTTTGTTGTACTTGTTCCTCTTTATGGAGTAATTTTTACTTTTGTTTCACCTTCACTCTTTAATTTTCTGTCTCCTCACTTGGGCCCTAAAACCAAAAGACTTGATTTTTGACAGCCAGGGTGTCAGTCACATTGTATTAGCCAGCCTAGCTAGACTGACTTAAATGATTTTGGTGCTCTACTTACCCATCTCTCCACTCTCTCACCAAATGTAATATTGTTGGGGGATTTCAACATACATTTGGACAATAAGAATCTTCCTCTCACCAGAGACCTTTCACCTTTTTCAGTTTTGGATTCCATCAGTATATTGATTTCCCCAACTACACAAAAGGACATGTTCTGGACTTAATCTACTGCTCTGGACTCTGCCCCTCCAACTGCACAGCTGATGAATTCCATATAATTCACCATTTCCTCTTCCCATTCACACTTTACCTCTCTGAAATCAAGCCACCACATCTCAGCTCATTTTGGAATATCAAGGACATTAAGATTGATACCCTCTCCTCTAGCATTGACAGTATTCTTATTCAGGACTATATATCCACCCCTGAAGAACTAGTAGCTCAGTATAATGGTTTAATCAACTTTCTCAATTATCTTTCTCTAGTAAAAATCCGGTCTGTTTCTTTTTGTCAAACTGCCTCCTCGTTTACCCCTGATCTCCAGTCAATGAAAGTCAAAGGTCGACAACTTAAATGACTCTACAGCAACTCCACTGGCCATCCACAACCCCCCTCATATATGTCTGATCTCCTCCACATTTCCACCCCCACCCGCGCTCTCAGATCTTTCTCTTCCATCCACCTCACTGTGCCCCCAGCTCGCCTCAGTAAACTCAGTCCCACCGGACATTAGAAATATTGACTCTCTACTGGCCTTCAAATCCAGACTCAAAACCTACCTGTTTAAGTTGGCCTACTCACTATAATCGGTAATAGCATTGTCCTGTCATTATCTTCTCTTTTATTTGTTTGCTGATGGTCTGTGCGGTGTTTTGAAAGGCGCTTATAAATAAAATGTATTATTATTATTATTATTATTAATCAAGAATGACCAAAAATATACAGCTGAACTGTTGAGTTGTACAGCCTTACAGAAGTTGGGAAGAAAAGTCATCGGTAATGATCCTTCCTACACTGAGGATGCATCAGTCTGCGAGTGCGAAAGAGCTGCACAGAACGTTCACTGTCTGATGCCGTGGATGAGAGTCATTTTCCATAATGGATGTCAGGTTGGCTAACATCCTCCTCTTACCCACCTCCTCCAGAGAGTCCAGTCCCAAGACAGAGCTTACCTTCTTTAGCAGCTTGTTCAGTCTCTTCAACAGTCCACCATTATTGCATTATTGCATTTGTTGGTTAGATCCCCGGCTCCTCCAGTCACATGTCAAATGGGTGAATAAGAAGCAGTGTAAAGGTCTGTGAGTGCTAATAGAAAAGCGCTATATACGTGCAGACCATTTACCATTTCCCTTATGTGCCACAGTTGCACCAATCCACTCCCACCCCTCCTGCTTCCCCCGTAGTAGTGCCAGCTGAATTGTGTTGAAAGTGCTTAAGAAGTCAAAGAATATAACTTTCACAGCTGTTCCGGGAGTCTTCCAGTAACTCAGTGCCCAGTGCAGCAAGTAGATGACTGTGTCATCCAGCCTGATGTTTGTCCATTCAGGCAAACTTACCACAGAGTGACAATGGCTGAGGATGAGCCTCTCCAAGGTCTTCATCAGGTTGGAGGTCAAGGTGACATGTCCGTGGTGGTTTGGCTCCTTGGCGTCTTTGCAGACTTTGCAGTCTTCGAAACTGGAACAACACAGGAGGTCTTCCACAGAACCAGGAACTTCTCCAGACTGAGGCTCAGGCTGTAAATGCACTTGAACACCTCACAGAGCTAATAAGCACATTCCCTGAACAGTCTGGGGCTGTTGCTGTCTGGTCCTGCAGCTTTCCTGATTTTCAGCTACTTCAGTTCTCTCCTCACGTGGTCTGATGTTGATGACGGGGGGAGTGGGGGAGGCAAAGATAGACAGCAGAGGGTAAGTAGATGTGAGGGGCTGGTTGTTGAGGGGGGCAGAGATCGGGGAGCTGAATTTGAAAGAGATCGGGGTATGTTGGTGGTGTCCACTGTACTGGAAATGTGTGAAGAGGGTGGAGGGAGGGTGGCAGGGCGAGTGGGGTTGGAATCAAATCTGTTGAAAAACAGATTCAGTTTATGTCCGAGCGTTGGTCTCATTTAGCTGTCCCTCTGACTCCGCTCTGTCCTTGACCAGAGATGGTCTTCAGGCCTTTCCACAGATCCCGTGCCTTGTTCTGTCCCAACCACTCCTCCACCTTATTGTTTTGGATGTCCTTGCCCTTGGGTCAAGAAAGAGGGGGAAGAATTGCTGTAACTAGTTGTTACTCCTGCAGCGCCATCTTGAAAATCAAGATCACAGTAAAATAGTAAAATTTACATTAATTTACACTAATTACCAAGCAAAAAAGTAAGATTTTGTAAATGTTTCATTTGATCACAGTAAAATTAATTACAATTTATTATAAGGTATATTTTACTGGTATTTGTTGCATTAAAATTACAGCAATGTATTGTTTTGTTTTTTTTACAGAAAAATTCATTTATTGTAAACTATTTTACATCTTGGTGTGGTTAGAGCCTTTCTGTCAGGAGTTTGCATCCTCTACCCTTGCTTGGGTGGGTTTTTTCTGGGTACTCTGGTTTCCTCCAACAGTCTGGACTGGAGATCTGTCCAGGGTGGACCCTGCCTCTTACCCGGTGACAACTGGGATAAGCTCCAGCCCCCCACCAACCCAGTGATATCAAATGATACATATTCTGAAGTGTTTTAAACAATACCAGACTTCCAGTTATTTCAAAATTATTTCAAAATTGATCCAAAATTAACATGTCATTGCTTCTCTTCACCTTTTAAAACGAAATTCAGACCTGCAACAAAACAAAACTTTTCTTTAAAGTCAATAGTTTTGCATATGACGAAGATCCTGCCCCTTTTTTATGACTTGTGCTCAAACTCATTTAGGTCAATTGGTTAATTCCAGAATTGTCTGAATTGCAAAATCAAATAAAAAGAAACATAATACTGCACTCGGCAGGGCTGTACATGAGAGCAGAAATTATATAGTTGTAAAGAGAAAAAACTGAATGTTAATAACTTATTGTTTTTACTCAAAAGCTATGGTAAAGAGATTTAAATTGACCACATTAGGGTATGAAGCCACTCAACGTGTTTCACTACCCATGCCCCAAATATTCTGCAGAGTATAGCAAGTCTAACAAACTTGCATCTGAATTGTACACACACACACACACACACACACACACCTACACACACACACACACACACACACACATATGTATATATTATATTATATATTTTTTATGTAGAATGTGTGTGTTTGTGTATTTATAACATACACTGTGCATGTGTGTATTTGTTTGTGAGCTGATAAGTGTGTGTTCTCTGTGCTGGTTCTTCAAGGTGAGCACTATGATGGTGGTGTCTCGCCTTGTGTCTGTGCACTGCAGCGCCTGCCCAGCAGACAGGTAAAGGCCATTACCTCTGGCTTGAAGGATATTAGACATGGTCAAACGTGCCATGATTCTAAAGCCTAAAGCCTATTCCCTCTTGGCATGACCTTTGCCACTATCACAATGCAGAAGAAGCTTCTGCAGAAGGTTAAGGTTGATTGTAAATCTTGAAGTGTGAACCTTGTAGACTCGCTTTGTTTCTTTCTGTGCTTCCAGAATAAATTCACAATTCCCCGCACTTTTCGATAAGGAAACAACTTCAAGGAGGACAACATCCCTTTCATTTGAGAGTCAAAGTACAATAATGATCACAAGAGTCCTGTTCAGAGGAAGCAAAGTATTATTGATTTACCTATGGGAAAAGAGCTCTCTGTTGTGCTCTTCCACCAAGGTTGTAACAGCAGCTCTGTTGCTAACAGCATGGAAGAACATATGGACTACCATGTTTTTGCCATATGCCATATGCCTAATATACATTACAGCAACCTGAAGGGTGATAAACATTTGTCTTGAGAGAATTAACACATTGCCACAAGTGAAAAGCAAAACTTTTTTCTAAATTGTTGTATGCTGGAGTCAAGATTTCAACGTTTTTTAAGGTGTATGTTTAAGGAAACATACAGAGACTTTATTTTTATGTTCAGTACTGTCTTTTGTGCCTTGAAATGTAAATCATGTATATATTTCTGAGCATTGTTGTGAATTGGCGCTATATAAATAAAGTTGAATTGAAAAAAAATGGATTAATCATGTTTTGTAACATTTATTCTTATAGCTTATTTTAACCCAAACAAACGTATAAGCTGTTTTCGTGAACGTTTAAAAATGTTGGTCTCCAAACCTCACATTTTGCAATAAAACATCATAAAATATCTTTGTATGATTTATTGCATTCAGTGTGTTTGTATGCATTTCTTTCTCATGTAGTCTCTTACTGGTATGGGTACCAGCGGCAGCTTTGTGCATGCTCTAATTATCTCATTTGCAGTCTGTATGCAGCAGAGGAGTAAACATCTCCGGCTCTGACTACAGCTGGGAGTGGCTTCTCTATGAGAAGTGTGCTTTCCAATAACACCAGAAAAAGTAGCTAGATTTGTCGCTACTCATTTTTTCGGAAAGAGTCACTAGAGGGGTCTGAATACAAGGTAAATATAGTGACTAGGTAGACTAAGTTGCTAGGTTGACAATACTGATTACCACTGGCTCATCAATCTAGACACCTGTGCACAGTTTGATTGACAACTAATTGTCAAAGAATACTTTTGTGTTAGAAGGGGGCGGAACACAAATTAATTTAATTGGATATACATGTTAGATAGTTTGCCGAGTTACCGCTCAAATTTGACTAATCACATCTTCAAATTTATGCAGGATCCGTTAACCCTTTGGTGAGCTACTTGGAAAGTGTAGCTCGTGAGCGATGTGTTGGAGATCCCTGCATTAGATGTACTGAAACTAAAAACGTGCAAATGTGCTTAATGATGAAAGATTCTACACATGAGCAACATCCCTACATCAGTTGACTTCAACTTTGTTGTGAGTTTGCACTATATAAATAAAGTAATCTCAAGGCACTTATTAATAATAAAGTCAAGACTGTAAAGATATATAGAGAAAACCAAACAAATGCCGCTTGAGCAAGCGCTTGGCAACAGTGCAGAATGGTCTGCACTTATATAAATGGTCTGTACTTATATAGCACTTTTCTACCTATTGGCTCTCAAAGCGCTTTACACTGTTTCTTATTCACCCATTCACACTCACACACACACACACACACTCATACACTGATGGGGGACCAATGCTCACCGGGAACAACTAAGTTGGGGTTCAGTGTCTTGCTCAAGGGATCGAACCAACAGAAGAAAAACTCACTTTCATGGAAGACACCCCCAGCATAACCAGGTTCAGGGTGGGGAGCCATCTGCCTTGACTAGTTGGGGTGAGTGTGGAAATTTAAAAAGGAAAAGAAAAGAGTGACATATCGCAAAAACAAAACAATTGGTAACAGGTTGGTAGGACCAGTAGCTGCACACTGGAAAACACATAATTCCAAAGACAGGGACACCTACAGAAAGGGACAGAGAGAAGGAGAAAGAGAAGGAGAAATAAAACTATGGGAGAAAACACAAGTTAAACAACAAGTTAATGTCATACAGTGGTGACAATTGTGGGGTTAGAGGAGAGAGGGAGAAGAGGAGGAAAGGAGCTCAGTGCATCGGGGTGGGTCCCACAGCAGTCTAAGCCTATGGCAGCATAACTATAAGTAATTATTGGCTTTATTAAAGAGGAAGGTTTTAAACCTAGTCTTAGTAGTAGTAGTAGAGAAGGGGTCCCCTTCCAGCAAAAAACTGTAAACTGGGACCTGGTTCCACAGGAGAAGAGCTTGATAGCTGAAGGTTCTGCCTCCCATTCTACCTTTAGAAATTCTGGGAACCACTACCATGATATGGTACTTTGAACTATTATGTATATGATGGAGCATTAAGAGTTTTATATGTAAGAAGCAGGGTTTTAAATTCTATTCTAGATTTTGTGGGAAGCCAGTGGAGAGAAGCTAGTGAAGGTGAAATATGATCTCTTGCTAGTTCCAGTCAGCACTCTTGCTGCAGCATTTTGGATGAATCCTAGGCTTTTTAGCGAGTTACTAAGGCATAACAGTAATTACAGTAGATCCAACCTAGAAGTAACAAATCCATGGACCACTATGCATCACCATCCCATGTTGCAAAATCTCTTGTCACCCCTTTGTTACACCATACATTGTCAGGCACTGAGTCAGAAGTTGCCATTGTTCAAAATAAAATGCTGTAGAGAATCTACAGCCAACAATCAGCTAAAAGTCTACTACTGAGAGGGTCTTTAAGCCTTTAAGGTGTTTATCCATATACATAACTATTTGCACATCAATATCAAAAAATAAGAAAGAAAATTACCACATCCATGAGACATCTATAATCCAAAGAGTCCAAAAAGTCTCCAAATATTGTTGCTAAAAACATCATATAAACCATTTTTTTCAGCCACACAATTTATTCTGTGAGATGGACTCACATGAATCTGTACATATTTACAAGCAGATAGACAGTAAATGCTCCTGTCCTGTGGTGTGCATATGCAGGTATGCTACAACATATGATTTATGAGTTACCTCAAACAGGTATGATAGATAAGTAAGGTAAATACAATAAGTAACTGTAGTGTGCTACAATGAAACATGTTTCAACAATGAGCCAACAGTGACATACAGGTTTAGTAAGTTCAAACCCTGTGTGATGTAAAGCAGCATTTTAGTGGCAAACATATTCATGTTGTATTATACTTGTACTCAAAAGGAGGGTGCCTGCTATTTTTAGTTTGTTTTTGTGTGTGTGAAGTGTCTCATACAATTCAGATATAGGTACCTGGAAAGAGACCACACACATGCTCATCTCCAGTGGAGTTTAATTTACCAACATTAAAGACACCATTATGGTGCCTGGAGATAGATCTTAGTGCACTCTTTTGCCACTTGCAAACATAAAACCATGGGTTGAACTCTCACTTTTTTCTCTCTCGCCTCAACACGAGAAAGGGAGCAGAAACCAAATCTGTTTCTTGCAACTGTGTAATGGCTTCCATATGGCCGTCCTCAGCTAATGGTCTACTACTAAGAGGGACTAAAAACCTTTGCAGGAGTTATGAAAGTTCAGCATTGGGAACAAGTGGCAGTCGTGGAACAATATCAAGCTTTTATGGGCTGGATCAATCCAGCTTTTTGGAAGATGGTGATTTGGTAGACAAGGGGAAAAACATGAGTGGTTGGATATAGGAAATTCTGTAAAATGCTACAAAAACAAACACATGCACACAGATAATCAGAATACGTAGACTGATACACAAGTCTTTCTCACAGACAGGGTTAATGATACAATTCTGCAAAAAAGAAATTTCCACTTATAAAATGTTCTTATCAGTGTCCTACATATAGATCAACATTAACTTAATGGTTAACACTTCAAAGAGTATCTCAGACACATGTGTGATGAGGAGCAACTGCTGTTGAATTGGTGCTCATGCAGACTGGCAAATGCACCTGCAGTAAGTTAATCAGTCAGTGTCTCAGGCAGCTTATACAGACCAGCTGTGCAGTTCTGCGCTCTGGAGGGTCCCCTGGAAAAGCAGCACATTTCCCCTCATGCTGGAATCAGGCAGATGATAAATTGGGATCATACAAAGGCCCCCATTCAGTCTCACTAAAAAGCATATAACCAATTGCTTGTGGATGACCGATGAGAGATGAGCGAGAATAATGTCCTACAATTTGCTCACATAGAAGTCCGATTTTCTGCTGCTCAGCTCAGTATGAACCTAGCCTGAATCTTTACTCACCTGAGCTTGAATTTTGTAGCATTGTCTGTAATAAAATGGTGTTTTGCAGATTGCTCTTCCTACATCAAGTTTGTAACATCTAATCTTTCTCATTAACTGCAACATGCCCTGTATCTAATTGGTGCAACACAGCAGTTATAGGTAATTAATTAGCCATTTTTATTTCTAAACACTGCTCTCAGCTGACTACACACACTGCCCAGTTAATTAACCCACTTATACCTCAATTATATTTGAGCAAGTGATGAGCTACTATTTCTTACTTTAAGGATAATACCTGTGTATTTTTTTCCTTTAATGAATTCAAAATGCTGATCCTGATGTGACAGATGCATGAACACTTAAACACACCTCAAATGATCAGATACACCCCTTTTAATTACTATTAAAATGTTCTTAATTAATATGCTTGTCTGATATTAAGAAGTATTCAACAGCAAACAAACGTTTCTAGTTTTAACAAAAAAGCAAAGGCCTTGACCTAAAGAAAATTCTCCTCCCAACTCTATTATACCCAATTGCATACAACCACACAAACACACACACACAGAATTCCAAAGGGACCACACATAATGCTTGCTGGTGTTAAAGCTGTTAGCCACGGTCTGTGCTGTGCTCCATTCCCAAAATGCCTTCCAGTTGTAACTTGAACTCTTTGAGGAACACATGGGATGAGCACACCCACTCCACCTTACCATCGGAGTCTCTCTCTTTTACATTATAAAACACGAAAACCTCATAATCAATACATAAGGAACTGGTTAAGTGGTTAACTGACCTTGATCTAGTTCCCAACCTCAGTATCCCTTCACATTCATGTTGGATGACTCTGAGACAAACAACCTGTTTATTGCAAATGTTTCTAGGTGGTGAAGGATATGATATGCTCCTCCTTAGAAAAACAGAAAATAGAAGTTATGTTCTCACACCAAGTGTTCACCTAGTCTTTGCTTTTTTTTAATCATTAATATTATTATTAATTAATATTAATACTGTTGTTGAAAGTTCTAAAGCATTTAAAAAATTGGGCTGAATCTTTCAGAATAAATTTCAATTTCAACACACAAGAAATTTAAAAAACTGACACATTTGATGAAAAGCCAAAACATTTACTTAAACTGTCTTGTTTTTGTACACTTATCAAACCAACAAAGATGTGACCCTACATAACCATAACATAACCTTATAAATATTTAATGTTAGGTTTGTGTAGTAATGTACAGGACAACATTGCTGAAGTAACTTAAACATATTAGAAATATATAGACTGTCATTTACATGCTGCGGATAGAAATCCTCATGTAACTTCTGTTCCTCAGGTAATATGTAGAGCAGCAGTGCTACTGTCCATCTCTTTTACACTCTAAACACTGTGTAACCTTTTATCAGGCAACAATATGAAAAGATTCAATATCACAACACAGTGTAAGTCTATTATTGCCCAGAGGAGGTGCAAACAGGCTCCTGCAGCAGTATTTTCATCTCATGTGGAGAGGCCCTCGCCACAATTATTTATCTCTGACACCACTATAAATGTCTGCTCTGCTGCAGCCATGAAAAATCTCACTCATACATATTTATACAGTATATCATATATTACAGCAAAGCAGGACTAGCACAGGAACAAAAAATAATCAATTTGAAGATAAATATAATAATTAAGCCTCATCATCATAAAATGTGAATCAGAAAACATTTTGAATTCAAACTTAAATTTAAATCTACAGCTGGATGAAATGAAATGTAATCTAAAATTAAGTTAAACCTAAAATTAATCCATTTCCTATATTGCCCTTCATTACTTTTCTGTGTTTATTTAGATGTTATGTAGATGTTTGTTTTTATCTATTTTTATCTACATTTTTGTCTACTGTGAATGCTGGAGGATCACAGTAATAATATCCAGGTTTTTATTTTTATTATTATTATGACTTTGATCTTCTGTGGTTTCTAACTACTTCAGAATACTTTTAGCAATAAAAAAGCCTTATTTTATATTTTTTAAAACATTTTTCTTACTCTTACTCTTTAAAATTATTGCTTTGAATGACATCAATCACACATTACATAATTCCCTTTGGAGTTTTTTCCTTCAGCCTTTTTCAGGTTTGCATGGACTATCTTTTCAGCACCGGAGCATTCACAGTGCATTTTCTTTTTGGAAAGGCTTTTTCTAGTTATTATTATTATTATTTATCTAATATCAAGAGCTTGTTATTGTAAACTATTAAAAGAGTTACTGTTATTACTTATTTAACCTTTCATAGTGGATGCAGGGAAGATGTGGAAGAGACAATTTTTTTAGCTCTGTTTGGAAATTAAACACATGGGTGTGTATTCTTCATGTCTCGTGGTTTGAAGAGTATTTTTGGTGGGACGAACCTTGTGTTAAACCTTGTGTAAGTAAAGATTGTAGAAACACCAGTGAAACTACAGACTAAACAGTCAGTGTGAAGCTCATTTAGACTGACACTCATGACGGAAATATGTCTTTTGCTTGTAACTAATAATACAGAAAATAACTCATAAATTATGCACATCTGAAAAATGTGATACAGGAAAACTTGTGACTGCAGGGATGTTTCTATTGTGACACATATCTGCACTCTGCAACATGATAAACTAATATATAACTAAATAGATCTGTTAATAAATTCTGCGTCATCACCAACTCCAAAACTCTTACACATAACCAAAAGTTAGATCAGACAGTTGGTTTCAGGTGGCTTTCACTTAGCTGCTGGCTTGAATCAAAATGGCGCTGGCTCAGCAGGGGATGCCCAGCTCAGTCCTTTGAGTGAAGGTCCTGGTGAAGTGCAAGGGAATTAAATCACATATTGCCAGGCTCCTTGCAATGTTGCAGTCTAAGGATGTGCTAATCCTGTGAGCGTGGTTTATCTGGGAGGAAACGGGGCTAAGAGGAAATGGGCTTCAGAGCTCTAATACCCAAAAGCACCAACACTGGAATTCATTAAAAACACTTTTACAACATCATGAGATGCTAAAACCTGGGCTGATTTAAATGTCTCTACTGTTATTAGCTCTTAAACGGCAAACTGACAGTTAGTAGTGGAGGAATCTGCTGGGGACATCATCAGCTTATATAAAGCAAAATAGAGCAATTAAATTAGTAATGTGAATACAACAAATGCTATAATGAACAAGCATCATTATAAACAACACTGCAAAGCAGACAGGCAGATGAACACATACATTTACACACATAAAAAAATATTTCTTAGTTATTACATATATGACACTGTGACAGACACACACACAATGCTTTTAGCAGCAGTGTGGGAGGCCTGTACATCTCAGTGCCATTTTTGTTACTCACCCGTGATAAAGACAACGATGGCCAAATGGCAACTGTTCTGCTGGCCCTCATAGGTCACTTGTTGACAGGCTGGTGGACAGAGAGAGCCATGTGGAGTTTTAGTCCGCCTCCTCCCACTCTACCCACCATCGTCGGCCAATGTGTGTGTATGTCTGTTTGTGTGTGTGTGTGGTAAGAGAAGATATTCAAATGTGTATGCAATGAAAGTTGTTTGTGTGTTTGTGTATCGGAATATTTCATCGCTGTTTGCCCATGCTTGTGTATGCTACTGGGGATCAAAGAGCAATGACAGATGAGCTATTGGGTGCAGGGTATGAACTCCCTGGGTTCCCTGGAAGTGACACCAGACGTCACAAAAAGGCTGGATTGACATCAGGATGGACCCAGATTTTGAGTCCATCAGGTGAAATAAGAAGCTTTGTCCAAGCTGCATGTAAATGTGTAGCTCAATGTACATCTACAAAATCTCACACACATTTTAAATCTCAAAACAAGGATGTTAAAATTTAACACAAAATGGCCAACGTTTATTTCACTGCAATAAGTCAGCACAACAGTCAGCACAACACTCCAGGTGTGCTCAAACATTTATCTCTTAAGTAATAATACTGAAAAAGATGAAGGATTTCATTTCCATAACACTGTTGCTCCATCTTTGAGAAAAGGTTATCTAAAAAGGAAATAAAACTCACTTGCTTTGGTTTTTCGAGCTGCTTCAACTTTTCCTAGTACAGTAAAAACTAGACATATGTATTTTTTGAGAAATTGCTTTCGTGTGTGCATTTATTATATTTATATTTGACTTTAAATAAAAACTTTTCACTTTTTGGTAATTTCTAAAGTGAAAAAAAAATATTGGCTGTACATATCAGTGTGTGTTTTGATACTGTACATCCACACAGTTCTTCATCAGCAGGCAGGATAACAGCAGCCACTGTTTATTGCCTTCATTTGCATGTAAATTAAAGCTGCTTTGTAGCCACGGGGCTGACTGTGTGGCCACAGTCCAGTGCTATGCACACACACGTGGATATGTATATGCATTTTGTATAATTGATTAGTAAATGTTCATTTGTCTAATTGTTTTAAAATTTGCTTTACACTCATCTTTGACACACATGCACGCACCATGGTTTTATCAAGCAGTTATGCCTCCATTGAAAAAGCAAATCCGAATACATGATATTACCCTATCATCTTTCTATTGAAAAATTACAGAGGCACTTTGACTAAAAGCCAACCTCCCCTTGTCCTCCCAACAGGGCTGAGGCCAGCAGCTGAATGGAGAAAAACAGGTAGAGGCAAAGATCCAGTCAGCCTGTCACAACATTTACCTTTGAATTTGACAAATTGATCTCAGCCTGTTACCCTGTGTTTTCCTTCTTTTTTTTAAAGGAGGGAATACTTTTTTTTTTAAGAAAGGCTCCAAAGTGCTTCTAGAAGAGACAAACTCTTCCTGTAAGGGAAGTACGAAGCTCGGGATGAAAGATGAGCTCCAGGCTGGAGGAAATAGCTTGGTCATCAGGAAGATGTTCACTCGATAAGTAATTTGGTTGAAAATAATTACACAGTGCACACAGCAGCAGCAGCAACATGCTTGTAGTTTACTATCTATCTATCAATCTCTCTCTTTTCAATTTGCACAAGAGATTATACTTTTGTATTTTTGCTGCAGTGCAAATAAATTTTGCTTGTACAAAACACGGAACACCACCTCACTGTCACGTTGGAAATGCAAATAAAGTTCCACAATCTATTGCATGACATAAAATTGATGTGTTCAATAGGCAAATATTTGAAGGAATCTGAAATGATGATTTATTTCATTTATAACACTGCAGGCCATTTGTCAGATTTTAAGATGCCAACAAGGAAATGAATTCCTCTATTCCTTCTGCAGGTTAATATCATATGTGTGCACGTTTCCCTCCCTGTCTTGGAGTAAATAAATAATCGTAAAATAAAGACATGTAATGAAGCCCCCTCCTGTTATTTAGCTGAGTACCAGTTCCATTTAAGATGAAAACAGCTTACTAATAGAACAGCTTTATTTTGGCTGAAGGCTGCTTTACACATACAAATATATATATATATATATATATATATATATATATATATATATATATATATATATATATATATATATATATATATATATATTATTTAAAGACTGGCTTTGATAGAATGTCACATCTGTCAATTACAAATGTAGCTGCATTTTTTTTATTTTCTTTTATATATAAATAACTTCATTTTCTTTATTACCGTTCATTTCAATAAAGAATAATAAACTACTTTTCATTAACAAGCGCCGAGGTCAAGTTGAATTAAACGCTTTTAAATAACTGCAGCGAGTTACACATTATTTAATTATTATGCAATTGTTTAAAAGACAAAACAACCATTTAATTTTTGATTAAATATCCGAGAGTTTAGAGACAAACTATGAATTAGAAATGGTCAAGTTTGATCAACAATTGAATTGCATTACTATCCACTAAGGCAAAAGAAATAGCGTAAGAAAGAATGTTATAATCCTAGGTTTTTATCTTAGTCGTCTCAATTTGAATATAAATTGACTTTTTTAAAATACAGGGAAAATTTAATGCTGCTTGGTTTACTTTTTGTCTGTGGTTTCTCATTGAAAATGCTCGGTGAAGTTGGGAGTCTAAACCTTGAACCTGGCCTTGGCGCTTCCTGTGGTCCCACACACAAAGAGAGATCCCTTCCTATAGCCCTCCAACACTTCTACAGTTTTGTTTCAGGTCTGCACAGGGTTGCTTGATGAAATAAGTGAACACAAAGAGACGGAGAGGCAATTTCATGCCCTGCAACGCTTTGAACATCGTTGATAGCGCCGCGACTCACAGTGTAAATGCACCTCCTTTCCAAACACCTATGAATATGGATTCAGTTGTCCCACTCACTTGAACCAATGGGGTGCATCCCACGCGTGCGCGCATGCGCAGCCCCATTTGTTAAATTAATATCCGTTGTCTTCCTCTAGAAAAAAAATGGGTCAGTGTGTTTCCTGAGGATTTTTTTCTTTTTCCATTATAAAAGTGTTTATTTGGAAACATGATTTAAATGTACAAATGGGCATCATTTTTCCGGGGCCTGGCTGCTATTTGACGTATATCTGCAGGCCTACAGGCCTCTGCAGCTGTGCCTGCCAAAATAAGGCAACACCAGACACTATGACTTGCTTTATATACAATATAAGTCTTATATTGACCACTCTGTAAGAAATGTAGTAATTCTATAGTTAAAAAATTTGAAAATTTAGAAGAGTCCCTTAAAGTAACAGTTCGAACTAGTCCAACTGCAAACGTTACAGGAAAAACAAAGATGCCATTTGGGGTTAGATACATTATCACTATCAAACACCAGGCTACAGTACAGGAAATGATACAGATATGTGTTATTAGTCTAAACAAGTTAAGCACAGTTTTTGCACTCTGTGTGTGTTTTACAGCGTTGTTATATGACTGTAAACTAGTGGCCCCACATTGGAGGTGCAAACCCAGTGTGTATCATAACTCAAATATTTATATTTGAGTTTATATTTATTTATTGTTGCCATTTACAGTGTCAGAACTGTCTGGAGGATTGTAAGGATACTAATGTTATGTTTATCGTTCTTAACCAACAACCTATTTTTTCCCCATTAATTTCAATTATTTTTATTGACCACAATTGTGGGCTATACAGGACTAAGGAGAAAGAATAACAAATTTTCATTCATTTTATTTAATTTATTCCTTTGCCTATAAATTATCACTATGAAATATTCTGCCTCCAACACTGGAATCAGCCAGTACAATTCTGATTGCATGTGTTATTTTAATTATGGACTCTTCTCAGGTTATTACAAACTTCCACCAAATCTGTGGACGTGACGTCTTGGTGGGCAAGGCTTCGACGTTTGTATACCATTACTCTAACATTACTGACTTTATTTGCTTCCTGTTTTGATTCCACAGAATTGTGGCATCTATTTAAATTTGAATATAGGATTGTTATAGTCCTTATAAGGAAATTAGTCCACACACAAGTCTAATTAAGCCACTGGTATTTCGGTGGTGTTCGTAACTGGTGTGGGCAGCAGCAACGCCGTCCAGAACCAAAACAACAGAGCTGGAGGAAGTATAAGGTCCCAAAAAGAACCGGGGAGGGAGGGAGGGGCTTGTCTTGAATTATTTATTTTTTTTGTCCTTTCGGCTTATCCCGTGAATTCAAATTTTTCAGGCTCTCATTTCCAATAAAATCTTTGGTTTTATGCTGGCAGGTCAATTCGAGAGTCATAAGTCCGTTTGTCTGTTCTGCGGTACAGTCATTTATGAAAAGGATGAGAACGAGAGGAAGGAGAGAACTCCGAACGGAACCGACAGGAGACCCCTCTCAGCTCCGCTCACCAGCGCCAAGATTCGTTAAATTAGATATTAAATATTTACAAAGTACAGGTTTGTAGGGGACCCGGTCGGGCCCGGCTCCTCAGTCGCTGTCCTCCTTGTCCTCTTGAATGGTGGTGGTGGAATGGTTGTACAGTCCCTGCGCCATCAGCTGTAGCGCCAGTCCGTTCTTGAAGCCGCTGGCCTTTTTGATCTTAGCCCGCTTGTTCTGAAACCAGATTTTGATTTGGGACTCATTGAGGTTGAGCTCCTGAGCCAGAGACTGTCGCCGCTGCTCCGTGATGTAGCGGTTCACCTGAAACTCCGTCTTCAGTCTCTGCAGCTGCTCGGCAGTGAAGGCTGTGCGCGGCCGCTTGTCCTCCTTGCCGCTTTTCGACTTTTTCAGTTTCCGTGTCCTTGGGCCTGCAGTAATTGCGAAGAGACAGGAGAGCGGAAATATGAATATCTAGCTCTTAACAACGCCAACAACAACAATAAATAGACATTGTATTCATTTAGGCCTAACGACGCATGGTGCAGAAAACATATATTAGCTTATGTATTTCTGTGTGTAATGATGAGTATATTTGGCGTGATGCTTACAAAATCGGTGTATAGTATTAATAGGATTAATAACATACATACATGCATGTGATTGTAATTTTACAGTTAATATCAAAGCTCTGCCAGCAGCAGATCTGAGCTGCTCCACTGACAGTGACGCTGCGGCTGTGGCATCAGCCCATTACCACCCTCGTTATTGCCGCCTTGTTGTGACTACATGGTTGAATACAGAAACCTGATTCATTGAATCTTGGTTAGTTATTTCATGCTTTGTGGAAAAAGCAGTGGCTTGGTCAGTAAATCAGTTAACATACTACAATATTCAAGACACAAAGAAGGCGCACAATAAAAAGGACGACCCCTCAAAAATGTATACATTTTTTAAAGATTTTTATAAATAAAAAGAATATGTTCTGGGTAAATAAAACGATTAAAAATCTAAACATTGAAAACCCTCTGAACCATGTTTCATAATTATAAATGCACCATCACACTGATAGTGTAGTTACATATATTTTTATGCACATAGCCTGTTTTATTCCAATAATACAGAATACAGTTATGTAGACTACTCGTTTGGAATTTATATCGACACGGTATACCCACACATATGTATTTAATTTTTTTTATTTAATTAACAAAAATATGATTTACTTTTAAATCAAAAAATTTAATGCGTAAAAATAAAATAAACAGACTTTCAGAAGGCCATAATAATAGCATGCATGAGATAATCAAATACCACAGAGTCATTCCCTTCATTTCTTCCGTTTTGTAATTTGGCTGAAGTCAGCCCAGATTAAACAGGAGGTTAATGAATTCAAAATGTCTCCTCTAGCGAGGCGGGCCATTTTTTTTTTTGCCATTTTTAACTTTTAATTCCATTGTGTTTTATTCCGCTATGCTTTCCTGACACCAGCTCACATCCCACCTCAGCCACTCGGACAGGACAACAGGTTAGACTTTGAGAGAGCACAGTGTTACACGCACACACACACACACGATAATAACTTCTTATCAATAGAAAATATATGTTGTCGATCTGCACATCAAGTCCCTGAACCAAAACATTTGTCACACCCCGCTAGAAGCTCAGAAGCTTGTACCGCTATCACCTGTAACAGCGTAATCCTACAGCAGAATGTAAGTCTGAAGAGCGAAGAACATCATAGTAAATTAGACTGAATGAAATGTTTAACTCCACCTCAAAGTTCATGTTCTATTTCTTTTGTTGGCAATTTCAACAAGCTTAAAACGTGTTGTGTTTTTCAAGCAAACAAAGATATTTTTTAAATAACTCGTATGTAAACGACTATAAATTCAGAAAGAAGTGAAAAAAACTCTTTACAAGTTACGAAAAGTGTCACATATGTGTTGCTGACGCCTTTGAAAAACTTTATTAGGTCCAAGCGTTAAAAATATAATTGACTTACATTTTTTAACTTCTTTTTTTGAAAGTTTACATTTAATCCTTTTTAACAAGAAAGCTGGAGACTACATTTTATGTGATGTGCATCTAATATTTGCTACATACTAAGTTGCTTTGGGAGAGTACAAAGTGTGAAAGAGGACCTACCTGATAACAGAAAACATTTTATATTAATTCTACACATTTTAAAACGCCATAGGTCATGTCATCATGTTTGATGACATGTTTAAAATTAAAATGTTTTAGGGTTTAATCATCCAAAAATATTCACAAAGTTTTAAAAACATTGTTGCTCGCTTTAATTAAAAATAGTTTCTAAACGAACATATTTTCACTTAGATTATTATTATTTGTGTCGGAGTTTCGCCTTAGAAACTTTAACCGAATTGTGTTTAGGGTGGTGTTTCAGTACGATCTGAACGTTCGCACGCTCAGAGTTGATTTTCTTCATGAAACTATTGCCTTACCAGATGAAGGCCTGTCCGAGTAACGTGTGCAGTAGACCCAAGCAGGCCAGAGCAACGGTTGGGTTTCCGGCGTTGGTGCCCCAGTACCATTCAGCACCACCAGCGAGGAGGAGGTGTTCTCCCCTGTCCCACCTCCAGTCCTATCCTCGTGTTTCGTGCCGCTGCTCCCGGTGGGGACGGCGGCGACTGCGGCTCCACCACCGCTGCTTTTTTTAGGACTTGTCAAGGAAGTGGAGGAGGCGGAGGACGAAGTGCTGTCACTACTGCAGTTGGAGTCTTGGCACGGCGTCCTGGGAAGGCTTGGCCTGTTGACCGGGTGGACGCGCTCTCTGCTGGTGGTCTGCGCCCTGTCCCGCGTGCCCAGGTCGTGCTCCTTCTTGCAGCCAAAGTCTGGCCGCAAAATATTATCGATGAAAAAGTTTGTGGTTCTGTGGGCCTGCTGGGCGACCTGCAAAGGCAGTATGGGCGGCGAAGGCAGGCTGGGGGACGGGGAGACGCTCTCTCCCTCGCTGCTATCCGTACTGTTCACATCCCGCTGCTCCTCCATCGCTGCTTCTTTGAAGAACGTGACTTGTTTTCTCAGTCCACTTCCACTGAGTGGGTCTTTGTGTGTATCCAAATTGTGACTACAGGAAGCACTAAAACATTATTATTTTCACACCGAATATGTTTGTGTAATTATTTGCAAACTCTGGCGATTCTGCTTGAGTAAAGGCGCTCCGGCGCGTCATGGTCGGGGATTTACTATCAGACTGGCTATGGTTGCTGTTGCGCGCCGCTTTCACATACCCAAAGCTTTTTGCCGCTGCATGACAGTCAGATCTTCACAAAGTCCTCACATCACATTCATATGCGTCCAGACGCACACCAACCGGAGGCGCATGAATAACATCCAGAGCGCACTGGACCAATCACCGAGCGGAACACTTTTGGAACTAGGGTGACGACGTCCAATAATGTCAGGAGTCTCTGAGTCATGAGGGGAGCTGTGAAACAGTGAGCAGGCTTCATAGAGAAACCAAACAAGAGATTATCACTGCTCCGCGCCTTCAGCCTTGTTACGGTGTATCTGTTACATCTTATACAACCGAGGAAGAGAAAGAGAAGAAAAAGAAAAGCACACACACACACACACACACACACACACACACACACACACACACACACTACCACACACACACGGACTATTACAACGGCTGTGTGCTACAGGATGTTGGGTGAAATTCAACTGTTCACCTTCTTGTAGTTTACTTTGAACTGGATTGGCACCGTGGGACACACAGACCTTGTACGAAAAGCAAGATTTACACTTTGATCCCTAATTATCTGCTGAAACTCAAATATTGCGTCCTGTGTCAACATGTATAGCTGGTGGTTTTGTAGTCTAGAGTACAGATGTGACGTCCGGGCCATTGTGTTTTTATTCCCACACATAATCACATGCACTCAACACCAAGTCATTTTGGAGGGGCCCTCAGCTGCTCACCAACGTACACGACACATTTATTTCTTATGTTTTATCTAAACTCAACTGTACGCCGCCTAGATCTTCATATGTGTCTATTTAACCACACACACCTCCAAATCCCACCTTTTTTCTCCTTCCTCAGGATAGCGGCTATTGTCAGCCGGTATTGTTTTCCAGACCGTGCTGGAAAAACACGCTCTTATCTCTTCATGAGAGAGCACTGCTGGTGGATAATTTATAGGTTTTAATTACTGTGTATTCCGCCTGAACTGCGGGACGTTCATCACCTGGCTGCAAGAGAATAGCGACTCAAAGCTTCTGTCAGCGTCACAGCGCCAGCACTTCATCAAAGTGCCCGCAAAGTGAGCCGATTGAATAATGTAATGCAGCATAAAAGACACGCACGCCGCCTTTTCACGATGTTCATAGAAAAGCTCCTGCACAGCCTGGTTTATGGAGACCATATGAAGGAACAACTTAATTGCTGCAATTCATATTAAAGCTTTTTGTTTGTTTGTTTTTTTTGTGTCGATTCAAAGGCCCAAGTGCTAAAACCGGCACTTTCCTGTGGGGTTTACACGATATATTGAGAAATTCGTAATAATATTGATGTGATTATCAATATCTATGTATTTACTGGTTAGATATTTTTCTATAAATTATGAGCAGCTTTAATGTGCTTTAGTGTCAGTTCAATTCTCCTGAGATAATTCTAATATTACTTCATGGGTTCAGTGCGTTTCATGCGTTTACAGTACAATCTGATTATTGTTTCTTCTTTTTGTGCATCACTGTTGATCTTAAATTCTCCCACAGTCTGTCTATAATGATGTAACAGACTTTCGTGCCAAATGTAGAATTATATTGCTTCTGTCTGTTCAGTAGCATAGCGACTAATTATCTCTTACAATCCTGCATTAATCCAATTAGTTCTATAGTGGCAAACGTATTAGACTTGTGTGCAATAATATCATAAATAGACTAATATAGGCCCATGTCACCACACAATTCTCTAAGTTTATATTTATATTAAAATTTTGTAAAACTCGTCAACATAGTCATCATCATCAAATCGTGTGAAGTGTGGGACTATAAGCTGTCAGATAGTTAAAGAAAACAGCAATTTCCCTTCCGTTGACATCACTTCTAATGAAAGCTTTTCTCTGGGAATCCAGTCAGACTGGTACCGCTGGGGCTATCCACCTTACAGGTCACACAAAAACACGGTTGTTCTTCTGTCTTTGTGAGGACAGTGACTGCAGCGATGCATTATCTCACACCGGATGTGTAAAACTTAAACTGGACCTCAAAAAGATAAACACACAGAGAGACGCATACAGAGGAGAGGAGCTGGTAAAAACTGTTTGTGGATTACACTTGTTCGCGTCAGCTTCTCACATGTAAAGGCTGTGGATTAGAACGTGTTTCTGATTCATAATATACTTACTGTTTACATAAAGATTTAAATTCAATCTGAGTGTAGATACACCCAAAGGAAACATCGCTAGGCCGCTAGGTCTGAACAATTCAGAGACAATACATTTAATGATTAAATGGGCTACAACGCATGGTCACGTCCAGACACGTTCAGGCATTTTAGCACAGTCCCATTAGAGTTATTTGTTTGGACTGTATGGTTTGGGTATTTTTCCAAAGAAAAACCACAACAAGTAAATTCAAATCTTACACGATTTTTAAACAACCGTTTCATTCAGTTATAAAATCGAAAATTCTTCAGACAAACGTATTTGGATAGAATAACATCCAAAATTCAATTTTATTTTTGTAATTAAAACAATAATAATACCCACCTTGTAGTTTTGCTAAACTCAATAATTCGTTTTTTTTTTAAACGATACTTATAAATATCTGTTCTTTGTGAAAATATTTTAACCATCGCCAACACCAGCCCTCTGCGGGAGCTCTGAGGCTGCAGTTTCACAATGAAACCCTGAAACCGGCTGTTAACAGCGCTACTGAAGCCGATGATTATTGAGTCAAACCCCCTGGAAAGACAGGGAGAAATCGTCTTAATGGAAAGTGTCCTGTGCTTTGGGCTAATATGAACGCAAACCTGACGTGGATTTGGTCTGATGTCTATGTTACAAAACCGACACTAGAAGGCCTAAAACATAGACCTGAAAGGCACCAAATATAGTCTGTAGTTGAGCTCCAGAATATGAAAACCAGCTTTTTTCAATTTGTAATAAAGGAATACTCTTTAGGAAATTATATTAAAATGAACATGATATCCATTTCCCATATTAGAAATAACAAAATAAAAAGTGCAAATTGTTTCCGTAAAAAAACACGTGACAAAGCTGAAAACATATGTTGATTGTCAGGACCCTCTTGGGAAGCTGGTGTTGGTGCAAATGCCGAAGTTAGACTCAACTTTTTATTCTACAGCGTATTTCCACAACCCAAACACACTGACATAGCTCAAGACGAACAAGAAGAACAGTGAGAGAACATTATATCAGGGCGACATCTAGTGGCAAAAGAAAGAAGTATGTGTAAAACTAAACTGTCCAACTACATATAAATCTACAACACACTGAGGTAATCGATGGATTAGCGGTCCACCGACCACAAGACTAATGACCCAGGACCTCTCTTGTTAGAAAGTCTGTTACATGACACAAAAATGACCACAAAGAGTCCCAATACAACCAAACGAGACAAAAATCTAGTTAAAAGCTACACAAAATGACCAGGGAGAGAAGGAAATCTATCAGAAAAAGACACAGCTACAGAAAATAAGACACAGTCTCAGGGTCCTCCTGTCTGGGCTTGGGATGTAAAGCAGTCATGCACCAATTCCAGGACCCTACTGTCATGTTGAAGTGTCCTTGAACAGGACACTGAACCATGGATTAGATAAGCTACTATATTAGCTACTAGTCAGTACAGGCCAACCCCCCCAAGTGATTGTGAATGCAAATAAGTGAATGACAAGCAATGTAAAGTGCTTTGCAAAAAGTTGCTGCTTTATAAGTGTAGACCATTTACCATATGCTTAAGTATATATATATATATATATATATATATATATATATATATATATATATACACACACACACACACACACATGAATACATCAGGAAGTGATGTGCAGACGTGTGATGATGTGCTTAGTGAATACCCCAGGCATCAGAAACCTAATTGGCCGATGAAAGAGCAGCAAGAATCCTCATGGAAGGAGAATCCCCTGCACGGTATGTTTCACCATCAGATAAAAGAAGTGGCTGATATGGAAAACCTACCTATGGCTGGACAAGGCTGGACTGAAAGACATCACAGAGACACTGATCTTAGCAGCACAGGAGCAGGCTATCTATATGCACGATCAGTAAAGGCTGTGGTCTACCATACCTGGCAGGACTCCAGGTGCAGGCTGTGCAAAGATGCCCCGGAGACAATCCAGCAAATAACACTGGGGTACAAGATACTGGCAGGGATGGCATACAAGAAAAGTCATAACCAAATGGCCCAGTATGGGCTGAAAGTCCCAAAGTCAAAATGGGACACACCTCTAAAGATGGTGGAGAATGACAGCGTTAAGATCCTGTGGGACTTCCAGATACAGACTGACAAACTGGTAATGGCCAAACAACCTGACATAGTAGTTGTGGACAAATAGAAGAACAAGGCTGTAGTGGTAGAGGTAACAATCCCAAGCGATGGCAACATCAGGAAGAGGGAACATGAGAAGCTTAAGAAATGTTAAGGGCTGAAAGAGGAGTTAGAAAAGATGTGGAAGGTTAAGTCACAAGTAGTACCCATGTTAATAGGAACACTTAGCGCTGTGGCCCCCAAACAGGGAGAGTGGCTCCAGCAGATTCCAGGAACAACATTTGACCAAGGCCTATGTTAGAGGACCCGAAAAATTGTGAAATTCAGTGGTCTTCATCCCCAAATACACATCTGAGTGGCCACTCAATGTGGGTGGAGTTTGTCCACGGGACCTGAGAAGGCTCCTGCATTCTCACACAATAAAGACAAGGTTAAGAGAATGTTTGTGTGTGTGTGTGTGTGTGTGTGAGTGAGAGAGTGTGAGACAGGGGTGTATTAGGTCTTATAGTTGCAAAGAAACAAATAGTATTTGATCTTTCTGACTCTTTTTAGCTTCTATTTTGTCGCCGGGTCAAATTGACCCGAACAGTAGCTTTGTAATAGAAACATGTAGGAGGGTTACAAATATGTGAACTGAACCATTTTAAGTTATATGTTATTTCACTAAATAAGCCAAGCAGGAGAAGTTTCAAAGTTAAAAAATACTTGTAAGTATTTATTTTAGATTGTTAACCTAAAAAAACGGTCAATTTGACCCTGAACAGAAGAGGTGTCTCATTTTAATTAATCAACATCACTCCATAAACAAAAAAAAAAAAATTAAAATATAAAATAACATTTTTAAAAATCAATTGCATAAAAAACTATTGTAATTTATATGTAGGTCTTTTCAGTGTACATTAAAAAATTTTAGCATGTTTTTTTTGTAATAAACGAGTGACTTATTATCATTGAACCAGGATCTGTGAACTAAATATTGATTGAAATGGTTAATAATGGAGTTTTGGTGAGATATAAACAATGTTTTTTGGGACTTTTTGGTTTCTGACACTTTTGTATAATTAAATGTGCCCCGGGTCAATTTGACCCAGGAACATCACGAACATAACAGGAGGGTTAATTACATATATATATGCGGTTTGGTGGCAGAACTACTCAGATCCTTTGCCTAATTATATAAAAATATAAGGCAGACCTGTAACTAGATCACTCCCAAACCACTACAATTTTGTTTCTTCTCAGCTGACCAGGGATGGACTTACTGCTATGCATTGAAATATGTGTACTGTAACGAGTACCCTAGCAACCCTAATGAGGCCTTTGATGGCTGAAACCACCACTTAATCCCTTTCAGTGCTGCAGAAAGCATCAGTGGTCAATGACTGAAAAATATACAGATGAATGAATACAACATCATTAAGTTGAGGTATACCTTTATAACTCAAACACACCTTTCCTGCTTTCCTGACCAGATTACTAATTTTATCCCATGGCTGCTAGAGTAGTATTTTGATATTTATTGCAATTTTAACAGGGAAAGCACGTTCGTTTTGTTGTAATGCATACTGGTACTGCAATTTACAACAACAACAGCAATATAAATAATGTAGGATATTCATTAAGATAATACAATAACGTCAAGAAATAATTCCACAATAAAGAAATGTTAATGTGTTAATGTAATAATGTTTTCCTATAAACTGCCTCAGAGTCTGGGATTGAAAAGGTAATGCTGACATCTAAAGGCTGAAATGTGTAACAGCTTTTACACTAAACTGCAATAGTGCAGCCTTTCCTCAACATATTTAAGTATGTTTATCACACAAGCAGGCTGTTAACCAAATGATTCGCTCCTACATAAGAATTAAGGAGAATATGATTTATAAATAAAGGTTTTCAAAGACTGGAATCCACCTCAGCACTAAAAATTATTTGATTTGAGTCCAAGTAACTTAACACTGTAAAATCATTTGGACTCACATGAATCATATCCCTCAATGTTTTTCTTTTGTGTGTTATCTGGATTAAGTAAGATTAACTTGTGTACATTGTTTATTGCAAATAAACTAAGATAAATTATTACAATCCAGCAATGAAAACTTTAGAATTTGTTCTGTTGTGGTTACTCAAATTGTCCGGATTGCCAACCTCACTTCTTCCATCTAGACTTTTATTTTGTAGCTGCTTCATGTTCCTGGTCCCGTCACATTTTCCCCGCTTAACCAATCAGTTTGACCTGCTCTCACCACTTTGCTTATATACCTCCTCAGTTCCCTAACCAAGCTGCCAGATTGTCTGCTTTCTCACCCAAATTTCCACCCTTCATTGAAATCATCATTGCTATCTAAGGTTTGGACCACGCTACGTTTTGTGACCTGACACTTTAATGCCTGCTACTCTAATGTTGTGAGTAACTGGTTCCTATTGACTCTTGTTTGCCGACCGCATGTATGACCAAGGATTATTAGTATTGTTATCTTTCTCTGAAGAATTAAGATTATCCCGAGCTCTTGTAACCACACCAATATAAGAATAGGTTTACCATGCTAGGTCTATGCTTTAATCATGCCATGCACAGGTTTTTAACCAAGCCATGTGATTGTCGCCGCATCTAAACATCTATATGGTCCTGGCAGAGTAGACAGAGGTGAAGAACCGTGCTTCACCTTTAGACTCCGCTCTTCTCCCCACCCACTCTAGTAAATCTCGTTTCATGTTTTGACTCCGTATCTAACTGGCAGTGCCGTTACTCCTTTGCGTGTCCTCTCTCATAGACTGGAGTTCAGCACCACCTAGCAAATCAGATGTCTCACTACATCTCCATCCTGCTTTGCCAACCATATTATTTTATAATAAACTGTATTTGAACTGAACCAATGTGTCAAGTGCCCTATTAAAGCAGTAACTTACAGTACTATCTGGCGACCATGGACCCAGCAGACACTTCCTCACAACGTTGGGGCAGTTATGTTAAGAAGCTACTCTTAAATATGATTCATGCCTAGAGGAGATAACATCTATGATCAATCAGCTCACTAATCAGTTTGCTCCAGTTACCCAACAGCATCTCCACAGACTTTTTCCATACGTCACGCAAAGCTACTGCTTCTCACCTTGAGAGGGAGCCAAGATTCCAGCTCCTGATCTCTATGGAGGGGAGCCCAGAACCTGTAGGGTCTTCCTCACGCAGTATGAGATCCTTTTCCGCCTGCAGCTTTCATTCTTCCCATCAGAGGAGGCCAAAGTTGCTTATGTTCTTGCTCTGATCACTGGCCGTGCCCAACTCTGGGGAACAGCTTCATGGTCTCGACAGGAAGCTTGTTGCTCCTCCTTTAAATCTTTTGGGACTGAGCTCTCACGCATCTTTGACCCGGCTAGCCCAGAGGTGGAAGTCTGTCTCAGGATACACGTCCCATCATTGACTATATCATTGACTTTCGCAGCTTGGCCGCAAACAGCAAGTGGAAAAATGCTGTGCTTTATGACACTTTCTACAGAGGTCTGACAGATCGGCTTAAGGACGCGTTAGTGCCGCAGCCCCAACCTAGGACCCTGCAGGACCTCATTGAAGCAGCTACTCTCCTTGTTAACCATCACAGAGAACGCCTCCTCGAGAAGGCCCATGTTCATCAGCATGCTTCTCGTATCTATCAGTCCAAGACCCCAGTGTTGTGCAACAGTCTCCCAGTATCAAGACCTCTTCTTAATCATTCACCAGAACCCATGCAGCTTGGCCACTCTTGCCTTTATCCCGAGGAGAGAGAGCGACGATTCAGGAAGGGCCTGTGTTTCTAATGTGGCGCATCAGGGCACAGAGTCTTTTCCTGTCCAGTAAATGGACCGGCTCAGTATTGGTGCTGCCGCAAGCCAAGTTTCCATAGCAATACTTGATTCAGGAGGTGACACCAATTTCACAGACCGACAACTATACTCTATCATCTCAAACTTCAACTCAGCCCACTACCTCATCCCATCTAAGTCCGGTCAGGTGGTACAGTTCAATACCAAGCCGGTTCCTCCAGCCATTGACAACCACTTAGAAAACCTTCAGTTCCATGTCATTGATTCTCCCCTTTAAGCTGTGGTCCTCGGCATTCCATGACTGGAGCATCACAATCCCCACATTGACTTGTGAACCGACAAAATTCTGGGATAAGGCACCCCTTGTCTAGCTTTGTGTCTAAGATGGGATCAGACTTTCATTGCTCCAACATCAGAAACAGATCAACAATTCAACACCATTCAACAACAAATTCAACACCATTCAACAATGAACAATTCTAATGGAATACACATTTCAATGTTCAAACATTTTAGATTTCTTTGTTTACAGCTCTTAATGAAGTAACTGTTAACCATTCATTAGGGGTTACTTTTACAATTATGTATTATCAATCCAATCAAGTTGAGAGTTGAATGTTCACATTGACATTGCCATCAGTGTGTGCAGCATCTGATTCAGTACACAAGAGAAAATAAATTAGTCCTATTGTACAAGTCTGTGTTAAGTATCCTTTTAAGGATTTGGACACTGGTAATATAGACCAGATATCTCTTAATGGGTTCAAGGCTAATTTCACATCACAATTAATTAAAAGTAAAATAAAAATACACACTAAAATAGTATAGTTATGAAAAACATAGTCAGGAGTATTACAGAGCTACCTGTTTTCAGTCACCCTCCCCCCAAAAAAACAAATTACCTTCTGTTAAATTTTTTTGTGAATTTAGATTTTTGGTGAATGGCTCTAAATAAACTATGGTGTCAATTTTACAAATCAAAAACTCAATCAAAAAGCCATACTAATTCAAAAAAGCTGCTTAGCTTTTCCAGTTTTTGAAAACAGAGAGTTTAGATCATTTCAAACAAAATTACGAGTGAATCTGTCTAAACTCCATGAGAAATTACAACCTGATCCTTAAGGACAATTGATGGGGGGGACACCTGCAGGCACTCTCTCTATTATTTACCACTTCCATCAGAACCAGTCCTTCCTTTTGGGTTATTGCCTACTCAGCCTGAAAAAAGGAATACCTTTTTATGTGTATAAGTGAAACTGTACAGAAACTGTACAGTGGCTTAATGTTCACAGTGATCTCAAGTAAGACAGTCAATGGCATATGCATTCAATTTTTTTTAATTCAAATTTATTTATATAGCGCCAATTCACAAAATCATCTGAAGGCACTTTATAGTCTTGAGTTTATTCTGTAAATATGTATAGAGAGAACCCAACCATTCCCCCTTGAGCAAGCCATAGGCAACAGTGGAGAGGAAAAACTCCCTTTAATGGAAGAAACCTCCAGGAGAACCAGGCTCAGGGTGGGTGGTCATCTGACTTGACCGGTTGAGGTAAGTGGAAAGTGAAGAGAGAAAAGACAAAGAGCAACAAAAGCAACAACAAAACATTGGGCAGCTCAGTAGGACCAGTAGCTGCACACTGGAAGACACACAGCTTCAAAGCCAGGGACGCCTGCAGAAAACGACAGAGAGAGGGGGACAGAGAAGGACAAAGACAACTACAGGAGAAAACACAGAGTTAATGTCATACAGTGGTGACAATTGTGGGGTGAGAGGAGAGGAGGAAATGAGCTCAGTTTAACCTATAACCTACTGAGTGGGAATTCGGTTTCATTTCAGCTATTTTATGTACTGTGTTTTCATACCAGCTGAATAAAATATAGGGTGTCCTTTAAGTTCCCTAGACTTTTTTCAAATATTTTCAATAAGAGAATGCACAAATGTCTTTAAAGCCAACAAATAATAGACAAGGTGTTTTGCAATATAATGAACAACAGAATAAATTATTCTTTATTTTTTATTTCCAGTAGATGGGTGATTAAACAGTACATGACAAAAATGTTTGCATATCCTTATATCTAATGGTAAATGGTCTGCACTTATATAGCACTTTCTACGTATTGGTACTCAAAGCGCATTACACTGCTTCTCATTCTACCATTCGCATTCACAATCATATGCACATTCACATGCTGATGAGGGAGTTGCTATGCAGTTGGCCAATGCTTACTGGGAGCAACTAAGTTGGGGGTGCAGTGTCTTGCTTAAGGACACTTCGACATGTGACCAGAGGAGCTAAGGATCAAACCAGCAACTGGGTGATTGGTGGATGACCACTTTACCTCCTTCACCACAGTCCCCCATATGCTTCATCTACTTTATCTTAAAATGTTTTTTCTAAAATACATAATTGTCTATGACAATTGTCCCACAGTTTGTTTTCACAGCATACCCTCCCCCCTCGATAAAATTAATGGATCAGTCCCTATCAGCTCAGTAAGTGATAGGAAGAAGCTGTTTAGGAAAACTACGTAATTATTGGTATTGCAAAAAAGTACAATTTTACAAAGTGGGTGCTATGTTAGCTAAACACGTAGTTATGGGTACTATTAGCCAACACTTCCAGAGAGAAGGGAAAGAGCGTAGGAAATGAAAAAGGTAACTTGATATCGGGAAAAAGAAAATCATTAAGGATCTTAGAGACAGAGCTAAACGGAAGAGGCTCAAAAAAGTTGCAGTAAAGACAAAAAAGAAAAGGGAAGCATTGAGCAATAGCAACACCCCTCTACGAAGTCCTGATGACAATAAGTATGGCGAGCAACCCAGACCTGGGTGCTGGGTCAAAGAAATATGTTTTCTGTGGTTAATTAAAATTAGATTAAGTTATGAAACACATTTTTATGAGTGTGGTTAAAGAGATGTTTGTTGATATAAGATATTTATGTTGCTTTGATAATCATTTTATGCCTGGTTTTATTTTAGCCAATTTCTGGAGGAGAAGAAACAATCACAAAGAGTAAGATACACACTACACAAAGCAATCACAGAACTCACAAAATGCACCTCAACAGGTAAACTATAACAAAATTACAAAAAGAGGCTCCAGCGATCAGCAAAACACAATGAGTCTCCAAGATCCGAAGTTGCTGAACTGCTCAAGAATTGTAATGTATAGAAAAATGTGAAAACATTTTCTATTCCATGAAACCCTTATTGCTGACATCAACAGAAAATACCAGAATTCCAGAAATAAAGTGATAAACAAATAGAAATTTGTTAGTGTATAGATTTGGGGAGTGATGTGTCAGGAAGGGCATCGGGCGTAAAAACTGTGCCAAATCAACATGCAGACAATGATCTGCTATGGTGACCCTGAACTCATGGGAAAGGCCGAAAGGACAAAAAAAATAAAAAATAAAAAACAGATTTAGAAATGAACAGAGCAGTAATTAGGTTTTCAAGAGACGTGTTAAGAATGGAAGGGGATCTTCTCTTACTTCTCCTGAAGACAAGATTAAGGTTATTGTTATCTGTCTATTGTTATCAGAAATCTGTCTGTGACTGATTTTTCAATGATCTGGTTGATGATGCTGTTGACAGGTTATATTATTTTCATTTTTTCCTCATCTTCCATCCAGTTTTCTAAGGTCCTCATTTTGAAAACCAGGGACTTACTGTATACATAACACTGCAGGCAAACACCACCTACCGATTTTATTAGCTCTGTTCCTCTCTGTTTTTCTATTTCTATTTCCATTTTTGCTGTTTATCTGAATATCCCCCCCTCTCTTGCTATTCATTTTTCCATCTGTCTCAGTCTCAGTTTTACCATTTTTTGAATTGAGCTCTATCATATTCATGATGACATGGGTGGGGCAGGGGGTGAGTGTACATTTTTCAGACATTTTAACATTTCCAGTTTCTGTAACTGTTTGCAATGCCCTTTGCATTTGTGGTAAAGTAGCAGCTTCCTCATTCTGCTTACCAGCTGCTCTTCATGTTTTTCGCTGGTCAATTTTAGCCACCTCAGCTACAAATTGTGTACAGTTCCTTCCTCTACTCCAGTACAGGTTATTCTTGGTAAGATACTGTTGCAATTTGGGAAGAATCATGTTTTCCTAACATCATGCACTGTGTTATAAGGGTTATAAGTAGGAAGTGAAGGTCACTCTAGACTCTGGACAGCATGGAAACATCAGTGGACAGGGAGTTCAGTCGAGCCTCCTACACCCAGAGTAACCCACTCTTTGACATGTCACTCAGCAGAAGTGAACTCTACAGTTTACAGCCTGATGGTGAGTTTTAAGAAGGAAAAATCATAATCCATAACATTTCCTAAAAGTCAAGGTTCTCATTCAGATGTAGTTTTCTTGAACTTAAGTCATGTCAACTGGACTTTTCTTCTTGTTGGTTGGAGGTCTAACTAAGAAATTGGAGGTCCGACTGAAAAGTAAAAAGTCCAGTTGACATGACTCAACTCACAGACACAACTCACAGTTTCTGAGTTGCTAAGATTTGGGAGATGTCAGAGAGCATCCAGTTGACAGCTGATTAGCCTGTCTGTTGACACTTTTTCTGTAATGTGTTGTGCCTGATATGTTATAACTTTTGTTTAAGAACCACAGGCTCCTTGGCAGGAAGATACTGTATAAAGTAATAGTACTTGTCATGAACCCTCTTTGCACAATATTCTTAGTCTGACCAAGTCTGACATTTTCCAGATTTTGCACATGAAATTCTTTGTTAAATTCTCCATGTGTTTGAGATCATTGCATCCTACAATTAATTTTTATGAATTTCTCTATAAATTTCTGGATGAAATGTTGCTGTACACCTTTGAATTCATTCGGCTTAAACTTAAAGTTATAAATCATGGTTTAAATCATGAAGAGATAGTTTCTTCTTTTACACCTTTTTATCTTATTCTCATCAGTCCATAAATCTTTGCACCTTAACTTCCATGGCTAATCAACCTGACTCAGTAATATCAAATGACCCAAATTACAACTGAGCAAATGCTTTGAGGTTTTGTATCTACATCAGACCAGTTTTATCAGATTTCGATTTTAAATAACAGCACAGCTATAACTAAGAACTATTCTGTACAGTATATATTTGTGACTAGCTGGTGAACATAATTTACCATTTAGCATGTATGGAACTAGTTTTCTAGGTTTTTTTTTTTCTGTTTGTTTTGTTTGAGGAATCAATGAGCTTTAAACCACAGCTAAAAGAAAAGTGAAGTTGAAACTAATGTTGCCCTCGTCCTGCTGGATAGCTTTGCTTACTTGTGAGCCATAACAATTATGTCATCACTACCCTGCACTTATGTTTTAGAAGAACACAGTTCTTCCCTGTCAAAACACCATAGAGCAGTTCCTTGTTCCTTGTTCCTTGTAAATCAAAATCAAGTAAACACAACACATAAAGATCTCCTTTTCTTGTTACTTTGACCAGGCAGCTTTTCAACTGCACACCAGCTGGTACTGTTGAAGTTGAGAGTGAATGAAACAGTAGCCATGACCAGAAGGTGGCAGCAAAGTTAGATTTTTTTCCTGTTGGACAGGCACAACATGCTGTCTGAGAGGAACGGTACTGCTTTAAATTATTTGGCTTTGTAGAGGTGAAATAATGTAAATGAAATAACACAGAATAACAAAAACACCCACAGGAAAAGTTTAATGTATAACCATTAATAAACCATAAGTTATTGTCTCTGATTTCTTACCACCAAAATGTGCAGATTGTGTATGAGTCAGTAAATTAAGGAAATTTTAAAAATCACCCAAATCAGCATTTTCTTAAGTTCTTTTACAGTGTAAAACTGGGAATAAAATAAAATTTGTAATTTCATGTTTGTTTGTTTTTTTCATTTATGCTTAGCTAAGGTTGTAACATTGTTGTGTTCAAAAATATTTTAATTACTGTAAAAAGGAAACAAGACATTTTCCATTTGGAAAATGCTATTTTCAACTTTCCAAATGCCGTTTTTAATTTGAAAAAAGCCATTTTCCAGTTTTAATTTTTATACTGCACGAAGCCTCGTTCGATCTGTGACAATCTGCTGATTGGTATTGCTGCAGTCTGGGGAACATGCTTCCACAGACTTAGTAAGCTTGCTACCTACATAAATACAGCTCCTTCTTCCCATGAGACCACTGACTACAGCAAATGTTCCACTAAAGTCCACTAACATTTAAATATGGACAGTGATACGGTGTCCATTTTTAATTCAAACCTCACTTTCATAATATCCTAACTTGTAGTTGCAGAATGATGGTGGAGAAAATTGAAAATGACTGTTGTAGTTGTATTTTACTGAACAGCAGTAAAATACAACTACAACAGTCATTTTCAATTTGTGGTACAAAGTGTTGGCTCAATTAGTAAGCAGGCAGGAATTTTCCTAGCTTAAATGAGACAGACGTGATATCATCCTGATTGTGTGTATGCATGTTAAGTGAGCCTTAGATGGAGTAAATGAATTTCTAATCAAGTTTTTTTTTTTACAAACAACATATTTTAGGAGAGAAAAAGTAAAGAATTTTACATTCACTTTTTACAATTAGGAAATTAGATCATATTAAACATCCTTAGTATAATCTCTGCGACAAAGATATGACTAAGGGCTGTTAAAAACATTAGATTGTATATAGGTGGCTGTAGCCACCTATGTGAGGGTTATATAAAATGAGGGTTATATATATATCAACATATATCAACAATCAACAATCTATGGTCTTACAGACAGCAGTGTTGAAGTCTATTATGGGCTGACAGTTTAGCAATGATTTAGAACAAAATCATCCCAAAGCAAAAAGTAAGTTAAAGACCTTATATTTTTTTAGAGAATTGCACAAAATATTTAAACCAGCTTCCAGCTTGACTTTAAATATTTTGTGCAATTCTCTAAAAAAAATATAAGGTCTTGAACTTAATTTTTGCTTTGCTATGAAGCTTCGTTACTGTTAAACCAGCTTCCAGCTTGAGCTTAACAGTAACGAAGCTTCATAGTTAAAGACTGCCTCTTATTCTATTTGAATATGTCAAAAGACAGCTAGGCCAATGGTCAGCAAAATGTCAATAAAGACATCAACAACAACAGCAGCACATCTTCTGTACATCAGGTGGGAGCAAACTAAAGTCATTAAGGAACAGAAAAACAAAAAAACTTTTATTGCATTGTTTATTGTATAATATTCAGGTTTCCGTAAATCATGATAATGAGCCCTGAATGACCCTGACTGACATGACTAAAGCATCTAAGTGGAATGTAAGTGTCCACTTAAGCAGTGCTATGCCAAAGCCATGCTGATATGTGCTTCCACTACTGACTAACAGCATGGGATAGCAGAAAGGAAACTGAGCAGGTCAAAGACTGTGGTCCCAGGAAGGCAGAACGGAACGGAATGTTATAGTGTGTCGATTGATGGGGAAAATAACTTTTTTTCATTGTCAAATTAAACTTCTAGGTAAAGAAGTCAAGAAACAACAACAAGCCTTCGTGGGCCTTCTAGAACTCAGTTTCAGAATCACACAACAACTCATTATGTTGATAGATCTACATAAACATTTTCTATAGAAAATTTGTTTAACCATAATCTCATATTAGCATAGCTTGCCTTGTTTTTAAACATAGGAATTGAACATGGATTATTTGTTGCAACATTTTGCCTCCAATTTAACCCCCAAACAAGCACCTCTGAATCTTCTAAGAATTAATTGTAGTTTAACTCAGTCATAACAACTTTGATATAGTAATATTTTTTTGACCCCTCTGCAAATAAAAATAACTCATCTGCATTTCTCCTTAGCTTTAATTCTGACAGTTGATATTTAAAACTGGTTGGACAAATGTGCCCTCTTTGGATCAGCTGGTTGAACCCAGCTATTTTCTGTCTCTTGAAATTACTACCTACCAAGGTTTACTGCAGAACACTGATCATTTTGTGCACTTTTTAATTCATTTTCCTGTTTTTCTTTTAGATATGAAGCCAGCGAGGCCAAAAAGACAGTGGTGTTTTTATGTCATTGCTGTTTACCTCATCCTGCAGACTGTCCTTAATGCCTTTCTTCTTTATAAAGGTAACAACTAAATGCAGGCAATTATGCCATAAAAAATTCAAAAAAATATATTATTATGCCAAGAACATTTGTGTAGGGGAAATTTCTCTCTTTTTTTCACAAACTGGATATCCACCCTGCACATGTCCTAGTGTGTCGTAAACATTTTGCGAGTGAGTCAAACATGCTTTTTATTTTCTTCTCTTTGTCCCAGTTTTTACATTGGAGTCTTTCCTGTCTAAACCCATTTTGGATAAATTGACATCCAGTCACATTCCTCTGAATGGAGAACAGGGTGATGACAGCTTCCAAACTCTAATTTACAACAACAGTCAAGAAGCCAAGACCCTGAAAGGCCACCTATGGGCCCTTCAGACTCAGGTCCTCCTTTCTACGTTAATAGTTTTTTTGTATGTTGTTCGTTTTGTCTGAGTGAGATGAGGTTTATGTCATTTAGCCCCTTTCAGACATGCACTGGAATTCAGACTTTTTCCAGACTTCCTCTAGGGTGGGTGTATGTGTAAACGCAAATGCCCAAGTCTGATATTGTTCTGATTTTACCCAGCCATCTCCCTAGTGCAAAATCCAGATTATCTCCAACACAGCTCATTTGTGAATACGCTGGAGAATTCACTATGAGTGAGTGGGTGTGTTGATCACATCCAATTCCTGCAAAGCAGGCAAGTACAAAACAAATTTATTCATACAAACAACAATATCATCAAACAAATACAAGGAATAACATGAGAATTGCTTGCCCTTGCTCAATTGGAGGGAATATTTCTTTGCAAGTGAGAACAAATCTCACAAGGAGTATCTCCCGATGATGGCTACATCCAGACAATGTCAGGACCTGATCCTCCTGACATTCTCTAGAGTTCATGTCTGAAACAGGCTTGAGTCTAGTTTTTATCATAAAAGAGGGAACCCGCTAGTCTGAGCCAGTCTAAAGTTCTATTTTACAGTTTCTGTACAGTTTCTATTTTATGTTTTTCACCTTGATCCTTTTTGTGTGGTATCGTTATATTATTTAATTTGTTTAAAGCCATTAATGATCTGTAAAACTAATGTCACTGCCTTAAGTCTATGCTGTGTTTATTTCAAACATAAATCCTGCCAAGTGTATTAGCCCTGTGGCACCGCATCTATACACAGGCTTGAGACTGATCAGTCTTCTTTTATCTTTAAAAAAAAGCAAATGAGTGTATTTGCCCAAAATGAGAAACCTTCCTATGCAAAAATAAACAAACTTTCCTTGTACTGTTTTAGAAAATCACTTATTTTTTAACTAAACTGTAAGAGAAAAAGATTAGAAATTTGTTCCATATCAAATGAAAAACTAATTCTGTTTTGGGGTAAAGATCTGTGTGAAGAAATTGCTTTAATATTAAAGTCATTTTTATCTTATTTGCCATGACAACAGGTCAACAGCATGTGTGGGGAGGAAGGTCAGATTGGTAGGCTGAGGGCTGAACTGAGCCTGCTAAACTCCAGTACCCACAACCTGCAGAGCAAAATAACAACGATAAACCTCAAACCAGGTAGGATACACATTGGAGCATTTGTCTTTGTGGTAAAATGCAGACATTTTAGCAAAGAAAGCATTTTCCAATTTTGACATGTTTAAGGATTTTAACGCTGGGTGAGAAATAGGATTAGGCGTTGGTCTGAATAACTTATGGTTCAACTGCATATACAGCGATAAAAAGCATACAGTGCAATTCAACTATTTAATTAAATTTATTTCAACTTTATTGGTTGGGGAACAGACACAGTCTCTATAGGTATGTGGGAGTTGTGGGGGGTTGACGGTTGTAAGGATACTGCAGAGAGGCGTGTAGGACTGGATCTCTGCATCCTAGGCTCAACTCTGGATTGTCATTTTTGGTTGTATAAATGAAACCAGCCATATTTCTTGATAAAGAAAAATGCACCATCTAAAGTAGGATGGATGCCATCTCTCCTAATCAGCCTAGGTTTTCCCTAAAACCGTTTACAATTATCTATGTAGCCCACATCGTTTCCTAGACACCACCTAGACAGCCAGCGGTTGAATGACGACATGCGGTTGTACATGTCGTCGCTGGTCAGATTTGGCACAGGTCCAGAAAAACTGCGGGGTGATCAGTAAACAGTCCTTTGGTAGAAACCCAATAGTGTGCAGAAACGGGAAGTGAAGCAATACGCTTACTGCACGAGTTCGCAGGTGAGTCAGTATTTCTCTTCATAAAGCATAATATTTTTTTCAGGAGCTCCAGGTCCTCAAGGGAGAGATGGGCTGCCAGGAAATCCAGGCGAGAGGGGCCCCAAAGGTGAGTCAGCCTTTAGCAATAAATTTCCTGGTACTGTTTACAGAGGTACTGCAGCAGGATGAGTGAATGAAGATTGTAACCCTCTATCAGGGTTGAACTGTCATTGACTAAAAACATTTCTGTGTCACACTTTGCTACATACAAGGAGCTGCACCGCACTTATTTCATGTGATAATATAAGACAACATAAGAAAAGCCATAGAGTTACAATGACATTCAGGCTCTGCATTTAATCCATCCTTGCTGAACTTGGAACCATGCACTGGATGTATCACTCAAGGACACATATGGTGGATAGGCCAGGACTTGATCCTGCAGGCTTCAGCATCCTAACTTGATGCTTTACCCATTGAGCTATGAGCGATCAAGCTGCTTTTCTTAACTATATATTGCATTTTCTCCTTTCACCAAATATTGTGAAACTACTAATACTTTTTTATAATTTACTCTAAAATGTCCAATCTTTACTCCTGTTACACATACTAATCCACCTGTATACTATAGGTGACAGCGGTGTTGCGGGCCCTCCAGGACCAAGGGGTGATATGGGATCAATTGGAAAGCCTGGAGAGCCGGGGGCAGCTGGTCAAAGTGGTGGGTTTCATTAGAATTATTTGTGGAATATACATCTTTTAAAGTAGTATTGGATATGATTTATTTGTTTTGCTTGGATGGCACATCATAAAATAATAAGTGTCAAACTGAATAAAGAAGTTTTTGTTTATTTGATTAAAACTCCTCAGAGACTTGTCAGATTTAGAAACAGTAGCACAACTATCAGCATTAGTCAGTCAGCTAGCTCAAATTTTAAACGGTTTCAATGTTTCAGGCCCACCTGGACCTGCTGGACCCCCGGGACCAACTGGTAAGATTGTTGACAATAAGCTTTACCTTGATCAGCTGCTGATTTTGTCCTACGGTCTTTATAGTAGCACTGACCATAGTTTTTAATTATTAGAAATGTTTCTTAATTATATTTTTCACCTTAGAAAGCAGCAGAATGTAGTTCACCATAACTTAAACTTGCTGAACTAAACAATTCTGAAAACTTAAACCTCATGACCCACTTGCTGACTCACAGTAAAAGCCAATGACATTAAGACAACAATGACCGTCCTTGTTTTCAAATGTTGCAGTGAAATTGTACCAGAGTGACCCAGAGTGACTCAGTTCCTGGATGGAAAATGTATCAGCAGATTGCAGTTCCTCATTTCAGTTTAAACCATCATCAGCAATATTTCTGATATGATGCTACTAAATATGAAAGATAAAAATTTCGTACATCTTGCAATTATGAAATGTAAATATGTATTTGTGTGTTTGTGTGTGTTGTGTGTGTGTGTGATATATGATGAATATAGGCCATACAGGTCTGCCTGGGGCCCCAGGAGCCCCAGGAAATCAAGGGCCAGGTGTAAAGGGAGAGAAAGGAGAACCTGGTCTCCAAGGTGAGAGTTTGGATATCCGTTGAAGAGTTCATCACATGAAATGAAAAAAAAAAAAAAGATTCCCCTTTACCTGACCCTTTGCCTCGATATTTGTTGCAGGCCCTCATGGAAACAAAGGGGACACAGGGGATCCTGGTCAAAAAGGTACTGTATGTAAGAATTTCACATGCCCTGTCCATGAATGTGTATAGAAAACCCATGGCCGTACCCAGGATTTGTGAAAATATGATCAATTGAGATTTCATTATCCTGGCATTGTAAAATATCTTTGTAGCAGTTAATTTTACAACCCTATTTTTTACATACCTCTTAAAATATACAGAGGTCAAGAGATCAGGGACTTCAATAATATTAATAATAATAATATTTACTTATAAGTGCTGAGTTTTGAACCAGTTGGAGCTAATAGAGGGATTAATGTGGGAGGCCGAAGAGAAGAGTGTAGACAAAAGGTAGTAACAGTATTCAATGCAGGAGGTGACAAGGCTGTGAACGAGAATGGAGGCTGTATAAGGGGAGAGGGAGGGACATTGGAATGACAATGAGCTGTCGACGTTGACACCCACACTCCTAACCTGAGGAGAGGGGGAAAGCAGAAGAGCTGTCGATTGAGATGGAAAAATTGTAAACTTTGGAGAATTGAATTTTGTACCAAAAAGTAGGAGTTCTATCTCCTACTTATTGGTTTCATTATTCTAGTTTTATCACTGCTTAATTTTAGGAAGTTTGAGATGAACCAGGATTTTAATTCAGATAAGCAGTTGGTAAGGGAGGAGAGCAGGAGTTTGGAATATGGTTTGCTAGATAGGTAGAGTTAGGTGTCAGCGAAGCAGTGAGAAAAATATGAGAAAAATATTGCCAAGGGGAAGGAGGTGAGTGATAGAGACAAAGGGCCCCAGGACAGAGCCCTGGGGCACACCAATATTGACAGAGGAAGGCTGGGAACTAAAAGATGAGATGGATGAACAGAGTGCGGCCTGAATGATATGAATGAAACCAGGCTAGTGGAGTGCAAGTGATTCCAATGGAGAATAGTCTATTTAGGAGAATCGTGTGGGAGACTGTATCAAAGGCCACACTCAGATCAATGAGGATAAGAAATTAATTAATGGTTGGGCTGTATAAGTGTGCGCATATGTGAGATAACTAGAGCAACGTATTTTGTTATGTTTTATACTACCAGGAGCTTCTGGATTCCCTGGTGTACATGGAGACCCAGGAATAAAAGGAGACACTGGAAGATCAGGTCTACCAGGAATTCCAGGTCAGCTGTACGCAGTATCTTGTAAATTCAAGATCTGGATTTACAAGGAACATACAGTATCTTGTAAAGACAAGTTACGTACTTCTGTGTCTCGAAATCATGAGATCCGTATCTCATAATTACGAAATAAGGTTGCTAAATTTTTCCTACTTTGGTGAATGCAATGTGCCGTCATATATCAGCAACTTAACTATTATTACAGCAGCACAGTAGCAGTCATGATGGTACATGCATAGTCACAGAGCATAGTGAAGTTAGTGTTATACAGGTGATATTTTAATTGTTAATTAATATGTTCCTTTTTGATTATTTGCAGCATTTTATCTTTTTGACAGTAATACTTTGTATCAATGTGTGACTGTTTGCAATGCAGCCACTGAGCTGAGTTGGTGACAGATGTGATACACCAACATTGAACCCAGGACCAATTTCCCTAAAGGAACAAAAAGGATATTGTGATCTTGATCTTAAGTTTTGAAAGGGGATTGTTCATTCTTTAAATCTGCAAAAGCAATGCTATAACTTAATTAATAGCCAGTGGTTCAGTGATTGAATGATTCTTAAAATGTTTGTTCCTGATCTGGTCTACAAATGTCATCATTCATGGTTATTTAAAGGGCACATAAGGTTTTGGACAGGTTATTCAATGTGTCTTTCAGAAACTTTCACTTGGTTTTCTTCTTTTTAGGTATGAGAGGACCTCCTGGTTTCAATGGATCTCAAGGTAAGTGTGTACTAAACTCACAAAACTGAGTTCAAATTATGTTTCTTCCATATCAAGTTACTTTGTGAAGCTTTGAAGATACAGAAAGTGTTAGGTGCTCTTTCACCTGTTTAGAGTTAGGCTTGTTTATAATTATTTGAACATACGCATGTCTGTATTTCACTTAGTAAAGAACCTGTAGGCACATGTACTTAAAGCTAAAAAGAACTTGTAACGGTAAAACATGTGTAGGTAACAAATACAGTGTCTCCACATAAATTGTCCAACTACCTGCTTTGACTTATGACTATGTTAGAATCATAGTGTAACACTGAGTTGGTGATTAACTTGAAATCAGTTAATGTAAACTGTCATTTTGTTGGTAGTTTCATTGTGAGCATTTTTCCTCCACAGGCCCACCTGGACCACAAGGTCCCAAGGGAGAAAAGGGAGACTCAGGAAACAGAGCAGAGTGTAAGTCTGCACAGTAGTGACTTGAGAGACAACAGAAGTAGTGAACAATAGATATTTGCACTATAACTAAATATCATTTAGTAGCTTGAAACTAGGCCTAACTTGAATTGCCTGACTGCAGACAAAGATCACAAACTGTTGACAAGATGGTTAACATAAAACCGCAGCTGGAAGTTTAAATTTTTTTAAAAGAAGTTAGTCTTTTAGGAATGCTTTTAGGACCTTGACCAAATGATTTCCATAATCCTAAGAGTGTGACTTTATTGCCTAACCATAACATCTTTGTCTTAAAACTACATCTTCTGTTGAATAATTATGACACCATGAGTGGCATCAGAGTTTTTCTTAGGTATTCAGTAATAAATTATGTGGCTGCATTTTAATCAGTAAATACCCCTTGTCAGTGTATGTGATTTAAAAATCAGTTTTAAATATTGTGCCTGTTGAATAAAGTACAGGTATAAATAAGTATCACAAACAATAGTAATAATAATAATTGCATATTTTAGAAAAGTACAACATATATTATAGCCTAATAAGAAGCAGACTGACAGAAATGGTAAAGGGTTTAGCTTAAAGCCTATACATAGAGTATACAGAATAACACATGAAAGCAAATTATTTTAAGCAAACCTGCTGCTAAAACACTTTTCCTAAATTCTTATCACCACAGTGAAAGTGCGTCTTGTGCCAGGGAGAAATCGAGGAAGAGTAGAAGTGATGTACAACGGGGTCTGGGGCACTGTATGTGATGACCACTTTGACACTGTAGATGCTAAAGTAATCTGTAGGATGTTGGGCTTCCAGTCTGTGATTACCACCTTCACTGCAACCCCAGGTAAGAAGATGTCATGTTCTCTGCATTAAATAACTGCTTATGTTGCCCCACAGAAAGCCACTGCTTCAGAACATGCTCAGCCCACTGACATGTGAATGAATAATTATCACTGAATTTAGGAGCAGGTTAATTATTGTTTTTACAAATGTGTCTAAAATATCACCTTACCATGGTACCACGTACCATCTCTTCATCACACATGGTTTTAGGCTTAGGGTTAAAATTAGGTTAAGGTTAGGGTTGTGTGGGGATGGTTAGGGTTAGGGCAATGGGCAAGGAATGTATTATGTTAATAAAACTCTTCACTTCGATGGCTGTACAAATTTGTGTTTGTGTTCGTTTGTGTGTCCTCCCTCCTCACTACTTTTCTCGAGGAGGCTCATATAACAATGGACACACCTTGAATTTCAGCAAACAATTAGTGACAACTATATAGCCAGAAGACATTAAATAAACAAGATACTGTGTTAACTAGTTGATGACCTTTTAAGCTGTTATCTGCATTTTAAATGGGTGTAAGAGTCATGCTGGCCTATTTTGTAATGTTTGTGAATGGTTTATAATCCATTTTGCACACATAAAGCATTATTTGTTAATTATGCTGTAGGGACTGGTAAGATCTGGTTGGATGATCTGCGATGCAGAGGAACAGAGTCTGACATCTTTGACTGCCAACATGGTGGACTTGGTGTTACCAACTGCCAACACACTGAGGATGCTGGAGTTCAATGTATCTAGCCTAGCACCACCACTACACATGTTTGTGTGCACACACACACACACACATACACACACACGTACACAGACACATGACTCACCAGCGATACAAGCAAAAATCAGCACTGCTACTAATAATGACTGAAAATATATAGCAATGAATCAAACACATTATATCAAATTGCTTCAACCTACATGTTGATTGTTACTTATTACTGAGTTCATCAGATTAAACGAGCATGCTAATAAACTTTTTTTTTAATTAAAATATTAGTGGTTTCTTGTTTTCCTTTTTCTGTGCTTTTTGGTAAAAGTCTGACTTACAGCCTAAACCTAATAAGTAAAACTCACCGCTTTTCTGCACTGATCAAGATTTAAGGTTTCTTGTTATGGCAAAAAGTTAACAGTCAGATCTCCCATAGGAGAAAATTGTGTCTCATTAAAGGAAATGTTATATCGAAACATTTAAATAACAATAAGAATTCTCAACATGTATGTTAAATAAACGAACACATATTTTTCAAACTAACACAAAATCAGGGAAAAACACCTAACTATCTGCATCCTGAGGAGCTGGGTTCAGTGTCTTGCTTAAGGACACTTCAACATGTGACTGAGGGACTGGGACCAGTCTACCTGGACTACTCGTTAAAATCCTCACTAATTAATTTGCTACAATCCTGACTCTTAGAATATCTGTTTTTTTGTTGTGTCTATTGTTATTGGATTTTGTTGTTGTTACCATTGTAACTGAATATATCCCTGTGCTTGTTATTACAATAAAAGTTATTTCAATAAAATGTTTGGTTTTTTTTTATTTATGAGTCCTACATCCCTTTGCATTTTTAACCAACAGCCTTCATGCGCTAAATCCCCATGAGCACATACACACACACATACACATCAAAAAACATCCTTCCTTTCCTTTTTTGTTTTCTTCTTTGTTGTTGTTTTATTTTTGTCTGTAGTACTGAAAGCTGTAAGCGTGAACTGCCATTTTCTTTCTACTGTTTCTCTTGTTTTCACATTAGGTAGTGAGGGTTATTGAATGTTTGTTTGTTTCTTATTAGGGGCTTGCTAGCACTTTCTTCATGAAATAGATTATTTTGTTTGTTGTTTTGGAGTTATAGTGCTTCACTTTCATATAACATTCTTCTAGTTGTAAAAAATAAATCACACACTTAATTGCAAAATTTGGATTCTGGATTTTGGTTTGGGGACTGGGGAGGGAACAGCCTTATTTGTCGTTGTATGGTAAGTTCTTTTATCATTGCTTTTCGTTGGCAGTTTTTCCTTGTGTGTGGGTACAGTATGGAATTTGATGTGGATGAGTTTACAAGAAATCCAACCCATGAGAAGTTTCAGCAATGCCCCAAGGCAGATTTGTTAATTACTAGGCTTATGCAACTGAGAATAGAGCTCTGGAGTTAGCGAAGGCCACTGAGGCCTCTACTTCCCTGAGTGTACATCCTCCGTCTGCTGCATCTTCTGAACCATTTGGTGTTAGTAGACATGTTCCCTTAGTTCCTCCTTTTAGGAAGACTAAAGTAGATTGCTAATTCAATGCTTTTGAATGCATTGCAGCAACTTTAAAGTGGTCAAAAGATATCTGGAGTTTGTCTGTTGAAGACAGAATAAGTTATGATCTTGTTAAGCCACGGTTTAGTGTGTCCATGATGTTGTTTCTCAGGCATATTGGCAAAAGTTTAGAGCCTGTGAAAAATCATCCAACCAAATGTATGTTGAGTTTGTACAGGAGACATCTGTTTTGTTTGACAAGTGGTGCACAGCCTGTAAAAGGATGGAATTTGAGCAACTCCGTGATCTGATGTTGCTGGAAGAATTTAAAGCATAGCTCCAGAGACCTCCCCAGGTCTTCCAGTCACATGTCGAAATGTCCTTGAGCAAGACACTGATCCACAACTTAGTTGCTCTCTGCATAGCAGCTCCCCCACTGGTGTACGAGTGTGTATGAGTGTGATTGTGAGTGTGAATAAGAAGCAGTGTAAAGCACTTTGAGTGCCAATAGGTAGAAAAGTGCTATGTAAGCGCAGAAGATTTACAAATGCTTTTATTGTCACCAAGACGGTCATCTCATTTTTTTAATTCATTTTTTTGTCCTTTGGTTTATCCTGTGAGTTCAGGGTTGGATCACTGTCTGCATATTGATTTGGCACAGTTTTTAAGCCGGATGTCCTTCCTGACACAACCCTCCCCAATTTCTACCCACTGCACAGCTGTTGGTGGGGTGGGCTGTTGGGGGTTCAGTATCTTGCCCAGAGACACTTCGACATATAGTCGAGACTGGGGATCGAACCACAGTGAGCTATAGCCAACTGAGCTATAGCCACCCCTCAGCCTACCCTCAAGCCAGTCATCTCATTAATCATCTCAAAAAGGAGCTGAGTAAAAGCACAAAAAAACCCAAAACTGTTGGTTTCGTCCAATCTGCTCCTGTGTCTCCACCTATTCTGTAACTCCCCGAGAGACGCCACATTTACCCATACAAGGTGTAGCTCTAATACTCTAATGATGTGGCAGGAAAGAAACCCCCAACATCATCGAAAACTCCGTCTCCGCCGCTCCTTTTTCCTGCTGCTGTCAGCTCACCCTCTGTGCTCTGTGCTCCTGTTTGTGCCATTACACGCATACAAATGTGCAAATTTGATGGTGTGATGGATTTTTCTGATGCAGTTTGCCAATGTTTTTATAGAGTAGAGCAACATTTAGATACCTGTAAAAAGCCTGTAACTGCCAACTAATTGCCTACTGCTGCTGATCTGTCTTTTGTCAACAAAATCTAGCGTATACACGAGCAGAAAACCAGCTAATCTCTTACTATCATCTGTTGCCAGCTCTTAAAACACTGGTCCCTGTGTTTATAGCATTGAAAAAATTGTGTTAATGTGCAATTGGCTCAAGTGGTGATTTATGTTATAATTCAGTTCAGCAGATTGTTGTGCCAAATTTTTCTTTCAGGTACTCAGAATCGCCCATGATTTAGGTTTAAGAAAGACTTACTAGCACGTCATGCGTGCACCTGCCATGTCTGTCAGCTTAGTGGAAAACAGAACCAGGTTATTTTTCCTGCTCCACTGCAGCCTATTCCAGTAATAGTGAACCCTTTGAACACACAGATTAGTTAGTTGGTCACTCTTACCATGATTGGTCGTCTCCCATGGGATGGCATGTGATGACAGTATATAAAGTTTCAAGGAACCTAAATATGTTGTAGTTAATCTGAATTTATCAAGTGAGTCCACAAGTAATTACTGTTTAGACATGAGGGCTGCTTTCAGTGTTTATATGGTAGACTCGAGACTATGTGCACTTTACTGTGTTTTTATTTCTTTCAAAGCTTATATGCGAAATGTTTTAGCACTGTTTTACTCTGATTAAGTTCATCCCAAACAAGAATAATGTGATGAGACAATGGAAGATAACCCCCTTAAATAGTTTACTGGTACAACAGATGAATAATATGAATGTGTGGTGCATACAGGAGAACACATTAATTGTCTCCTCAGCCATAAACGAGAGATGCTGTAACAAACACATGTGAGTTGGGGGAAGTTTGTACTCTCAACTGACTCCAGTTAATACAATACCTTTTGTATCTTACAAGCAGAAACTTAGTAAATCTGCTTCTTGTCCACATTTTGACCAGTCTATCTGTTGTACAGCTGCGAGTTTGCGACACAACAACAGAGCAACGCTGCTCCAGCTGATCTGACACCAAATCCATGCACAGTAAAACATGACCGCAGCTCATAATGAATAAAAAATAATCCAAGTAATTCATGTTACATTTAACAATATTTACACACTATCTGTTACAGTGCGCAGAATTACACCACAGTTTAATTTGTCCAACACTATTATCTGTAGCCCTCAGCTCACAACTAGAGGAATAAATGAGAACTTATTTTAATGAATAATGAAAATACTTGCTGATTGAATACTGATTATGGTTCTTTCACTGAACAACATTGGAATGGATCTCACAAATCTGGCATTACAGCATCACACTTGACCAGCTTGCCACCCCAGTAGAGTGAATTGGCTGATGTCTGTATGTAAATGTATCAATTCAATTATTCAACACATGTTGCAGTGGGTTATAATCCAAATATCAAATATTCCTTTTCAAAATGATTTTGCAGTTTATTGCTTTAGAACCTTTTAGGAGACAGGGTGACTGAACATGTAACAAACAGTAATGTAATTTCATCATTATCCATGTTATTGAGACAGAGACAAAATCTATAGGAAATCTTATGTCCATGACATCATCTGACAAAGTCAAGATAAACACAGGATTATGAGAGCAGCTGTGTGATAGATCAGCTTTAAAACTAGTTTTTTTCAAGAAGTTTTTAACGCATCCACGGAGAGTAGGATTCATTACTGTGGACTGGGGACAAAGACAACACTTTGCGATGATTGAGGGCTAAAAAGATAAACTGCAGGTTGGATTTAATTAACCTTTTTCTGAATTAAATCTGGTCATCAGTACCATCTGACCTCTATGTGTGCAGCAACCTGTTATCCTGAGACCGAAGCTGTTTTGAAAGCCCTTATAAATTTCTTCTCCAAAAAAGGGGCGGCTATAGCTCAGTTGGTAAAGGCAGTTGCTTACGGACCACAGGGTGAGTGGTTCGATCCCCGGCCCTGGCTATATGTCGAAGTGTCCCTGGGCAAGACCCTGAACCCCTAACAGCCCATTCCCCCTCCCCAGCGATGCAGTGCCGGTCCAAGCCCGGTCCAAATTGGGGAGGGTTGCGTCAGGAAGGGCATCCGGCGTAAAAACTGTGCCAAATCAACATGCGGACAATGATCCGCTGTGGCGACCCCGAACTCACGGGATAAGCCGAAAGGAGAGTAGTAGTTATAAATTTCTTCTCCACATTCGGCCTACTAAAGTCCATTTAAATGGTTCAAATTTCATGTTAAGCCTTTCTGTTCAAATCATATCCTCATTGTTTATTAAAGATCAGATGTCCAATTCTTATCACCCACAGTCCCAAGGTGGACATGATTGATCGGTCATCCCCAGAAAGTGTCTGACTTTGCTTATATTTGCTCCTTCATTCATGTAACAGAGTTTACCTTTTCATGGTCTGGGCTGATCAGTGATGCCTCAAAGATCTGAAACTTAATCTTAGTCTTTTAAAACAGTGCAGTTGTGACAGCACTTTACTCATTTTATCATCATGCTTGCTCTGTGTGGCCCTCAAAGATTAGCACATCGTCTATCTGACACAGATAGCCCTCCGGTATTCGTGACATGCATTTCTGGAAATGTTATGGTGCTGATGAGGTTGTAACACAAACGTTTGTAACAATACCACTCAAATGGGTTTATGAAGATGGTCAACAGGGAAGACTCTTGACAGTTGAATTTGCCAGAATCCTGCATTGGCATCCCACTCCCCAGCAAACTGTCGAACAGTATCGACTGACAGTAGTGGATGTTTTTGGTAAAAAACCTTTTGGAACTTTTACAGTCTGTATGGAGATCAGGCTGATGTTCTCCACCCTGGCAACCGGATGTAGTGCTATGGCAGCAGTTCCACTCAGTACTCTGTCTTTTCCTCAGTCCCACTGTACACTACAGCTCAATATGGCACTGTTTCAGGGGGCCGCCTGTCGCAGTAGCTCTCATTAGTTTTTAGTGTATTTGTGTTTTTTCTGGGTGTTATCTAGGTGTTCTGCTACTTTTTTAAAATTTCTCTTGCTGTTTTTCTCCTTATCATGGAGAGTATGTCACTTATTTTTCCCCTCACATGAATAACAGATGGTGTAATCTCGGATATTTTACTGTAAAGAAGCATCTCTGCATCCCAGACATTGAACTGCTAGCTGTGAGCATGCAGTCATATTATCTGCTGAGAAAGTTTGCGTGTGTCATTGTTATTGCCATTTACATTTAAAGTGTGAGCCTTTAACACATTTATCACTGGAGTGAACATTGACAGACTGCATCAAATGGTTTATAACCTGCTGTGTGGACAATACTATCCCACCCAGGACAGTGATTTGCTTCCTGAAAAAATAAACCCTGGATCACCAGTGACCTGAAGGAGCTGCTCAATGGGAGGAAGAGCGCCTTTAGGGATGGTGACTGAGACCTGCTGAGGTCTGTGCAGAAGCAGCTAAATGTGAGACTGAGGGAGACTCATATAGGAGGAAAATGGAAACCAGCTCCAGTAAAACAGCATGAAGGAAGTGTGGTCGGGAATGAACAAAATTACAGAATTTAAGAAGAAAAATTAATCTGGGGGCAGCCCGGATGGAGTCAATGAGCTTAATTAATGGTTTAACAGGTTTAGTTCGGACCCTAAAGCTGGCACTGCCCCCTTTGCCTCCAGACACACAGACAACTTCTCCAACTGCCCTCGGTGTTTATGTTTTTCAGGTCCTGATAGAAAGACCAGCAGCGAGATATAAATGTCCTGTTTAACAGGAGAAATGACGAGGTCACTCTCAGCAGAATTTATTGACATCAACTTCCACATACAACCCCAATATTTAATTAAAGCCTTTTCCACAACTTATTCAGGTTCTCTCAAGTTCAACGACACTTGATGAATACTGGATGAATCATCACGGTACCAGCAAAAATACTGCTTTTAGCTCATCACACCAGGATATGTCCACATGTACTGTAATCCACTAGTTATTACAGTCCTGTCCCCGTGTTTTGTTGTTTAGGTTTATTTCATGTTTTTAGCTTTTATTTTGTTGCTCCTCCTGTGTCTCTTCCTGTGAGTCTGTTTGTCTTTACCTTCCTCGTTTTGCTCCGATTTGTTTCACCTGTTCCCCAGTCCTTTTATACCCTGCTCTCGCCACTGTTCTCTGCCAGTTTGTAGCAAGTGTGGATACTCTGTTTGCATTCTGCACAAGTTTGTGTCCTGCCTGATCCCTTTCTGGACTCTGTAAAGGTTTTTGGTCTATGGTTTGGTCACTCCTTGTTACGTGGTTTTGTTATTTCTTGTTATGGTGGTTTGACAGGGGTAACTAATACAGGGAGCAAGGTAAAGTAACCAGACAGAGGATAAACTAATGCAAACCTAACAAAGGAGAACCAAATTACTATGACAAGAAATAACCAAACCACATAACTGGTAAATGGTTTGCACTTATATAGCACTTTTCTAGCTATTGGCACTCAAAGGCACTTTAAATGGCGAATTCAGGAACATGTCTCTGGCTTTTCAGGACAGTGAAATGTATTAGATTGAACAGTGTACATTCTATAAATAATATTATAGTTTAATTGTTTTACTTAATTGATATCTTATTACTTTGCATATACTGTATTACTTGTAACAGCTACTGCCACACAAAAATGTTCCTTCGGGCAACTGTGGCGCAGGAAGGTAGAGCAGTCATCCACTAATCCTGCAGTTGTTGGCTCGATCCTATGCTCCGGTCACATGTCAAAGTGTCTATGAGCAAAACACTGAATTGAATGTTGGCCAGCTGCGTAGCAGCTCCCCAATGTCCGTGTGTGTATGTGTGATTGTGAGTGCAAATTGGTGAATAAGAAGCAGTTTAAAGTGTCAATAGGTAGAAAAATGCTATACAAGTGCAGACATTAATAAAGTAGATAGAAATAATCTTTCTATCTACAACATGGCTGGTCCCACCACTGTCTTAAACTGCTTTTCTTTCATTCTTGCATGGCTGACACTTTTTACCACTCATTCCAACCTGCTTGCACAGGTGTCTTCACCTCTTTTACACACACTCCTTTGCTCTAAACCTTTGACCTTAAGAACTTGAAGTCCTGCATCTTTTTTACATATTCTCCCTGTAACCTCACCATTCCACTTGGGGCGGAATTATTCACACGAGTATTCAGTCTTACTGTGGCTAACCTTCATTCCTTTGCTTTCCAGAGCCGATCTCCACCTCTCTAGAATTTCCTCCACCTGCTTCCTGCTTTCGCTACAGATCACAATGTCATCTGCAAACATCATAGTCCATGGAGCTTCCTGTCTAACCACATCTGTCTGCCTTGTTTATTACCAGGGCAAACAGGAGAAGCTCAGAGCCGATCCTTGTCCTGCAGCATTCTAACATACTTCTCTTCCACTCCAGACTTTCTCACACAATACCATAGCTTTTCTCTTAGCACCCTGTCATACGCTTTCTCCAAATCTACAAGGACACAATGCAACTCCCTATGACCCTCTCTGTACTTCTCCATCAGCATCCTCAAAGCAAATACTGCATCTGTTGTTCTCTTTCTAGGCATGAAACCATATAGCTCTTCGTCCTCTGTGTCCCACTTCTTCTCAGCTAACCTCTTTCTCTGTATACACTCCTGAACTTCCTCATTCCATCACTAAGCCTCCTTGTCCATTTTCCTTTTTCCAGATGACACACAGTACCCTCCTACCTGTCTCCCTGATCACATTAGCTGTAGTGGTCCAGTCATCTGAAAGCACCTCCTGGCCACCCAGAGCTTTTCCTTACTGCCCTTAATGGCTACACAACATTCTTCCTTTTTCAACATCCACCACTTGGCCCTCTGCTCTGCCTTAGCCCTTTTCATCTTTCACGCCACCATTTTTACATAACACCATCAACTATCACTATCAAAACTTTGCAGTCACTGATCTCTTACAGATTACAGCATTGACACAAGATTTAGTCTACCTGATTGCTTCTACCTCTGCTCTTATGTCAACCTGTGGTGCTGCCTCTTCTGGAAGAAAGTATTCACTACAGCCATTTCCATCTTCTTTGCAGTCTACCACCATCTGACCTTCTGTGTTCCTGTCCTGAAGTCCAAACCTACCCATCACACTCTCATCACCACCAACATGTCCATTGAAATCTGCACCAAATTACCAAGGTTAGATGAGGTACTTCATCTAACTCACTCCAAAATGTATCCTTCTTTTCTAAATCACATCCTACTTGTGAAGCATAACAACTAACACTGAACATCACACATTCAGTTTCCAGCTTCAGACTTATAGCCCTGGGTAATGCTCTTTTCAACTCCAGAACATTTCTTACAACTCCTCTTTCAGGATAACTCTGACTCCATTTCTCAACCATCCACATCATGGTAAAACAACTTGAACCCTGCTTCTAAGCTTCTAGCTTTGCTACCTTTCAACCTGGACTCCTGGACACACAGTATATCCACTTTTCTTCTCTGCTTCTTCTTTCCTGCACTCTTGGCTTTCCCCTTCTCTCCGTTCCTATGAAAAGGCCTTTCTCCTCTTTTTCTTTGGCCAACAGTATCCCAATTTCCACCAGCACCCTGTAGGTCAACAGGTGGTGGTCATTGTTAACCCGGGCCATCAGGTACGGAAGTCATATTAGTTATTTGTATGTTTGCTTTGGCTTATGTTTTACATCAAATGCCCTTCCTTACACAACACTCTGCATTGATTCAGACTCATGAATGGCACAAGAAGATGGATTGTGCCCTCTTGTGGTTGCATTTGCACATTTTAGCTACTACAGTGTTGATGTGTGTGCGCGCTGTTGAGTTGTGTTAGTGACATCTGCTTTAAATTTACTCTAAAGGATTTCTTGTTGCTTCTTAATTTGCTTGCTTTACTGAGCTCTGTTAGCTTTTTTAAGGTCCATGTTTAATTCCTCTAATAAGTATTTATCTTTTCAAACAGACAACAAATCTGTCCCTCACCATTTCATCATGCAGGTTAGTTCCAGTTATGAGCCTGGGGTCTGTACCCCAAGAAGGACATGAATGCCTCTGGCATCCATAGGGGGGGAAAAGGAAAAAAAAAAACACTTGCACGTCTCTGGGTCCTTGTTTTGGCCAGATCCTACTATCACAATTATGGCAATTATGGATCCAAGTGAGGAGTCTGTGAGAGGGACTAACACACTTCGTGCCTTCCTGACTTTTATTTTGTAGCCCATTTTCCCCACTTCCTGTTCCTAGTCCTGTTCTTTAACTTTACCTTTTGTTATTCCTCTTTATTGTTTGTACCTGTTCCCCTCAGCATTTAAGTCCAGCTCTCTCCACAGTTCCTTGCCACCTACTGTGAATTGGACTCTAGTCCCAAGCAACTTTGGTCTGAGGTTTGGTGTGTTTCTGTTTGTTAGTTTCCGTAGACTTTTCACGTGTGTTCATTTTTGTTTAGTGGTTTGTTTCACATCTATTTTTATTCCTGAGCCGTTTATTTTGGTTTACTATGTATCACTCCTGTTGTCGACGTTTGATCTGTTTGACGTCTTGTTTTCTTTAAGTTAGTTTCCCTAGTGTTCAGTTCGGTTGATAGTTTAGGTTTAGTGGTTTTGGTTAGAAGGTTCTTTAAACATGTGATATTGTTTGTAAGCCAGTGTTTTCTGTTGCCTCGTGTTTTTCTTTTTACCCTCCTGTTAGGAGCAATTTCAGTTTTTCATTGAATTTGTCAAATGTGTCTGTTATTCCAGTCCCTCTCACAGTCTCCTCTCTTGGATCCGCCTTTGCCCTAATTGTGATAGCAGCACAGTCTACCAGTTAGTATAACACCATTTGAACTGTGTGAATGTGAGTGCACAACTTAACACTGTTATTTTACGGCAACAACTCTTCTGATAGGACTTTGATTTGATGTTTTCTCAAACTACGTTTTTGACCTGACTCTGCTGCTACTCTGGTCATGTGATTAACTGCTCTCTATTGACTCTCCGTTGCCAACCTGAGAAATTACCAGGATTATGAGAATTATTATCTGTCTATGAGGGATCAAGTTTTTCCACAAGCCCTTGTAATTGTGATTATAAGAAGATTTACCACATCATGTCTACGTTTTGATCATGCCATGTTAGGTTTTTACCAAGTTATGTGCTTAAATATTTGTTTTTATGTTTATTTGTCTATATGTTTAGACACCATATCTCACAAGTCACTGTCAAGATACTAAGATTTTGTGTCCTCGCTCATAGACTGGAGTTTAGCACCATCTAGTGAGTCGGAGGATTTAATACATCTCCATCCTGTTTTGCCAACTATTATATTTTAGAATAAACCTTATTTAAACTGAGTAGTTGTGTCAAGCACCTTATTGGGTCCAACCCTAAAAATAGTTTATTACAGGATAAGTGTGTGGGAAATGGCTAAATACTTTTTGTTTTCTTTTCTCTGTCCTCTTTCCACTCACCCCAACTGATCAAGGCAAATGTCCGTCCACCCTGAGCCTGGTTCTGCTGGAGGTTTCTTCCATTAAAGGGAGTTTTTCTAATCCACTGTTGCCTATGGTTTGCTCCAGGGGGAATCGTTGGATTTCTCATTACATCTTTATAGTCTTGACTTTATTCTGTAAAGTGCCTTTAGATGACTTTGTTGTGAATTGGTGCTATATAAAGAATTAAATGTAGATTTTAATTCAATTCAATTGAATTCAATTTAATTGTTTTGAAACAAGGTAAAGTCAGTTTAAGACCTCTAAACTTGCAAAAGAATACAATTGCATTGGTGCGACTGTGGTGCAGTAAGCTACAGTGGTCAACCACCAATCTTGCAGTTGTCGACTCGATCCTTGGCCCTTTGAGCAAGACACTGAACCCCAACTTAGTTGCTACTGGTGAGTGTTGGCCAGCTGCATAGCAGTGTGTGAGTGTGAGTGTGAATGGGTGAATAAGAAGCAGTGTAAATCTCTTTGAGTGCCAATACGTAGAAAAGCATTATATAAGTGCTCACCATTTACCATTAGTGCTTTTATGCACACCTGCAACAGCATGTGCAACAGCACTCCATGTCATGTGTCACATTGAATCTAAACCATTCCCAAGCTTTAACAGAAAACTTTCATTTGTTTAATCATGCACAATTTAACTAGACATGTGCTTAGTTACTGATTATTTTAGGTAATGGACTTTTTAACACAAAATATTATACTAGCAAAACAATGCTTTCATTGAAAAAATATTTGTACTATTTCTTACATACAGTAAAGAAATTATGTACACATTGTACTGAACATTACTACACTAAAGTGTGTGTGTGTGTGTGTGTGTGTGTGTGTGTGTGTGTGTGTGTGTGTGTGTGTGTGTGTGTGTGTGTGTGTGTGTGTGTGTGTGTGTGTGTGTGTGTGTGTGTGTGTGTGTGTTCAGCATCTGAAAGCAGCTTGTTTTTGTTGTTTTTTTTTTTTTTCTGGAAACTGCATGATTAAGAATTTGTTGCCTCGCTGTCTTTCCCATTATTGTGGATTTAATGTTAGGCAGAACGGACTACATTCACAGCAACAATGAGGGCTGCACCCCGTGCTTTCACTAAAAGTTTAGTTTTTAATTTTGTTTTTTTTTTTTCATTTTGAGATACTAATTGCTTTTGCAGTATTACTGAGAGCATCATAATGAGAATTGAAGTCCAGAAAAGGCCTTTATTAGAACTATTTATCTAACCTAGGAATGCTATGAGAGTTACCAAAAAAGCTTTATATTTTAAGGTAGTTTTTTTCCACGGATCAGTACTGGTTCAGAATTCCTGGAGCATAAAGATAATCATGTGTGCAGTTTAGCTCTGATATAATCAGAAAATTCCTGTTTTTATGTGACTGAATCAATTTAAAAGAAATTTACTTGTAATACAGTATGCTATAAATAACACTGTATACAGTATTACTTGTACATTTTGTGAATACCAAGTAATAACTTGATATACAGTAAACTGTAACAATATTTTGTGATTAACATACTTTTAATTTTTTTCAGGTGTCTGCTCTAAACAGCTTAATTTTTCAAAGAGACCTTTAATACAGTTTGTTGCATTTCTATTCAGTAGCCAAAGAAGATGAGACCCAATAAGTCCTTAAAGAAAAATGTAATGCTAGATTTAATCCTCAGTAGTGGAACTGATGGATGAGCAAGTTCAAATTGGAATGCAGAGTGAGACATTTAATTTCAGAACCATGAGAAAGTGAAGTGTCATTATGGCCCAACTGGAATGCTCACTTCCAGGCCAGACGAGGAAAGACTTGATTCACAGCCTATTTGTCTGCCTGCTTTCCCTTAAGGGGACGCCAGCCTGAGACACAATGTCATCATGTCTCCCTCTACGTGAAACGCCTGCCTTTCTTTCTTCTGTTCCATCTGTATGCAGGGGAACGGCAGAATATAAAATGGGAGCAGGCAAGTTGTATTAAAACTACAAAGTGCTGATTAGAATTCAGCAGCCTTATCCCTGTGTTTCTCCCAGGGTCCCTGCTCTCAGTGAAAGCTAGAAATAAACACAAGGGGGGTCTTACTTCATTGTTCATTAGCAAGACCAACCACCAGTAACCTAGGCCTACTCCCTAGCCCCTGGACCACTGCCTGTAATTGAGGGCTGACATGGATAAATAAATAATAGGGTCAAAGGAAGGTGTCAGGAAGAGGGGAAGTGGGTGACAGAATGTGTAATGGGTAATGAGGGTGCCCTCACTGTCCTCCTCACCTGTGTGAACTACCTGAGTACAGCTGCAGACTCCCTGAGCAGCTAAGATGTTTAGGAAGATATTAATGATCCTTTACTGCACATTACTGGGTTCCCTGAGTCGCCACATAGTCTTTCTCTGTCTCTCTCAATGCCACTGCCTCAGTCCTGGCTCTGTATGTAGACTAATGATGGATAGGGTCTTTGTCTAGCAGAATTGTTTTTGCATTTAGTTCTATAGTTTGCATAAACTATATATTGTTTACATTTTCCATATCAGTACCATTAAAAGAATGAGAAATTTGCTATTAATGGTCTCCTGCAAATTACCCTATTGATACAGAGCTTTTACTTGATTACCAGCACAATACTGTAGATTTAGGGCAGTATATAAGTTGGGTGCTAAAGTTTGCATCCCCTTATTTTGAAAAATAATTTTATTTTTCATCAATATAATATATTATGCACATTTAGCTAGTACAAAGTGAAAATAGAATTTTAGGAATATCTCTAAATGCATTTAAAAAAAAAGATATCACAAGTACACAAGTATTGAGACAGTTTACTTAGTACTTTGTTGAAGCACCTTTTACAGCAGTTGCAGCAAAGTCAGCTTTGTAGACCTCCATACATAATATTTGGAATTTAGAAAAGTTAAATCTTGTTTTCATCAGACCAGATAATCATGTGTCTCATAGTGTGAGACTCTTTCAGGTGCTTTTTTGCAAACTCTACTTCATGTGTTCATGTGACTGTGGAGAGACTCAACTCTAGCCACGCCCAGATTGGTAGAGGGCTGCAGTGATGGTTGTCCTTTTGAAACTTTGTTCAATCTCCACACAGGATCTCTAGAGCTCAGCCAGAATAACCAACAGGTTCTTGGTCCCCTCTCTTTCTATGGCCCTTCTCCCCTAATTGCTCAGTTTGACAAGCCCTTGGAAGAATCCTGGTTATGACCGGGATTTTCCGGTTGGAAACCTGCAGACCAGAAGGAATTTTTGTAGCCTTCACTAGATCTGTGACTTGAAATAATCATGTTTCTGAGCTCTGAAATCAGTTCCTTTGGCGTTTTTTCTGATACAGTATGCATTGTCAGCTGTGAGACCTTCTATAGACAGGTGTGTGTCCGCGCCTTTCCAAATCAGGCACAGTCAATTTCATTTACCACAAGTGGTTTACAGTCAAGGTGTAGAAACATCTCAGCATTGAGCAAGAGAAATTGGAGGAGGCACCTGAGCTATAAAGCGCTGCAAATTTACAGACCCACTGTTGCCTATGGCTTGCTCCAGGGGGAATTGTTGGGTTCTCTCTATACATCTTTATAATCTTGACTTTATTCTGTAAAGTGCCCTGAGATGACTTTGTTGTGAATTGGCGCTATATAAATAAAGTTTAATTGAATTGAATTTAAAATACAACATGATCTTAATTCACACTCCAAGTACATAATTTCCAAAATAAGCGCAAGAGTGTCTTTTATAAATACTACCAGTGCTTGTGACTGTACCAAATAAATTTATTTTTACGTTTTCTTAAAATTATTATATTAAGAATAATATATCAAGAAATTTATTTTTCACTCAAAATTTCAAAAACATGCAACACGATAATATGATTCTACAAAGTGTCTGTACTTTGTGTCTGTTTTGACCCCTGCAAGATTTTGTTCATAATATATACTATATTGCCAAAAGTATTCACTCAACCATCCAGATAAATGAAATCAGATGCACAAAGCAAGGTCCATAAAAACATGGATGACTGAGTTTGGTATGGAAGAACCTGACTGGCCTGCACAGAGTCCTGACCTCAACCCGATAGAACACCTTTGGGATGAATTAGAGCGAAGACTGCGAGCACTGTGTATTATGTATTTCATAAACACACTTCCCAGAAGAGTTGAAGCTTTTATAGCTGCAAAGGGTGGGCAGACGTCATATTAAACTCTATAGATTAAGAATGGGATGTCACTAAAGTTCATATGGGTCTAAACGCAGGTGAGCCAATACTTTTGGCAATAGTGTATTTTACTTTGGTGTATTGTAAATACTTTATTGATTATAATAAAATGTAAAAGGCAGATATGTAACATCTTTTAATGTAGCTTGTAAGAAAAGCCATTTAAACAGAAATGTTTTTTAAATGTTTTATTCTTTTTAAAGAACAAATGGAACGTGCCATTACGCTGCCGGTAACAGAAACAGGATTCAACACAACACTGCTCACAGTCTGTAGCCCAAAATTGTATCAGGTAAGATGTATTATCTTATAACACTTCTAAAAAACCAGTGGACTGAGTGTCTCTGTACATCCAAAAACTCTCAAAACATAGAGAGACACCTTTTTGAGTAAAACCACCAGCTGATTTTCAGCAACACTTTCAATCTCCAAAACGATGTCAAAACGACATATAAAGTACATCATCAAGACAACATTTGGTTAAATATCCCTTAACAAGTTTCACTTTTAGCACAATTTGTTTAGTCTAAAATGAGCTTGTGGCAGAACTCTGGTTGGACATTTGACCAATATTCTTGGCAGAAGTTTATCAGTTCAATTGCATTTGCTGGTTCTGTGGCACAGACCTGACTTGGATGCACAGTTTAAATATTTTTAACAGTGTTGAGGTCAGGGCTTTTGGAAGGCCATCCCAATAAATTGATTTATCCAACATAAATATAATGGATATAACCAGCTTTGTGTGCATGGGGTCATTGTCCTGTTGAAAGAACCATGTGTATTCAAGTTTCAAGTATTCAAGGCTGAGAACATGATGATACCACTACAGTGCAGAACTTTACTGTGATGGTTCCTGGGATGTTCCTGACCATCCAAACCAATTTTCCGTCAGCTGAGTGGGACGGTCTTCTTTTACCACTTAGAAAATGGCTAGACCTCTCAATAGCTTGTATCTATGTACAATTATTTGAACTGATGATCTTTGAATCTGCAGTTGTGGACCTTCCTATTGTAATGTGTTGGTCAAATCAGTGAGTTCTGTCAAACACATCCTCGTTATGTACACAGAAAAGACACCAGCTATAGTAAATCATGATCACTAAGGAAGTTAAGAGGGCTTGGGCTTGGGCGAATTCAAAGACATTTAAGACCCTTCATCAACATGGAAATAATCATCTGAATGGGTGCATGTGTAGTTTTGACCCCATATGTCTAATTTTGAGACTCTGTTTATGTCAGAAATCCCAGATGAAGTGAACCCTGTGTGAAATTCTTGCCAATTTTACTTACTAAAAATTAATGTAGTAAATAGGCCTAGAGAAATATAGGGATTTTCAGATTAATTGCAATTATTATTTGTATGGAGCCCGCGAGGTAGCTCCATACAAAGAAAAACGTCATCTGGTGCTTCAACAAACAGAACGTCTGAACGGCAGGCTTTGCCCCAATTCTGCCTCCAGCTGTCTGTATGAAAAACACTATATATACTACATAACATGTTAACATGCATTACTTTTTGACACAACTTATGCCCTACTTTTCTTATTTCTATAGTAGCAGAGCCAAAACATGCTCCATTTGCCTCATCCATCCAATTGGATTGGACTGCAGCTGTGAACATACCCTGCTTTGTGTTGCCTTTTCCTCAGTTATACCGGTAACTTTAAATATTATACTTTAGCCATGTTGTGGTGCATTCATATAATGGATGTTTATACATTTACTTTTCAGTGTCTGTCTGTCTCCATAATCGGTGTGTGAGTGTGAATGGGTGAATGAGAACCAGTGTAAAGCGCTTTGGGTGCCAATAGTTAGAAGAGCATTTTATAAGTGCAGACCATTTAACATTTATCTCCAGTGGGAGTTACACTCTTGGGAAAGTACAGAATATAAAAGTTTCAACACCAACAAGCCACAAATGCAAGTATGGTATCTATCCTTACAAGTCAAATTACTAGCTAAATGTTTGACTTAAGTTACTGTAAATGAGGCCTGACAGGAACACAATTTTTGACCTCATTACAAACCCTGTTACACTTGAAAAGCAACTGAAGCAAAATGTGGTTATGTGTACAATGCCAGTAGTATTAGAAATAATAGTGCAATTCAATCCAGGATCCAGCAACCTAACTGAATTCATATTAACAAAAGAGGTGAGTCCACACTACCCTGGAAATTTACAAAGATTTAATAACAAGTGCAGTAACATTTATTATAAGGGTGCTCTTCAGACTGTGCATGAACTATGTTCAATTGTTCACTCCTAGCATTCACAGGTACTGAGACACCACATGCTCCACTGAACTGCTTAGTAGCCAACACTTAAGCCTGGTTCCACTGATTTTATTAAAAAAAGGTTTGTTCTTGCACCTCTGGGTGTTTTTTTCAAAGCTGAAATATCTGAAAAATACAAAACAAACCAAACCCTCTGTTTGGTTGCCCTCCCATCTTCCCCATACACTGCACAATCACCCGTCCACATTACCGACATAACAGATGTTAATGTGTTAAATAAGGGTTATTTTAATGAAAGAGAGAAATCTGAAAGAGAAAATATTGATAGGGGAGAGTGTACCCACACAACAGAGGATGGTGCTGTGTAAAACGAGTCTGGTGGCGACGAAGTGGTGGAAGTTGAAAAAGAAGGAATGTTGAGTTGAGAAAGTCTCTGGGTGGTCAGGAGGTGCTTCCAGAAAACCGGACAATTGCAGCTAATGTGATCAGGGAGACAGGTATAAAGGTACTTGGTGTGTCAGGCAAGTGTTCTGGTGCCAATTTTGTTTTTAGCAAGGGAGATGTGCAGAGCTGTGGCAACTGCAGAGGAATAAAGCTGATGAGCCAAACAGTGAAGATTTTGGAAAGGGTATTGGAAACTATAGGCTAAGTGTAGAGGTGAGCAGAGTCCAACCAGTTTTCCATTAAGCAACAAGTATAATGTGGCAAAAACAACAAAGGTAACGTGCCTTGGTGACGTCAGTCGGGAGCCTCAGTTAGTTTATGTAAATATTGCTGCATATATTTGATCATGATTCTGAAGTAAGATTCAGGATTCTGTTGGGTTGAGGGAGACTGGCCAGTTGAACTGCCCACTTTTAAGTATTTGCTGACAATAAAAATTTTGTGACACTTTTGAAAAAGACGGACACCTGAGCTCAATCTAATTTCACAACTTGCAATCTGTTTAACATCTGCAAGTTTGCTGTGCAGAAAAGACTTTAAGGTTAATGAGACTAATAGAATGCTGCGAGAATGCTTATTTGTATGAAGATGTGTTACCCTGGTACTCCAGTACAGTAGTCCAGTCCAGCCCTCACATTAAAGTGGTAATTACTTGCCTGCCTAAGGTTGAACAAAACAGGTTTCTACTCTAGGCTGAGGCAAAGGAATTAATTTAGCTATTCACTACCATCATCCCAATGTTCCCCCTGCTGCTTCTTCACTAGCACCTACATAAGCCTGAAACTACAGATACCAACAAAGTCACACTAGTTAACGGTAGCTTCATTCTTATAGTAATAGTTGTTATGGTTGCTGGAAAATATTTAAGCTGAAAGTATGCTTTTACTGCTTAGTAGATAATTTCAAGGTCTAGCCAAAACTGACTGGAGTCTGGTGAACCTGACTTAGTCGCACACAATCTGTTTATTTTACATCAATGAGGAGAAGCTACAGACACTTGAAGAAAACCTTATAAAATTACAATTAACGCAAGGAAGCGTTTGCTTTAACTTGCAATGTTGTACTTTATTTAGCAGATGCAAAACCTAACAGCAAACAATAAAGCTTTTAAAATAATAAAATCAACAATACAAGAATCAGTCAGAAATGTCAAATCTTCTACTCACAATCTCCTTGGTTTTTGAAGAAGGGTGGTTGAAGAATATAAAAATGTTAAATGTAAAAATTGGTTGTATCTTAATCCAGTCATCTGTTTGCCTCCTCTGTGTTGGAGTCTCATCCCCAGGCCCGATGGCCTAACTGCCTATGGCAGTCTCGCCTAGTTAGGCGAATCACGGATGTCCCTTGTTGGTTTCTGTTATCTTCTGGTTGTAGCAAAAATCTTGATGCAGACTGACCGTGTCCCCATGCAGTCAAATGATACACATCGTTGATGTAGTTCAATCCATTCTGGCTCTTTGGTTGTAGAGTGGGCTTTGTCATGGTTCTCCTCTTTCCTAGGTTGTCCTTTCCTATGAGCTGGTTTTAGTTAAATTCCTCTAATTTTATAATAGCTTCTCTCATGCATACTTTTGTTATGAGGCCTTAAAGGCTTTCTCAGGTTACCACTGATGTCCGTTTTTCTGGCCTGCTGCACAGATGATAACAACAATTGCTAACTGGAAAGGTGAAAAAATTTGTGATCTTCTCTTCTTGAGGGCACATATTGACATTGAAAAACAAATTCAGGGAACAGCAGGAGACTCAGTAATATATGATTTTCAATTTACTGTATAGAAAACACTGTGATTTTCCGACATATTTCTTTTGTCATGCTCCCTATACACCCTTCCCAGACATCACTCCTTCTTCCTCCTCCTTCAGATTAAACAGTATTTCTTCATAAGTGAAAATGCATGTCAAAAGGGTAATCTCTTGATGAGTACTATGGGTGTGAAAGAGTAGTCCTGACAGTCCTATGCACAAATGAAATTACTCCATAAATAGACCATTTTGGATTCAGCTCTTATATCACAAGCTTGCAATTTAGAACGGAGTGAATGGTGAGGGCGGCCTTAAAGAAACAGAAGCTAATTAAGACACAGAACTGATGATGAAGGGGTATCAATTATAACATAAAATAGCAGTTTATTGATTTGTAAATCATCCATTTTGTAAAGTCGCAGAAATAAAAATATACAACCCAAAATTATGCATAACATGAACTCTTTAAGTGGAATGTGAGAGGAACATTATAAAGAGGTAGATGGCATCCATCAATCCATTATCCATCACCACTTATCCTGTTTGGGTCACGGAAAGGCTGGAGCCTATCCCAACTGTTATTGGGCAAGAGGCGTGCGTCAACTTGGACAAGTCAATACTCTATCTCAGGGCTACAGAGAGACATACAAACATACTGTGGAAGGAAACAAGAGTACCTGGAGAAAACCTACGCAAGCATGGGGAGAACATGCAAAGTCCACACAGAAAGACACTGTTTTGTATTGCTTGAACCTTTGCTCATATCATGGAAGCTGTCAGGACTTTCTAAATATTTGCACCTGAACCTGAACAGAAACTCTGGTTTTATTTTAATGTTATTACTATTTGTTTATGTTATTTTATGTTAGTGTGTTGGTGTGTTTGATCAACATTTAAAAATTAAAGGCCTGTCATACGGCTGTTGTCCATTTATGTTTGTGGTGATGTGTGTGTGCGTGGGGGTCGGGGGGGCCAAGCTATAATCTTGCCTAGGGCACCAAAATGACTGGAGCTGGCTGTGCGTGACGTTGCTAGAAATGTCATCTGTCATAGGGCGAAAGGCGGGGTGCAGCCTTGACAGATTGGCAGTCACAGAGAGACTATAATTCACATTCACTCCTATGGGAAATTTAGAGTCACCAAATAACCCAATATGCATGTCTGTGGATTGAGGGAGGAAACCCTTGCAAACACGGAGGCTATGGTGCAGGACCATCTCTCCTCTCCTCTCACCCCGCAATTGTCACCACTGTATGTCATTAACTCTGTGTGTTCTCTCCCGTAGTTGTCTTTGTCCTCCTCTGTCCCCCTCTCTCTGTCCCTTTCTGCAGGTGTCCCCCGGCTTTGAAGCTGTGTGTCTTCCAGCGTGCAGCTACCCGTTCTACCAACCTGCCCGATGTTTTGTTGTTGCTTTTTGTTGCTCTGTTCTTTTCTCTCTTCACTTGAGCCTGGTTCTGCTGGAGGTTTCTTCCGTTAAAGGGAGTTTTTCCTCTCTAATGTTGCCTATGGTTTGCTCCAGGGGGAATTGTTGGGTTCTCTTTATATATCTTTATAATCTTGACTTTATTCTGTAAAGTGCCCTGAGATGACTTTGTTGTGAATTGGCACTATATAAATAAAGTTGAATTGAATTGAAAATTTAATTGAATGTAGAGCAGTCGCCCACCAGTCCTACAGTTGTTGGTTCAATCCCCGGCTCCTCTGGTCACATCTCAAAAAATGTCCTTAAGCAAGACACTGAACCCCAACTTGGTAGCTCCTGGTGTGTGTTGGCCAGCTGAATAATATTGGTGTGTGATTGTGAATGGGTGAATAAGAAACACTGTAAAGTGCTTTGAGTGCTAACAAGTAGAAAAGTGCTACATAAATGCAGACCATTTACTATAACATGCAAACTTCACACAATCACTCTGAGACACAAACACATAACTTTCTAACTGTGAGGTGGTGACCACTCCACATTTCATAAATAATTTAAACATCCCTGCGACGCTTTACAGGATAGAGGTTTAGACAATAGATGGATGGAAATGTAGTCACTGTGTAACAAATTTATAGTTAGGGGAAGACTGTTGTCAATATAATAATAGATGTTTAGGTGTCAAACCCCTTGCAGATTATAATTAATCAATGATTGTTTTCTTTACCATGAGCACATACTGTACTTTATTTGGATGTGCACTGGTCCCTTCAGTTTCAGAAACGTTGTTGTTGTTTATGTTAATAAATGAGTATGAATACTGTTCACATATGGTGTTAATGCAATTTAAAAGGCATTATTAGCATTCAGCGTAAAACTTTCACACTGGCCTTTAACTGGTCTCACATTTACAGGGCCAATTAGAACTCCCAAGTTTCCAATTTAATTCTAAACTCACTGCTCCTTCGTCAGCAAACTGACCTGTGACTCTTGGTGTATCTCCACCCAGGGTAGTACAGACCAAAGGTCTAATTTAGCTATGTAATGGGTTTTCCTTTTTCATTATAAGACCTCATCTGCCATGCAGTGTGCAGCTGCTAACCTTTGTGACTGGCACTGCAGGAGAGTGGTGCTCTAATTTGTTTACAGTACATAGTAATGATGGTGATAAAGGGAAACTAACACTTGGGTGGTGATGTGTGGTTGGATGAAGATGGGGTTAAAAAAATAGGTTTTCCCTTGATGGGTAAATCAACCTCTAAAATGTATTTGTCTCAACAATTAAAGTGTTCATGTTAATTGCAATTTAAGCTTAAATACCTTCAGTTCAATACATTAAGAAAATACATTAAATACATACATATAATACATTAAGAAATAACAAAATTTGATTAGAAAATTGATCAAATGAAATTAACCTTCTAATATGAAAATAAAACACAAAGAGACAAAGATGGTTGTAGATAAAAGTCTTGGCTACTGTAGTAGATACAGGTGCAAAGATGAGGCCTTTATCTGGTTGGTTAAGTCCAGATCTGAAATAAAGCATTTGGAAGTTTTGCTATTTTGTCTCCCCCAACCATTCCTAAGTATAATTCCCCTTTTACATGTTTAAATACCAGTTGCGTTTGGAGCCTCACTGACACTGGTATATGTTTATTTGTTTACAAGCTAAAACTGTTACTAAACCCATAAAGATCTTTTGATGTGATATATTAAGGTAAAATTAAAAATATTCAAAAACAACTAAACACTGACATTTTTAAGTGTGAAAATGGATGTCAAAAGTTATTTTCTTCTAACATTAAATATTTTATTTTAGGCTTCTTTTTCTTTTACTTCACATACATTTGCTTTAAAGCTTAAGTTACTAATTACTTATTCAGATGATGATAAACTAATTAATTATGATCATTATGATCTATTACCAGCTAAAATCAGCTCAAATTAAACCAGCTGTGCCATTTTGCTCGACACCAAGTTGCTAGTTACTTTGGCGTTTATTTTTTAAATTAATATCCATTAGCATCACAATCAATACTGTTTTCATATATTCTATTCCTAACACAGTATTTGCATTTTTGTACTTTAAGTTAATTTTTAGCATGTATTTTTTATGTGTATCTTTTAACGTGTCTACGTTTCCTAAACATGCAATGACACGTGGTACATATTAAGTAAGCTAAAGCAAGTTTTTGCCAGTTTTAATAAGGGATCCTGCGATGATGATACAGTACCTGAAAACTTCTGGTGTGAACACAGAGGACTGAAGTTGTTGTTGCTCTGTTAATACAATGCTATCACCATTAAAATAACTTAAAGTGGCTAACTGAAACAAATGTAATATTGTAATTTATTATTAAAATATTAAAGGAAATTTAATTTCTATTTAATGTGAAGTGGATGACAGAGGTTTGTCTCCAAGCCAAAGCTGGTTAGTGTCAGGGAGTGTCAGCATTCTTTAGAAATTGTTTAACATGGTGATTAACCACACTGTAAAATAGTAATATTAGTAATAGTAATCCTAATTTGTCCTACTTAGTTTTCAACTTAATAGTTTTCATCAAGAGCATTACCTCTTGAGTTTTTTTTCCCCCTGTAATTAAACAGGGGGAAAAAAAACTCTGTGCTGCGACTTTGCCGCAGGAGGTAGAGTGATCGTCCATCAGTCCCACAGTTGTTGGTTAGATCTTCGACTCCTCCAGTCACATGTTGAAGTGTCCTTGAGCAAGACACTGAACCCCAACTTAGTTGCTCCCGATGAGTGTTGGCCAGCTGCATAGCAGCTCCCCCATTGGTGTGTGACTGTGTCTGATTGTGAATACGAATGGGTGACACAGTACACTTAACTTGAAATGATTGTATATAAAATTATAATTCTCAATACTCCAAACTGAATTAAAGATACACAATAAAAAAAAAATAAGCAAGTAGAAATACAAATCCTACTCCAGTTTGCTTGTTTTTTTAAGGCAATCAGTTTGCATGGTTCTTTTTAAGTAAGGTCAACTAATCAGAAAAGACAGTGCAGTCCTTTAACATAAAGGTGAACTTCTGATATGTGCAGCACACTACCCAAGGTCCACTCCACTCTTCTACCCCGGGGGCAGCCATTGTCCATGACAGATTCCCAGGTTGCCATTGCCGTCTCATTATGAATCGCACCCTGAATAGACATTTGACACATCTGAGAAACAGTAGCTGTGCATTATAGCTGATTCACACGACCTGGGGTTTAAATCAACCGTAAGAAGGAAGAAAAATGGACATAACTCATCCACAATGTCTCCCTCAGCCTACATAAGTGGCATTCACTGGGAGGTCAGCAGAGAGGCTGTGAGGATAAAAAAAAAAGATATTGCAAATGGACTACAGAATGGAGAGGTCTATTTCATGGCTAAAAAAAATTAATAAATAAAAAATAAAATTACAAAATCTGAATTCTATTGTGCAGTTAGAATGTGGTGAGTGCAAAATGTGTGGGTTTGTCACCACCTGGAAAATGGAAGACCAATGGACAAAAAATGTACAAACTGTTAATGCACAGATAGTATCGCATTTTTTATTCAGGCAGACCCAAGATGGTGAGAGGGAGTAAACTAATAAACAGGTTTTATTTTGTGGATCAGGTGCAGGGCCTGAAGGGATGTTGACTGACCCAGGAAAAGAGACTGTTGTTGCGCCAGTAAGCTGGGGAACAGGAACTGGTGATGCGTTGGCTCTGGAAGAGGTGTGGCAACTTGCTCAGAACCCGCTGAACTGTTGGCCAGGTTGGATGAAAATTCTAGGAGATCAGAATAAGAAAGCAATCAAAATAAAAACGCAGATAAAATGCCCTGCTGCTCTTTCAGCACCACAATGGTGTGGGAGAGAGTTGGGTGGAGTAGAGTCTCATGATGTCTCATATTCACGTTTCAATGCGACGTACACGGTGTCACCTCCTCTGATGGGTGGAGTTAAGGAGGCAACATGAATAAGATTTACTAATCAAACAAAGAGGCCTTGCACAAAAACATTAAGGATCTTTACTAAATATTATAGCACCCTATTTAGTGCCATGATTCCCTGTAATAAATATACTAAAGTATCCACATCAAGAGCCATCTGTTACAAAATTTACAAGGATCCACCAGACTATGATGGACTGCAAGAGGAAGCAAGCAGAGCACACAGAGCAAGTGCTTCTCATGGTGACAACTTAAATTAAGCACTTGAATGAGAATTATTAGCATTTAAATCAGGGAGCTACTGGAAAAAAGGTTAGTGCCAAAGTTGACTGTTAATGACTCAATGAAAGATGGGATCAGCACCAGTATCCCTGCAACTCTTAACAGGATCAAAAGGTAAGATAGAAAAAAAATAGTGAAATAGATGGCTCATTTGAGACGGGTCAAATAAATCCCCATACCTTAACTTAAATGAGCATGCATGTTACCTGGTGTAGATAAGGTTACAAGGAGATCCCCCACTAAAAGAAACGTGCAAAATTGTGCAAAAAGTCTCAGGTTTGGTGTAGTTACTGCAAGCAAGGGATTTGCAACCAAATAGTTTTTTCTTACTTGAACTATGTTACAACTGTTTCATAATGGTTGGATAGTTTTTGGGTGATATGATGCAAATGGTGCAATCTATGCTGTTTAACATCACTGAAAGACTCTAGTCTTTTTGCAGACACTTATCCAAAACGACTTACAAGTTAGGTAGAAGGCAAGCAAAATTTTAAGAAAAAACATTTGGCAGGACAAGTAGCTGCCCATTGGAAAAACACATAGCTCCAAAGCCAGGGAAAACTGCCGAAAGGGACAGAGAGTGAGACCGAGAGGGAGAAGCACAGCTAAGGGAGAGAGAAGACACAGCATGCGCTAGTGACAAATAAATGTATTGAGAAAAATGAAGGGAGCTCATTGCACTTGGTAGTGGTGCCCTAACAGTCTAAACCTATAGGCATCTTAACTAAGAGCTAGTTCAGTTTAATTGAGCAGCTTTAACTATATGCTTTATCCAAAAGCAAGGTTTTAAGCCTAGTCTTAAAAGTAGAAAGGCTGTCTGCCCCTGAATCTGGATTGGGAGCCAGTTCCACAGGAGAGGAGCTTGTTAGCTAAAGGCTCTGCCTCCCATTCTACTTTTGGAAACTCTGGGAGCCACAAGTAGGCCTGCATTCTGGATAGACATGGTCTAATCAGATGATACAGTACTATGAAATCTTTTAAATATGATCAAGCTTGACTGTTAAGAGCTTTGTCTGTAAGGAGGGGGGTTCTAAATTATATTCTAGCTTTTATGAGAAGCTAATGAAGAATAAATCTGATCTCTCCTGATAATTCCAGTCAGCACACTTGCTACAGCATTTTGGATTAATTAAAGGCTTTTTATAGAGTTATTGGGACATCCCAAAAGTAGGAAATTACAGTAGTCCAACCTAGAAGTAACAAATGCATGGACTAGTTTTTAGCATTACATTGAGTCAGGATGCTCCTTATTTTGACAATGTTCTGTAGGTTGAAGAAAGCTGTGCTAGAGATTTGTTTTATGCGCTGTAAAGGACAAATCCTGGTCAAAGATAACTCCAAGGTTTCTAACAGCAGTAATAAAGGCCAAGGTTATGTGCTCTAAAGTAGCTATATAGTAGCCAGGCCTTTATATCTTTTAGAAGCTTGAAGTTTGATTATGTGGTTAGTATGCTATGCTATGCACCGCATAGCAGTGGAAGTTTATGGAATGTTTCCTAATAATGATGCCTAGGGGTGACATATACCGACTGAAAAGGAGCCCTGTGGAACTCCATAATTAACTTTTGGGCTTATAGATGATTCATCATTAACATGAACAAATTGGAGTCTTTCTGACATAACATTTAAACCAATACAGTGCAGTTCCTTTAATCCCAATCCATGTTCCAGTCTTGTAATAAATTGTTGGGGTCAGTGGTGTCAACTAATGTCTACGATTTTATTTGTAAAGAAAGTCATAAAGTAATTGCTGCTTAGAGTTAAGGGAATACTAGGCTCAACAGAACTATTTCTCTTAGTCAGCCTGGCTACAGTGCTGAAAAAAACCAGGGGTTGTTCTTATTGTCCTGTATTAGTGCTGAATAGGAGCAGGAGCTGAGGTGGCGGCGCTGATCCGCCGGGAGCAGGAGCTGAGGCGGAAGCGCTGACCCACTCTGAAAAAGGAACTGGATCAAAACTGGAGGCGTTGCGACCCGCTCTTAGAAAGTAACTGATATATCTGGTAAGTCCGATCTTGGGGTGGTATTGGAGAGAGATTCCTGGCTGGAAAGTCTGGGGGAGCTGTTGAGGAGGGACCTTCAATGTCTGGCTGAGCGTTTCCTACGCACGGTGGTATCAACCGCCTCTGGCTCAGTGGTAGAGTGGTCGGGCACACTTAGGACAGAGTCAGCCAGGGTGATGACCGAACCCGAAGCTAGTCCAGGAACAGAAGGTGACAGTTCAGGCGTCGGTGGAGATGGTTATATAGGGGCCAAAACAGGAACAGGTGGGACTGTGTTAGACTCAGAGGTAGTGTCGGGGGCAAAAGTAGCATCAGCCAACCCATAAACTAGTTCAGGAACGGGCTGACTGAGGTGTCTCAGAGCTAAGCAATTTGAGGTTTAGATCTCATCTTAAGTCCTACACCCTTGAAATAATAAGGGTCGATGTCCCTCTCTAAAAAAACAACCTTGAGAGAGTCTGACTGTTCTCTATACTGAAGCCAAAACTTGATAACTTCTGACAGTTTCATGCAACCCCCTTCCCCTCACATGTCTAAAGGTCTGATATTTGGCCAGATCCTACTGTTACAGTTTAGTGCTAAGGTGAACCCAAGTGAAGAGACTGAGAGGGGGATTTAACTAATAACCACGTTTATTATGAAATAATCAGAATAATAAACAGAAATCGCTCCTAACAGGAGGGTACAAAGAAAAATGCCAACAGGTAACAGAAAATACTGGGTTACAAACAAAGACACCACATGTCTAATGAACCCTCAAACAAAAAACGCAAAACCACTAAAACTAAACTACAAACAGGGAAACCAAACTAACACTAAAAGGACTAAGAGTAAGGGGCTAAATGAAAAGAAAGTTAGTCCAAAAGTTGCTGGGAAACAGACTCCGAGGAGTCAGGATTGCTAGGGTCAGGTAAATCGTGCGTTCAGCATGTAGGGTGGGAGAGAGATGAGGATCTGGCAGGGAACAAGGTCAACTTCATTACAGCTTTGCTACACAGCCAGCTGTTCACCTGCTTGCACTTACAGAAACCTGGATCATGCCACAGAACACGGCCACCCCAGCTGCCCTCTCCACTAATTTTTCATTCTCTCACACTCCTGGCTCATCAGGTCGGGGGATGGGACTGGACTTCTCATCAATGATACCTGGAAGTTTCCCCCAACAGCACCCCTCAACAGTCTGTCATCTCTGGAATATCATGCCGTTAGGATCACAGCACTGATTACAGTCCAGGTGATTTCGATATACCGACTACCTGGCCACCTGGGGAACTTCTGCGATGAACTGGAATGCTGTCCCACTTCCCTCAAGATGGCGCTCCTCTCATCGTCATAGTAGACCTGAACATCCACCTGGACAAACCCCATGCGGCTGACGTGTTTGCTCTTCTTAACACGTTTGACCTGAGTCTGGTCTCCACTCCTACGACCCACAAAGCTGACAACAACCTCGACCTCATCCTCGCCCGGAACTGCACCACAGACAACATCTTGGTCACTCCTCTGCATTTATCAGATGATTTTTTCAGTCAACTCACAGAAAGCTGTTTTCCACTTTCAAATCACTCATCTACCCACCTCCACCATCTACTTCTCTCATTGCTGACGACTTTGCCGACTTCTTTACTAATAAGGTGGCAGCCATCAGCTCACAGATCTCTTCTCCAGACGATGACATCCAGCTAACTTCTTCCAACGCTCCATTATCCACCCTCTTCATCTCTAACCATCCGACAACATGCTCTCTGGATCCGATCCCTTCCACTCTCCTTCAAGCAGTCGCACCCGCACTAATGCCAGCTATTACACAAGTCATCAACACATCTCTCACAACGGGGACTTTTCCAACCTCATTCAAGCAGGCACAGGTTACCCCACTGCTCAAAAAGCCTTCTCTTGATCCCTCTGTTGTGGAGAGCTACCGACCAGTCTCCCTTCTTCCATTTCTGGCCAAGAAAATGGAACGAGCAGTCTTCAATCAACTCTCAGACTTTCTTTCCAAGAACAACTTTCTCAATGTCAACCAGTCTGGCTTCAAAAGCGGTTACTCAACAGCAACGGCACTTCGGACTGTCGTGGAATATCTTTGAGATGCAAAAGCCACAGGTCAGTCTTCTGTCTCAATCCTACTTGATCTATTGTCAGCCTTTGACACTGTGAACCATCAGAAATGCCTAAGTCAGACAGTGTGGACAAGAGTCCACACTGTCTGACTTAGGCATCTCTGTATCAGCTCTAGACTGGCTTCATTCTTACCTATCGGGACGAACCTTCAAGGTATCCTGTTTCTCACTCTCATAGCTTCTCTACCAGTGTGCCGCAGGGCTCAGTTCTTGGTCCTCTTCTTTTTTCTGTCTATACTGCATCCCTTGTCACACTCTCTCTAGTGTTTCTTTTTGATAGAACCCAAAAAGGAGGAGATGGCAAGCGAAGGGGTTATAATAAATTGAATTACTTATTTAAAAAAAAAGCTACAACAGAAAATCACTCCTAGAGGAGGGCGGGAAAACACACAATCTAAGACTGAAGTAAAATAAAATGGAACACAAACTTAAACACTTGGGGGAAAAGAAACTAAACTACAGAGCAGGGAAATTAACTAAGACACTTAGGGAACTAAACATTAGGCATTGACCGACTAAAGAAACACACAAACACTCTAACATCAAAACAAGGGTAAAACACACAAAGAAAAAACTAGAAACTAAACTACACTGAAATAAACGGAAAACCAAACCTCAGACCAAAACTCAAGAAAAAGGTGGGGCACAAGAGGGCAAAGTTCAAAGGGATAATCCACAGGTGTACAGGGGAAGCAGGAGAGGGCAAAGTCCAAAGAGGTAATTCACAGGTCTGTTCTCTGGGCAAACTGGGGAGCAAAGTCCAAAGAGGTAATCCACAGGTAAGTTCTCTAGGGAAGCTGGGGAGACAAGCGAGCAGTGGGGAAAGCTTGGTATAAATAGACTGGGGAACAGATGAAAGCAATTAGGACAAAACGAGGAAGGTAAAGACACTAAACAGACTCACAGGAAGGGACACAGGAGAAGCAACTAAATAAAACCCAAAAACAGGAAAAAGAGAGAGATATTTTCAGCTCAAACTCTCCAAGACCGAAGTCCTTATCTTTCCAGCCAGACCTTCGATGCAACACAACATCAAAATTGGAGCTACAGTGATTGTCCCCACTAAGTCTTCCAAAAATCTGGAGGTTATCATCAACAACCAACTGAGGTTTAAGGACCACATCTCCTCAGTCTCCAAGGGATGCAGATTTGCCCTGTACAACATCAGGAAGATCACGGAATGTACAACCCAACTCATTGTACAGGCGCTGGTCGTATCTTGTCTTGATTACTGCAATACTTTGTTGATGGGGTTACCGGTATCCACTATCAAAGCCTTGCAGATGATCCAAAACGCAGCAGCTCGCCTCATTTTTAATCAGCCTAAAAGGACCCATGTCACATCACTCTTCAAATCTCTACACAGGCTTCCTGTAGCTGCTCAACATCAGGTTCAAAGCTCTGTCTCTTGCTTACAGGGTGGTTAACTAAACAGCTCCTGCCTCAACTCACTCAAGTCTGCAATCCTTCCCGTCCGCTGCCGTCTGCCAACGAACGACGTCTGGTGGTCCCAGGACCTTACAGAAGACACCAAGCAAAACTTTTTAGCGCAATGATCCCACGACGGTGGAACGAGCTACCAAACTCTGCACACTCAGCAGGCTCCCTCCCAATATTCAAAAAACTGCTGAAAACAGAACTCTTCCACATCTTCCTATGCACAAATTAAAAAAAACAAAATCCTTTCTGCTCTTTCTGGCACTTTCATCTCGTGAAATGTGAACACTTTTCTGATAGGACTTTGCTTTGATGTTTTCTCCTTGACTTAGATTTTTGCTGCCTTGTACCTCACTTGTTAGTAACTTTGGATAAAAGCGTCTGCTAAATGACTAAATGTAAATGTAAATAATGAGGGATATTTAAATTTAAAGAGTTAAATAGAATTAACCCTATTAACCCTAAAATCCCTTTTTTTTAATTTTATACTGGATTAAACTTTAAACTGTAAAGTGATGTTACCCATGAGTCCATTCCATACAGACTTGTTGCAGTAAGACTATTTAGCTAACTGCAAAATTTAATGTAAATTTGTGCACCCTGTGTACGAGCACAGCCCTGCAGAGCAGGGAACATGCTACACGAACACTAACACAAAATCACTGTACTGTGGGTGTGCAGGCTGTCATGTGGTAGGTCCCAAAGAAGCCCAAGACCTCAGTGGAACAATTAATTCAACTAACCCCCATATATTCTGTCTGACCTTAATATTTAAACCATCAGAAAAACATTGAAAATGCATCACAATTTGTTTTAGAAAAGCTGTTAAATCTGGCATTAAGGCATCGACATCATAAAAAGTTTAGCAAAAATGTGAAAGTTCTCAATTAAGACCAATGTTCAATATTAAGCCAACCTTACCTGGCACTCCTCCCTGAACCAAGTTCACCTCTCCCCCCTATCACGCTAAAACTGAAAGAAAGATTCCAAATGCAGATAAAAGCCATGACATGGTATCATAATTAGTACAGGCAGACCCAAGTGAGGAGACTGTGAGAGGGACTGAATTAACAAGCTCGTTTATTGTTAGAAAATCAGTAATAAACAGAAATTACTCCTAGGAGGATACAAAAGTAAAAACATTACCGGAAACAGAAATAAACTGAACAACAAGAATTTCTGGGAAATAACTTGGAACACAAACCCGAATGAAAACAAGACAAATTATAAGAAACCAAAATGCAACCCACTAAACCGGAATTACCAACCGGAAAACCCAACTAACACTAAACACTGAAAGGGACAAATGAACAGAAACACATGAAATAAAATAAGAGTGGAACATAAACTACTAAACCAAAATGAACACACGGGAAAAGACTAAGGACTAACACTGCTATTTTTTTGAACACACCCCTTTCAACTAACTGCCCAATTGCACAGCCTTTTATGAGCGAGCATATCATGAATGCTCTGACTTGTTTGTTTTCTGAGAATCTACTGCACCTACTGGTAACTTGTTTGCCACGTAGCAATAAAAAATATACCAAAAACCTGGATTATTATGGTTAGTCACATTGTACTGCTATTATCTTGAACAATCCTGTACATCCATATGATTGTGATTTGTATGCCACTGAGGTATTTGGTTTCTGTGATGAGCTTGATGAACTGTTGTACCAAAATCATGAATGCTATTTCTTACAATAGGGCCAAAAAGGCAGCTGGTGTAAAACTGTTTTTCAGTAAAAAATTTTGCTGAGCTAAAACTGTTTTTAATAGTCCTCTGCAATAACTATTTCAGAGGGAGTAACATTATACAATGTACCCCTCCTACAATACCAATTAAAAAAATGTAAAAGTGAGAGTTGGCATGCATTCCAAATTCCTTTTGAAATAATTAGATAATAACAAGAATTTGAGTATGTTTAGAGTGCATAGTTGTACATAACAAGTCAATAGTAAAGTTGCTTATGAAGTAAGAGATTAAACAATGGAGTTAAGAGTCATTTAGCATGTTTCCATTAAAAGTACTATTGATAATTTATGCAGACTTGAGTGAATGTCATAATTTTTTGGAAGATTCCTTATGTTCAATGCAAAATTGGAAATACATGTTGAATAACAGAAAGTATTAAACTTTGGTAAAACAAATTTAAACCTTTGTAGTAGTTACATAAATATGGCATTTGTAAAAAAGATCATTCGTTATGATATTGTTCATTGTATTCACGGGGTGGCAGTGGCTCAGTTAGTAGAGTGGCTGCCCACCAACCAAAGGATGGGAGGCGGCCCACTCCTCATTACCACATGCCAAAGTGTCCCTGGGCAAGACACTGGACACTCAACAGCCTATCTCCACCCCCAGCCACGTAGCGCTGTCCCCAAGCTCAGTAGAAATTGGGGAGGGTTGTGTCAGGAAGCGCTTATGTCATAAAACTGTGCCAAATGTGCTAAATCAACTTGCAGACTAATGATCCACTGTGGCAACCCTGAACTTACGGGATAAGCCAAAAGGGAAAAAATGTGTCCATCCATAAATACTGTATACAATTGGACCCTTCTATGTGCTTAAGTTTCAGTCACTGCTCCATTGATTTCTGCGTTACATTGTCTGGAAAATCCTAATTAGTGCATTTCATTTTTCCCTTTGTTGAGAATTGCATCTTTATCCTAAAACAAAGAAGCTTTATCACGACTGATCATGGCTTTGCAAACTCATGCATTTCAAAGAGGTGTTTTTTCTTGAAGTCATCTAGATTTGCATTGTTTTGTTTTGAGAATTGTAGAGTATTAAGTTCAGTACATAATACATTTACTTAATACTGTCAATCCATAAATTAGTATAGTTAATGAACAGTTAAAAAAAAAAATAATAATAATAATGACTGAGACTGAAAGGTTGATAAAATCTTGAAAGAATCATTTGTTATTATTTAATATCGTACTACTATGTTATTATTAGTACACAATGAAACAAGGCAGAAAAGAAAATGTTTGGGTCAGCCTGATGCAATCAGATGTCTGATCAATGAGGCATTCAATAATAAGGAGAATAGGAAATTGGCAATAAGATTTTAATTAAAGAAGCTTTTCTTTAAAAGATGAGATTGGGTAAAAATAAGGGTGACACTTGTGGTGTCAGTTGGTGCACACTGAGGTGCTTAAATATAAACTCATCCTGAGGCCTTAGAATATGTGGGCTCAGCTGCAGTGCTCTGGGGACAAAGTGCCTTTATCGTCAACAGGCCACTGTAACAACACAGAGGCTTCTATCACCATCTTTCACATGTACATTCTATTTTTCTGCCAAATTGTCATGAAAGACACAACAGGCCTGAGTCACTGGCATTTGACTTTATGTAAAGCAGGTAATTGAAATATTGCATCTTAACCTGAAGGTAAAAAAAAAAACATGCCATTTCACGAAGATCATTTTTAAATTGTAATTACTGCTCATGAATTTTATTGTTACTACGGATGAGTCTTGGGAAGCTGTGGACATCTCCACGTAGAGTCCCCTGATATGGTTAAGGCTGGCAGGAAAGCCCCTTTTTTTCTCCACTTCCTGTCCCCAGATAACTTCTCCAGTTTACTGTCATCATCAGTCACAATTGCTTTCACCTGTTCCCCTGCCTTTTAAAAACCCAGCTCTCCCCTTGATTCTCTGTCAGGTCATTGGTTCTGTCATCTGTGCAACTACTGGTTTTCAAGTCCACCTGTCTCATGGTTTTGATTCTTGGCTGGTGTTCATGTGGGTTTCTGTAATCTGTGTCTTGGTTTGAGGTTTGGTTTGGTTTTTATTCAGTGTCCTAGCCATTTTTTGTGGGCGTGTTTTCTGGATTGTTTTCACCTTGTTAACAGTGTTACGTTGATGTTTAGTCTGTTTCTTTTCGTGTAGTGTCCGCTGTTTTTGTTCAGACCCTCATAAGTTCATTTCCTCCTTAGTTTGTTAGCCTTAATCTCACTAGTTCTTTGTTCACTCCCCTTATGTAGACGCTTAGTTCTCGTGGGCAGCCATCTGCCTTGACCGGTTGGGATGAGTGGAAAGTGAAGAGAGAAAAGAAAAGACCAATAAAAGCAAAAACAAAACATCTGGCAGGTTTGTAGGACCAGTAGCTGCACACTGGAAAACACATAGCTTCAAAGCCAGGGACACATGCAGAAAGAGACAGAGAAGGAGAAAGACAACTATGGGAGAAAACAAACAGTATGAGTTAATGTCATACAGTGGTGACAATTGTGAGGAGAGAGGGACTTTTCTAAGGCAACATTTCTAATAATGTTGCCGAAAGGAGACATGTATAAAGTAAAACGTATGGGTCCTAACACAAAGCCTTGTGGAACCCCATAGCTAACCTCCTTGTACATGGAGGATTCATCATTAACATGAACAAATTGAAGAGCTAAGCAGGTACATTGGCGGACTCGTGCGGTAATCGTCAATTCTTGTTTCTGCACACTCTTGGGTTTTTTGATTGATTGATTAATTGTAGCTCTTATTTTACTCAAATAAGTGATTTCTTCACACAATAATTATTAATTGAGTCGTAACATACGATTGTATTACACAAGCACCTGCTCTTTTAAAACATAACCAGCTAATTTTTACAAATTCCACATTTCACCTATATTAGCTTCTCTAGCTTAGCAGTTATCCGTTAGCAATGGCTTCTCTGTCTCCCTCTGTCTCTCCTTCTCTCACTTGCTCGGTGTGTCTCATGTTTTTCCTCTGCCTCCTTTAGTGATAATGGTATATGTAATAAATGTAAGGTTTCTGCAGCTTTGGAGGCGAGGCTCACGGAATTGGAAGCACGGCTCTGCACCATGGAAAACAGTTTAGCTGGTCAGACCCCGGTAACAAACCTAGCGTAGCACCTGTTAGCTGTCCCCCGACAGTTCCTGAGCAGCTGGGAAGCCAGTCCGGCTGGGTGACGGTTCATAAGAGATCTTATCATAGTCCACGGAGATTCCTGTCTAACTTCATCTGTCAACCTGTCCATCACCAGAGCAAACAAGAAGGGGCTAATCCTTGATGCAGACCCACTTCCACCTTGAGCTCCTCTGTCAATACATTTCCATCCACATCTTTAATCACACTAACCTGCTGCACATCCTTCCCATCTCTATCTCTTTGTCTGGCCAATCTGTAAAAATCCATCTCTCCCTCCTTAGTTTCCAACCTAGCATACAAGTACTCATATGCTCTTGGCCTTTGTCTACTCTCTTCAGTCCTCTGTGTCCCACTTCTTCTTAGCTAACGTCTTTCTCTGTATACACTCCTGACCTTCCTTGTTCCACCACCAAGTCTACTTGTCCACTTTCCTCTTTCCAGCAGACACACCAAGTACCCTCCTACCTGTCTCCCTGATCACATTAGTTGTAGTGGTCCAGTCATCTGGAAGCACCTCCTGACCTCCCTGAAAACTACACAACATTCTTCGTTTTTCAACTTCCACCACTTCTGCTGCTCTGCCTTTGTCTGCTTCATCTTCCTCACCAACAGAGTCATTTTACACACAACCATCCTGTGTTTTCTAGCTACACTCTCCCTTAACAATACTTTACAATAACTGATCTCTTTCAGATTACAACATCTACACAAGATGTACTACTCTTATATGTCACCCTATGTCCCTGCCTCTGTGTCCACCAAAGACATTTCCATCCTCTTTGCAAAGTCTACCACCATCTGTCCTTCTGTATTCCTGTCCTGAAGACCAAATCTGCCCATCACATTCTCATCACCTTGGTTCCCTTCACCTACATGTCCATTGAAATCTGCACCAATCACTACTCTCTCACCTCTGGGGATGCTCTGCATCACTTCATCTAACTCGGTCCAGAATTTCACCTCTTCTAACTCACATCCTACCTGTGCAGCATAACCACTAACAACATTGAACATCACTCCTTCAACGTCCAGCTTCAGACTCATCACCATATCTGATTCTCTTTTCACCTCCAGAACTTTCCTTATAAACTCATCTTTCAGGATATCTCCTACTACCCTTCTCTTCCTATCCGACCCATGGTAAAACAAATTTTAACACTGCTTCTAAGCTTCAAGCCTTGCTACCTTTCCACCTGGTCTCCAGTAGACACAGTATATCCACCTTCCTTCTCTGCATCATGTTAATCAACTCTCTAGCCTTCCCTGTCATAGTCCCAGCATTCAAAGTCCCTACTGTCACTCTTGGCTTTCCTTTTCTCTCTCTGCCTACAAACACGCTCCTCTCCTTCTTCGACGAACATAAGCCCAGTTTCCACCATTACCCTGTAGTTTAACAGTACCAGTGGCGGTCGTTAACCCGGCCCCCAACTGATCCGGTATGGGAGTCATTCATGTGAAAGTCATGATTTGGATTTTTAATTTGGCATGTGTGTTTTACGTCAGATGCCCTTCCTGACACAACCCTCTGCATTTATCTAGATTTGCCACAAGAAGACACTGGCTTGTGTCCCCTCGCATTTACATTGGTGAATTCTTTCTCTAATAGATACAATTTTATTCATAAAGACAGTCATGAAGTCATTGCTGCTTAGAGTTGAGGGAATACTAGGCTCAACAGAAATCTGACTCTTAGGCCTAGCTACAGTGCTAATGATGCATAATATGCTGTTCTGACATCACTGAGAGCTTTTTTGTACGTTATTTGACCCTTTGACCCTTTTTTCCCATCATATTGACATATGGTGAAGCAAACTCACCCCAACCGGTCGAAGCAGATGGCCGTCCACCCTGAGCCTGGTTCTGCTGGAGGTTTCTTCCGTTAAAGGGAGTTTTTCCTCTCCACTGTTGCCTATGGCTTGCTCCAGGGGGAATTGTTGGGTTCTCTTTATATATCTTTATAATCTTGACTTTATTCTGTAAAGTGCCCTGAGATGACTTTGTTGTGAATTGGCGCTATATAAATAAAGTTGAATTGAATTGAATTGAATTGAAAATGATGAAAGCTTTTTCACTTAAGCACCTGCTATAGTGCAATTTCTGTATAGTCCGTCATTGTAAATTCAAATGTTAGTCAGACAGAAGAATTGTGAAGAAATATTGTTAAATTATGTGTTTCAATTCAATACGTAAGCACAGGGTCTAAGGTGTGACTAAAACAGTGAGTTATTTACATTTTGGGAAAAAACAATTGAATGTAATAATGAAGAGGATAATCTAATAATGGAGAGGGGAGAAACTTCCAGAAGAACAACCATCTCTGCAGCACTACACCAATCAAGCCTGTATGATAAAGTGGCCAGAAGGAAACCACTCCTCAGTAAAACGGCACATGTCTGCCCACCCGGAGTTTGCCAAAAGGCACCTGAAGGACTCTCACACCATAAGAAATAAAATTCTCTGGTCTGATGAAACAAAGATGGAACTCCTTGGCCTGAATGCCAAGTGTCATGTCTGGAGGAAACTAGTTACGGGTCACCACCTGGCAAATACCATATTTACGGTAAAGCATATTTTAGTATATGCTGTTTTTATTCACTCTATGATCAGAATGACTTTGTAAAAATGTTTTGTATAAGTTATTAAAATAATAGAAAATGGGCATGTAAATTATGTAAAATATTATTTTAGTCTTTCAGTTGTCAGTCTTCCTTTCTTTGACAAAAAGCGTATCCACAGTACAGGTTTAAATGGGAAAATGACAGAAAATTAATTATTTCTCTAGTTATTATTTAGACCTAGAGTTATAGTAATTTATAATAAATGGACAAAATCTGTTAATTGAATAAAATCTGGACTTTGTGTTTAAATTACAGCTGAATGGAATGTGTTATTTGTCCCACTTCAGAACTGTGGTGATGTTGTATTACACTGGAGTCAGTCCCTCAACACATTTCCTGTAAAGGTTTAGATCAGTCTGATAAAAGAATCCTGTGAAGGATAAACTCGTATGAAAAGCTCAAAATAGCAAAATGTGTACCTTATTTATCTCTCTACTCTGTGTTTGTTTTCTTGTCATTTTTACTCAAGGCTATGCTTTCTAAACAAATAATAATTTTCTAAAACAGCTGCACTTCAGTATTTCAAAAACAATATTCAAATGGGCAGAAGCTGTGGATTTATCCACATTTGGGGCTCTAGTGAATATTTTGTGTGCAGGTTATAAGAAGCAAAATTAAACTACAGTGTGTTCATGGTAATTAAAACCTGCGTGGGTTATTGATATGTTTTCAATAGTTTTTGGACAATAGAGCATGTTGCAATTGTGTGTTATGTTTCATAGCCATCTGATCCACAAGAGTGAAATTGGAGAATGTCTTGTATTTTAAATCTTTGCATGTCATGCATGGTATTACACAATATCCACAAACCTGATTTTTAAGATTACAACCACACACTCATTTTATTGTTATGTTATATGTTTGCATAAAATTAATGGATTTAATGGATAACAGGGGTTTAAAAATGACACAATAGTTGCTTAGTGAAATTTAATAGGAACTTTTCTCATTTCTAATTTTTTAAGTTCTATTCTTACATCTTTATTAGAGAATCTTTTTTTTTTTTTGTCCTTTCGGCTTATCCTATGAGTTCAGGGTCGTCACAGTGGATCATTATCCACATATTGACTAGGCACAGTTATTACGCTGGATGCCCTTCCTGTATTGGATGCACTGTACAGCTGGGGAGGGCTTGAATAAATTCTGAATGGTACCTCACCTTCTTCTCCCCTTACATTCATTACCTTCATTAGTCTCCCTCCAGGCTTTGGCCTTGATGGTTTCACATTAGGGTGGCTCATCAGGCTGCAGATGGATCAACCTTCTTACTACAGGAAGACCTCACTGCCACCCTTCCTGGAAGCAACATTTTGAGCTACTTCAAATGGGGCAGGAGGGATACTCCTGGCCAGTAGTTCATTGTTTAATCATCTCAATGGCACTGAGCTGACTGGGTAGGTGTGTGAGCCACTGATGATTAGCATGGACTTTTCTTTCTTGAAGAATTGCAGGGAGACGAAAATAAAAACCGTATTTCTGTAGTAACTCACCATCTTTTTCCTCCCTCTTAGAGTACATTGGATTTCTTTGTAGTGAAAATTTTACCCTAAGTGCTCTTTTTGCCTTATACTCCCACTGTTTGCTCTTGGAGAGACAAACCTATTTTAAATTACTGCCTGTTGTCAGAAAAAGTTAGAGTGTGACAGCCAGTACTTGCCAGCAGCACCGTCCAGCTACCCTGTTTGTTTCTACAAGTGACAGAGAGCATCTTGTTGTTTTATTAGTGCTGCAGAGGGAAAGTAGCTTTTGTGTCAGACCCTGGGCTTCAATCAGACCCCAAAAGTATGTACCTGTCATTCTAAGGCTGTTGTTGAAAGCAAGCTAAATGAGAGAGGCAGCAAAACAAGCAAAGCAAAGTTTTAGCCCAGCCGCTCTGGTAGCCCATCACTGAATTTTTTGCTTGTTTGTTTGTTTGCCATAAAACCTGTTGCCTTTAATTTAGTAGAGTGGCTGCTGGGACAAAGAAGAGGTGACAGTAAACAAGCATGTCTGACAGCTGCCAGCAAAGATAGAGATTGTTTCCCCACTGCACCTCACAAAAGGATTACATCTTATTCAGAGCTCTGATTTGTAAAAGTATTTATCTCACAAAAATGTACTTTTAAAGGGGCAACGTTTCTAAAACTAAATCTAGTCTTACTTCTAGACTAGTTCTTTCTAGTCTGGTTTTCTAGACAATAAAATCTCTCGACAGACACAGACTCACACACACACAAACACACTGACCACTTTATTAGGTATACCTAGATAGAATCGAATGCAATCCATGCATTAGATGCCATAAATTCTACAGTTATAATGTTATAATTTCTCAGTTATTAAATCAGAACTGTCAGAGAGGTAATAACTCCACTACATGCTTATCATTGAGGTTTTAGTGGGTAGTGGAGTCGTATTGGAGTGCAGGAGGTGGTTCTAAAGGTTTGGCCCCCCTCATTCATGAAATAAAGGAAAACCTTTGTACTAATTTCATTACAGTTATTTTTATACAACCTTTTTTTTATGCTCGACCCCTTTAAAGTTGTACTAGCTGAATGTGCATTGTCAATTTGTTGTATGTAGGCTAATTTTTCCCCCGACCCCCCTTCATGCCTTCCCCTACAAAGGCAATACACTCCAGACCTCTGCTGTATATTGTGGATAAACTGGCAAACAAGAACGTCTTTCAGAGGGTGATTGGGGTCACCCATGGAAACAGGTCTTGGACATCTGGAAAAGCAGGAGGAGATGGGGGATGTGAATAAGGAGATGAACATCTTTCTGCGGTATAATATTTCTTATTTAAATTCAATTCAATTCAACTTTATTTATAAAGCGGCAATAAAAAAACTGCCTTATAAATAAAAGTCTAACATCTTAAAGATGTTAAAAAGCTGATGTCAAATGCATAGTACAAGTATCTATTGTATCCACCATAACAGGGTCATTACAAACTAAGCAGCAATACAGGTCAATTCTACAGAGTCTTTAGTTTTATTTTGACACTCAGCTAACAATTGTTGCCGAAAATTCACAAGGACTTCACAAACAATTCCCAAACAAAACACTTAGGTATGACCGAGTCATTAACGTACTGGCTCACTTTCTACTGTATTAGATCACAGTGGTACAGTGCAGTTTTCACAGCACTTAACTTTTTCCACATTTTGTTATGTTATTGTCTGAAAGAAGATTGTTTGAAATCTTTGCAAATTTATAAAAGCTGTAGTAGATCCTGTTTCCAATGATCATCCTTAAGATGTTCTACAACTTGATTGGAGCCCACCTGTGGGGAATTCAGTTGATTGGACGTGATTTGGAAAGCCATACACCTGTCTATATCAGATCCCACAGTGCATGTCAGAGCACAAACTAAATCATGAACTCAAAGTAATTGTCTGTAGACCTCAGAACCAGGGTTGTACCGAGGTACAGATCTGGGGAACATTACCAAATAATTCCTGCATTATTGAAAGTCCTATGGAGCACAGTGGCCTCTATCATCTTTAAATAGAAGAAGTTTGGAACCATCAAGAGACTTCCTAGACCCGGCCGGCTGGCCAACTGAGTGGTCGAGAGAGTGGTCGAGAGAAAAGGGCCCTAATCAGGGCAATGACTTCTCTGGCCTGAATGCCAAGTGTCATCTTTAGACCAAACCAAGCACCACTCACCACCTGGCCACCACTACCATCTCTACAGTAAAGCATGGTGGTGGGAACATCATCTTGTGGGGATGTTTTTCAGCGGCAGTAACTGTGAGAGTCACGACGGAGGGAAAGATGATTGCAGCAATGTCAGAGACATCCTTAATGATAACCTATGTTAGCTTGGCTTGTGCTCTGGACCTCAGACTGGGGCGACGGTTCATCTTTCAACAGGACAACAACCCTAAGCACAAAGCCAAGATAACAAAGGAGTGGCTATGGGTAAACTTTGTGAATGCACTTGAGTGGTGCAGCCAAAGCAGACTTGAACCTGATTGAACATCTGTCGAGAGATCTCAAAATAGCTGTGCACTGACGCTTCCCATCCAACCTGATGGAGCTTGAGATGTTATGCAAAGAAGAATGGGAGCTGCCTAAAATTAGGTCTGCCAAGGTGTTAGCATCATACTCAAAAAGACTTGAGGCTGTAATTGGTGCTAAAGGTGCTTCAATAAAGTATTAAGCAAAGGCGGTGAATACTTATGTACATTTTTGTACAGTGCTGTGAATACTTTCTGGATGCACTGTAACTCATGCTTTCAGGGTTAAATTACTCTAGAGATGATTAACATCTTACCAAACTGAGTCATCATTTATACAGCATCCTGACAAAGGTATAAGTATTAAATTTAACCTAAGCCTAAGATATTGATATTTTGGGCTTTGTACTTTTACTCAGACTTTATAACAGAGCATCTAACAACTGGAAACACATTATATGCAATTTCCAAGGGAAAGGGAGTAAAAAATTAAAACAATATTTGGTGTTGTAAACTATTCTGAATAGAACACCAAATATTTTTTTGTTTCCCTCACACTTCTGAATTAAAACATTTACTTTGATGAAGTGCTGAAATACTGCATACAGATGTTTCAATGGCTGACATTATTATACAGAGCAAATTTAGGCTGTTAATGCTTATGCAGTTGTTTCAGGTGGGGCTGTTTTTAGAGCTGTTTTAAATAACCTCATACACAGTTACATAGTTCAGTCCAGTAATTTATAACTTAAAGAGGCTTATTAAAGAAGAAATAAACAAGTAAAAGAAAACAAACCTGCTCCAGATGATATGTTTTTAAGAAATAATTTTTTTTTTTAATCTGTTACTTAAATTAGACCATAAGAGACAATTAGAGAAATGTTTTTTCGTGACTTCAAGTCACATACATCTAAAAAGTGATAAGCTGAATCCAATCTATTTGTAAGAGGTGACAGGCGAAAGGGGTTTGGAAACACTGGTTTTAATAACTGGATTATGTCGTTCTATTTTTGAAGGTGCTATCAAAAAATAACAAGTGTTTTCCTCTGAAATTAAACGCGAAGTAATACTGATCAGGTAATAAAAGCAGTCCAAAAGTGTGTTTTAAGTGCATGCAATGCATGTTACTTTGTTGGTTTGCATGTAAAACAAGTATTCACAAATTAATGTACAGTAAAAGGAATCTCAGATAATGACATTAGCAGTCTGACAACAAACCTTCCTAAAGTCACTGTCAAATTATATTTTTAGAATAAGTTGCCTGTAGGTCTGCTATTAAATATTTTCTATAGTGCAAACCACATCCTGCAGTACAATCAGGATTTCCTGATCATATTACTTTATTATTCAATTCAGTTCAAATTCCATTACTACCTTGATGCTCTTACAGCCAGCCAATACCACACCAGAATAGAAAACATAATTATTTATTGAAATTACTGACCACTGGAATAAAAAGACATAGAAACAACAACATTGGACAGTTAATTTAGGCAAAGAGCTTATATGGGCTCACAGGTTCTCAATTCTTCACTGATCAATATAATTATATGTGTAGATACATTTATAAAGGAAAATAATTATTATAATAATTTTTCTTATTTCCAAAGTAGAAGAAACCTTTTAAGAAGTGTCCCTTAATGAGCACAGATCTGCATTTTACTTCAGTGTTCAGGATTGACAGATAAGTCTACACATGCCTATTGAGTCTTATACCAATTATTTAACTGTACCCAACTCCAAAATCACATTCCATACCTTAAATATGATCACTTAGATATATTGGAAAACAGTGAGAGAAAATAAACCTACATTCTGCTTGAGAATTTAAGGTCAATCCTGTAATGAATGTGTTTTTCTCAGGCTCACACAGACCCTTCACTAAAGACATTTTAGACTTAAAGGTAAGATGTCAAGTGAAAGAAATGCCCTGATGAAATTATGCTTTAATGAAAGCCTTCAGCTTCTCAATGACAGCTCAAGGAAAAGCAAACCAGGGTCCTTTTCTTAGCACCAGTGCTTCAAATACGAGGCACTAGGGGCGCATCACTGGTGTCATCAAATACAGGTAAACAACAAACCCATTATAACCATTTATCTGAATCATGCTTGCATTCTTAAATGCAAAAACACTCTTTACACATGTTGGATATGTGAATAAACTCAATTCCACCTTTTGCCAGGCACACAGCTTTTATATTTCTTCCTGTTACAAAGTAAGTTTAAAAAAAAAAAGGTTGACATAAGTTCTCATTGGGACAAGCCAGATACACCACTGAAAATATAGGAACAAACCTATACTTGTGTTTCCATTTGAACCACCTCCTTCTTAACAGAAAACTCTCATTGAGACATTTTATTGAAATATTCAACAAAACTAATTGGTATTACTACCTGCTGAGGCATGCTTAATATTTTTAATGCTTAACTCCCCTCACTCCTCTCCCTGCCAACACCGGAAACACAAAACATGGAATTCAATCTATTGTTTGTACAGATGTTGCGTCATGAATTTGACCTTTCATGCCAAACATAACACTTTCATCCATAAAATATTTCACTTACATTTGCATTGTTTGTGTTATTTTATTCTTAGTGGTTTACATCAGCTTTATCTCGAACTTGATGAAAAAAATAACAAAGTGTGTGAAAAAATTAAGTGGAATTATTTGATCGCTGTTGGAAAAAAAAATCTTCGTATTATTTATAAAACTGTATCTAGATTTTAATATTGTATATGAAGCAAAGGGTTTCGTGGTAGTGAAGCATCATGTTTAGGATCATAATCATTGTTAATTAGATTAAACATGAGTTTGTTCTGTCATGGCAGTTCAGGGAAGGAGCGCTGTAATTATACTATTTTAGTCCGGGTACAACAGGAATCCGGAAAACGTGCTGTATTTATTGTTGTTTCCGCCGTGCGCCTTGCCGCCGTCCAATTTGACATAAATCTCGTCGCCGGAATCTAGATGCAGGACAACGCTGTTGCTCGCGTAGTCGTAATTCTGGTCAGCGTCCTGCGCTATGGCGCTGGCTCGGACCTGCAAATTAAGAGAGAGAGCTTTTACCTAATAGTAAATACCCCCTGCGCCAGAAGCAAAACAGAAGTTTGCGCAAAACCTGAAATTATCCAACCACAAAACCTCTGATACTGATGTCACGGTTTAAAAGAAAGCACGAGTATTTTGCATGTTATTAATTTTTTGGAGACAATGGAATAAACTAAACATAATCAGGGATTTTGGTTCGTTTGAGGGCGAAATTTCTCCCCTCTGCCATATTGGGCAGTGGAGAGGCGTCTGACATCTAAGCTTAGAATGTTAATTTGTTTAATTAGCAGCATATCACTTTTTAAAGTGAACAGAGAATACTTACCTGGCCGTTTTTACATAGGTCTGCCCACATACTGGTCCCGTCTCCTCCGCGCATAAGTACATGATACGTGAAATAGTAAATCCCAGATACTTGGCATGTGAACTTGCCCGTTGTGGGGTCATAGTGGTTCCCCAAGTTCGTGACAACATCGTCGAACCGTAGAACTTCGTATCCCTCGTGAGGGTTTTTCAGACCTACATAAAAGGCTATCTTCGCCCCCCCGATGGCAGAGCCCAGTTCTCCACCCGTCTCGGTTCGTGCTGTGCCCCCTACCCCGGAATACCCGAGCTTTCCAGTAGCTCCTCTGTCCCCTGGTGGCCCTCTTGGACCGGGGGGTCCAGGTTCGCCTGGCGGCCCCCTCGGCCCGGGTTTCCCCGGCCGACCCTGCTCACCTCTGGTCCCTTGAACAAAGTTCGGAGAAGGGATGGCACTCAAGTCCTGTATTACTTCCAGAGCCGTGGCGCTTGGTTTGGGGTTGTACGGGTCACAGATCATCCGACAGGTGCCCATCATCTCATAGTGCGCATCGGTCTTGGACGTTTGGACCAGCAGGGGAATGGCGATGATAAGAGCCAAAACCATGACGATGCTAACCACAGCAGCGACGATTCTCTTCCTCTGGAGAGTCAGAGAAGCAAGCGCTAAAAAGTCCGTTTTGCTTTGGGACGTAATGGTGAAAGGTAGTGAGAGCGCTAAAAGCCACAGCAATAAAGACAGTGCACCAAAATGGAGACACTTTGTCACCGTGTAAAGAGAACAGAGGGGAGAGGAAGAAAAACTCTGCCTCCGACTTAACCCTGCAGCGGTTAGCGCAGTGCCATTGTCAATTGGCGTCGCACAGTTGACAGGGGAAATATTCGTTGTGGCATGGTCGGACGAGGCGGGTCTCTGAGCAGAAAAAGTCTTCCAGCGGTTTTAGTTCTTCGGCAACAAGCGAGACGACAGTCGCTGACGTAACACATTTGAGGGAAAGTCTTGCAATTTGGATTAAGACTGCTACAATAATCATGTCATCTTTATGTATGAATTATAAATCCCTCTGTATTTCTTCAGGGAAATAGGATCAGGAAGCATTACTTTGACACTTTGAATCTCTAGCAGACTGAAACAAATTCTCTGTTATCTTCCTAATTTACAAAAGAATCTTTCAAGTCAAGAAGTCGGCCGAGTCATTTTATTCAGGTGGAGCTGAACTTGTATTCAAATGAAAAAGGAAAAATGGTCATTCATCTTATATCAATTACAATTTACTGTGGACTTTTGTAATTAGTTTATGTCTGTGTTTAAATGTCAACTCTGTTCACTCAATGATCTGTTAATAGACAATGTCTACGAGAGGGACAATCGCCCTCAACAAAAAAGCTTATCATTTAACTGAGAAACTCTTAATGATCATCAGCGTTATCATATAACATATTTGTGTTTTTACTACAAGCCTGGGTAAAAAGATGTGAGTATTATTGATATTATTGGTATAACAAACAGTATATTTTGTTTCACCCTCTCCCTACACTAACCAGATCCACCAAATATTATGAAACCCTGTTTAAAGAATCAGCTTCTCGTCAAGTCAGAACTTCTATTAAAGCACTGATTGATTGAAATATAGGAAAATACATGTTTTTCTTACCTGTATTTCTAATGGTTTTATTTGTCCAGATTTATATTATCTCTCTGGAAGATTTCTGCCTCCTGCCTCTAATTTAAGACTCAATAAGAAATTGATCCTGTAAAAGGTGACCCTTAAGGTTAGAGTGGATGCGTCCTGTAACGCTTTGAGAGCTCAGTGAGCAGTTTTCTCTCATGTGAGGAACATTACCGAAAACTTTGATGTGGAGCCTGCAGCTCTTCCTCTTCACTAGTGGCAGATGCTGGAAGCTCGCCTGTACAAGTAGGAAATCCCTTTGTGTGTTTGTCATACACTGGCTTGACTCCTGACAGATCTTACATCATCTGGCTTCTGGTTTTGAATTATTTCAACTTTGGAGTCCCTCTCTAGAGGACAACAATGGCCCCTAGAATCCCCTCCCTTCCCTGCTTTCCCACCCTTAGCTTTTGGGTGAAAAAAAAAAACATTTACAGTCAGAGCCATTTAGAAAGTTGGCTAGTATCCATTTTTTGTTCATCTAACCTGTTAGAGGCACAGCTTGCCTTCTGTTGTCAGGAGCAGCTAATCCTTATCTCCACAGATCCAGGATTGAACTCATCGTCTTGCCTCAGCAGAGTAAGTTAAGCACACATGTCAATTCCTAGGAGCTTCCCCACCATGCTGATGAGTGCCATACACACACACGGAGATAAGGGCAATGACAGGAAGCCACAGAGCCCCACGGGGCTGAAGTGAAATCAATCTATGTGGGTGACTAGCATGTTTATACGCTTAAGAAAAAGTTGCAATAGAACGGATTCATTCACAGTGTGATTTTTAAAAGACATGAACAATGCATGTTCCTTTTTTTTTGTTTGTACACAAAGAATTTACATATTTAGTCTTCCCCACCAAAGGTGATTCAGTAACAGCTCTGTAGTTATTTATTTATTTTTTTTAAGATATCAGAATTTCACTACATGGCCTAGTGGCTCAATGAGTAAAGCATCAGGTTGGGATGCAGAAGGCCACAGGTCAAATCCCACCCTACTATTTGTGGTCCTGCCCAGCCACCAAGAGCCACCTTGGTGCCAATCCGAACCCAGACAAAAATGGAAGGGTTGTAGCAGGAAGAGCATCCGGCCAAAAAACTCCTGCCAAATCAGTCTGAAGGACACATGTGGCAACCGCTGAAGGGACAAGTCAAAAGCTGCTGATCTATAGAATTGCACTACATGAAAGCCCACATTTTTTCTTCAGATTATTAAATTCAACCAATTCACAGAGTCATCTCATGGCACTTTACAGTATAAAGTCAAGTCTATAAGTCTATTGTTATTCTATGAGCCACAAATTCAGCCTCTCAAGCTAAATAATAAGGTAAACATCACATTAAGTAACAACAGCAAAATCTTCTTTGTTCTCTCCAGTGGTAGGATTGTAAAACGCAGAATCATCTGGAAAAAGTGACATTGTAAATGAGTTAGGAACATTACATTGGTAAATGTTCTGCACTTATATAGCACTTTTCTACCTATTGGCACTCAAAGCACTTTACACTGCTTCTTATTCACCCATTCACATACACACACTCACACACCGATGGGGGAGCTGCTATGCAGCTGGCCAATTCTCAATGGGAGCAACTAAGTTGGGGTTCAGTGTCTTGCTCAAGGACACTTTGACACGTAACCAGAGGAGCTGGCGATTGAACCAAACACCGTGAGATTGGTGGACAACTGCTTCACCTTCCTGTGCCACAGTCACCCATCCATTAACTCTCTTCCTAGAATATGAGAGACTGCACAAAGAACCAAAAGAGTTAGATCACCCTAACCAACACTTTCTCTGCAACTATCACAGCTCATCTACAGCATCCAGCTTAGCTAAAAAGTAAGCAATATGTTGTTATCTGCCATCATGGTCCTGTATCAAAACAGATGTCAAATAGCCAAATCCTTGGTTAACAAACTTAACAAAGGGATGTGGTAACATTAATGTGGTATCTGCTTATTGTGCTCAAATAATTTAAAATTATTTAATTATTTATAAGCTGAAAGTTATTTTCCATGGAACAATAAACTTGAAGCCTTTCTGTCTTGATAACTTTGAATACATTGTTTTTAGCATGATGTCATAGCTGGGAAACTTATCATTTCTTTCTTGGTTAAAGAGATGAGAATGGATTTTTTGGTTATGCCCTGAGCTGTAATCACATGACCTAAATAAGTTACTAATGTAAATGGACTGATTGTCATGGTCCCAGTGCACTTCCTTCCTTTGGACTTTTATTTTGTGGCCCCTTCTCCCTACTTCCTGTGCCTAGTTCTGTTCCTTAGCTTTACCTTCGTTGTCCCTCACTGTTTGCACCTGTTCCCCTCACTGTTTAAGTCCAGTCTTCTTACTCACAGCCTGTACTCTGAATGCTTGGTTGACTGGTTTAGTGCAACCCTGACTCCTGTTTTCTGAATGCTGTGTATTGGCAGCTTTGGTCAGATGTTTGCCTTTTGTGCACTTTGGTGTTTATTCTAGTTTTTCATAGTCTCCGCTTGTTTGTCTCTGGTTTTGTTTTAAGTATGCTTTTGTTCCCTTCAGTCAGCCAGCGTTTTATGTTCAGTCTGTTCATGTCTGCCTCCCCTGTGTTAGTTCCTGTCCTTCCTTGACATTGTAACTTAGTTTATCCTTTTCTTCCAGTATGTCTATGTTCACGTTCTGCCTTACCCTATTGAGTTGTTACTACGTGTGTTCATTTTTGTTTAGCAAAAATTTGGGAGCTTAAATTGTTTCTTTTTTCTTACCCGAGTCCTACTTGGTTTGGTGTGTTTCTGTTTGTTAGTTTTCCTACTTTTCCCCGTGTGTTCATTTAAGTTCATGTTTGATACCCTAGTCCTGTTTTATTCTTGAATCGTAATAGTATTTTGGTATACTATGGGAGTGCATAGTCAACATTAGTTTATTTATTTTTTGGTGTTTTTGTTCTCTTTAGTAACTGCCCTAGTATTCAGACATATTTTTGGTGTTTTTGTATTAGTCTGTTTGAGTCTGTTTTATTTGTAGCCTCCTGCAAAGAGCAATTTCTGTTTTTGTCATTAACTCTTTGTCAATAAAAGCCTTTGTTAGTTTCATCCCTCGCACAGTCTCCTCACTTGGGTCCAGCCTAAACCATAATACTGATTTTATGTTCGTTTTCTGCTAAATGTTTGAGTAGATGCACTTTATCTAACGCGGGCTTTTTAAGACAGACTGCAGATCATAAAATCATCAATACTGCAGCAGAGCTGATCCTGCTGGTAAATGTAATGTCTCAAGGTTACAGCTGCTGCAAAAAACCTGGACTTCCCAAAAACTCAATTTAAAAAAACAAACAAACAAACAAAAACCTCATCCAGGTGTCCTATTTTTTAAAGCAAACAAGTAATGACTGTCCGCATAGAAAAAAGAAGGAATGAGAAAAGTGCATTATCCAATTCAGCAACCAAGAAATTCTTTGATTGTGGATTTAATACTTCCAGAGGGCTCAGATGGATAGGAGTTTTTAATCCTGAACAAATCTCCACTTCCTGCTATCATGCATCTTTATCTGTAAATATTTACAAGACACAATTACAGCTGCTTTTCTTCAGCAATTCAAAAACTGATGTAATTCCATCAGTGGCTTTTTGTTTTAAAGAGTATCAACATTTCACATTTATTTAACAGAGTGGACATGTGCATGTGAGGTTGCATATCAAATCAAAAAAAAAATCTTGATTCAAATAAAATTTGCATTAACATTCAAACTAAGATTTTTAATCCCTCAGTACATAAATACAAGTGTTTAAAATTACAACTGTCTGGATTTAGGCCTATTAAATCCTCAGTAAATTTAAAACATTCCCGTTAATGCAAATGTTATAAATTACTGTAACACGTAAGAAGTTTGCCGTTGAATGGCTGTTATAATTTGGACTCAATAATTTCAGGATATTTTACAGCATCTGAACTATTTTTGCTTTATTATAAAAGATGTACCGTTAAGCTAGTTAACTATTATATGCTATATGTCTTTTTTCAAAAATAGAAAACCGTGAATCTAAATGCTTTTTTTTTTTCCCCCATTTTTCATTTATAGGTTATGACAGGTTACATTATGGCTCACTGTGACATCAGTGTATTATGTGAACTACTTTATAACAAGGACAACTTCATGGCCTTTTACTGTGAAATATTAAAATCTGTTGATTGACACAGGAAAGAATAACTAGCTCATCCGATCCAAACCCTTTCCTCTCATCAGGGCAATGTCAAAGATGCGCTCTACAATGTAAATTACCTTCTCAGAGGAACAAGACAGACAGTTCCAGCTTCCATTCATACACCTATAAAAAGGAATCAGGACTATAATTCATCATTGTGGGTTTGTAAATTTTTGAATTATTGAACACTTCTGATGTAGACATCAGAGCCACAACTTAATCATTAGATATGTCACATTTATGGGGCATAATTTTGACGACATGTATGCATGTTTAAAAGATAGATCTTGAGAATTAGCACAAGGCAATGATTGAGTCAAATACTTTTTTGTATTTTTCCAGAAACACCAACATGTACACTGCTCATTTTGCAAGTTCAGTTGCTTTTAATACTGATGTAGTTGGTCTCTACCAAACCTGTCACCTCTTGACCATTCAGAGTGTATTCAGGAAATTTTCTCTCACGATCAGAATTTAAACCATGGGTGGTTTAAATTTAGCTTCCAAATATTGAACACATTGCTTAATCAAATCCATATTTATTTCAGCATGTGTAAACTTTATCAAGCAGTTTCCGTTGTATTTGTTTGGTAAACTGTCAGTGAATGTCTGAGCAAGCATTTTTTCATTGCAGTTTACAAATCATTGTATGTCTTCATTGCAGTGTGTGTCAGGGTGTATTACCTCCCTCCTTTTGGTCAGTCATGAGCAATTGTCCTCGGGGCACCAGATCTTTTTTCTCCCGTCAGTTTGCCACTGGCGATGACTTCTCAGGAAAATCTCTGGGTCTATGTCCTCATCAATCCCATAGGGACAGTCTTTTTCCGAATGTCCCATTTGCTCACCTGTTTGGCATCCATCTTCAGCTACTGAACGTCAGCCACTTCCAACTCCTCGTCCTCTGCCTCTCTATCGTCCACAATATCCTTTTCCTCAACGACCTCTACCATATGAAGACATCTTCATCAGTCCCGAAGACCAATTATAGACTCTCTGGGCTAGTCACTTCGACCATAGTTGCAGTGAGGACTCCTGTATCCATGTTTGCTGTCTTGTTTGTTTTCTTCTTTTTTTTTCCCTCCTGAGGTGGTCGCAGATGATGAGAATCCAGGAATGGAGGTTGATGAGGATGAGGATGGAGATGTGGAGGAGTCAGGTACGTGATATTTTACAAGATTTGCTACAATTTGCTACAAGAAGGGCTGCCAGTCATATATACATCAAGAGCTGTTACCAATGCAGAATGCAACTACACCAAGATCAAATATGAACCAATAATAGCCCATAATGGATTTACCGGCTATTTTGATCAAGGAGGTGTGTAACAACGTGAAACCATACTGGTATGCTTGTGAGTCTCCACGGGCGCAGATTACGCACTGCAGGCTAATGTACAAGACCACTACTACACCACCATCAGCCGTGCTCATCATGCTGTTCACAGCTAAACTCAGAGAGCTGAGGCCAGAAAAAGAGTCTGCATTCAGAGGTGGGGACAAAGACAAAGAGGCTGCTCTCCCTCAGTACTTCCACCAGATTGATTTTAAACCAATGCTTATTTGACTCTCTGCCTTTTTGTTTAATTAACAGACCTTAAAGCACTAAACCTTCATTTTGGTAAGTTCTTTTTTTCATAGTTCTTGCCAAAGTTTTGTTGTGGCCAATGAATTTATTTGGTAGGAAGGAGGAAGGAAATGCCCAGAGGTGGTGACACCCCCTACTCACCAATATAAATATTATATTCCAGTAATTTGGCCGTCATTTTCTTAAAGAAGTATGGAGTTTGAAAGGGAATTTGTAATTTTTCTTTTTGATTTGGTGTTTATCTGTTATTGTAATAAAACAATGAGAACAGAGACTATTAAGCAGGTGTGTCCAGTCAATCAGAAGCTGGAAGATACCATCTTAGCTGAAGGTGATTTGGGGGCAAAACAAAGCAAATTCCAACTTCTGATTAATACCCAACTGAACCAAGTAATCAACAGTGGGTAGGGCACTAACTGGCCCAGGCTCCTGAGGTGATTACTACCCATGGTTCTCAGAGTCCACTGCTGTAAAGCTGGACGTTTCTTCTACTTTCTTGGGCTGTCGGGCTTTTTGTTGTTGGTGTTTATTCTGCTCACAACAGTTGTTTTTATTAAATCACATCTGTAAATGTTAAGTCACTTTGATTAAGTTATCATGAGTTGGAGGTAAATGTAAATGAGTCACCAATGACCTCTTTTGGTGATCATTATGGTGATTCTTACAATAATGCCTCCTGTCTCTTCTTTAGTCCCACTGTCTCTAAGTTAGACATCTTTCCTTTTATTTTTGCTGATACTCTTTTATCACACAACACAACTGAAACTTTTCTCCACCAATTCCAACCTGCTTGCGCACGCTTCTCCCACGTTTACTCAGTTTGCCCAGGTGACCAGCTCCTGGTTGTGCCAAATGCCTTCTATTTGAGAATTTTTTAATACACTGTGTTTTTGGGAGCCTGTAGTGTAGCAGAAACATTTGTAGCCTTCCCCAGATCTGTGCCTTGCAATATTACTGTCTCTGAGCTCTGCAGGCAGCTCCTGACCTCATGCCCTTTGCTCTGATACAGTATATGCTTTGTAAACTGTCAGATCTATAGAGGCGTGTGCCCTTCCAAATGATGTAGAAACATTTCAGCACAGTCAATAAAAATGGGAGGCACTTGAGCAAAAGACTAAGCATTGTAAAAGGTCTGAAGAGTTATGTTCATGTGATATTTCAGTTTTTTGCTTTAAATAACTTTTTGACATATCTAAAATTCTGTTTTTAATATATCATCATGGGGTACTGAGTGTAGCCTAATGAGAAAAAAATTATTAAAATAAACTATAACTTGTACTGTATTAGGCTGCAACATAACAAAATTGAAAATATTTAATGGGGTCTGAAAACTTTCCGAATGCAGTGTGCATTGTACTGGCAGACCAAATACCAACAGCCCAAACTTAAAGGAGCATAGGCTGTTGCACAGTGGTTGCGCTTTTGGTTTTGTTGGACTTTTCTTTTCTTTAGTTTGGTCAGAGCTGATGCACTTTAATTAGAGAATACTGCATCCTCTTCTCTCCTAAGGACAAAGACTAAAAAAAATATTCTGTGCATAGGATACACATTCATTTTTTTTGCTGGAGTTACTAATACATAAATAAATAAAAATAAATTTGGATCGTTTATTTTTACAATGATTATAATTCGTCTGGGCGTGTGTGTTTGTGTGTGAGTATTTAAACCATTGCAGTCGTCCAGCCCTCCGGTTCAATAGGAGGCGGTATTTGCGGTTTGTAATGAGGGGGGAAAGGAAGTGGACGCTCTGTTATCGACCTTTTGAGTCTTGATGGGCAAAAGTTCTCGACGGATCTGGCCTTGATGCACACACGAACACACAGTTCTGAAAAACAACAAGAAACGAGTGTGAAGAGTGGCACGCGGGACTCATGGCAGGTGGATCCGTGGTAACTGTTCGTCTGGTGAGGTCCTTCGAGCACAGAAACTTCAAACCTGTCGTATTTCACGGAGTCAACTTGGAGCAAACGGTGCATGACTTCATCCGGTTTGTAATAGAGGGTGTGTAAACAGCAACATTCGGTTTAAGTTACATATCATCAGCAGTAGAAATAACTGTAGGTAATGTCACAATAACAATGTACTACAATTTATTCTAGATATTGACACAAGACCAGGGCTTCCTCCCCCTTTTAAGAAATTTGGTTATGGTAAGTAAGTTTGTCTGACGTGGATAATAATGTTATGACCAACATGTACTTGTAATATTCCATGTTGTGTTTTTTGAACGTACGTGCATGTTTGTCGTTTTCAAACATGTTAAGTCTGTTTATAGTGAAAACATATAAAAGCCGTATCTGCAGGAGCATTTAGAGACAGACATCGAGGTCCAGGAGACAAACTGTATATGTTTCACGGAAGGGGGAAAGGAAGTGGACGCGTTTGTTTCACGTTATTTTGACTTTTGTTTTTTTAAGGTAAATTAGAAATTCTCAAGATTAAGGAATCAGACACATAACGTTAAAGAAATATCTGACCAAAAACCAGTTGATAATTATATGAAGTAAGGTCTTCTTGAGTTTTATACGCTGAATATGACACCCAGGTGGAGTTCAGGGCTGTGCCTCTGATTTCCAGCAGACTATTGTTTACAGATAGGAAAATTTGTCTAGTGGCAATTTTTTATTGTAATGGCTATTTTCATTCATTGCATTCACATGCACTTTAGTAACCATGGGAGAAATCAGCTTTTTTGGGTAATTGAAAAACATCATTCACATCCACTTCTTGTTTCTAAACCAGAGCCAGTCCTTGTCCTTGTTTTCCCTGCCCTGCTTGTTTTCCAACTTACCTACTATTGACTATGTGGATCGTGTGTGTTGAGTCAATCAGAAGTTGTAGGATACCTGTTTGCTTTGTCTTTCTCCAACCCACATCTAAGATGGTATCTCTCAACTTCTGATTGTCTTAACACGCCTGATCCGGGTAATCAGAAGTGAGTAGTGCAGGTATAGATAGAAAACTATCAGGGCAGTGTTTCCTGAGGACCACAGCTGTAAATCTCTGCTCTAAACCACTTTTGTTTGTTTGTGTTGTGCGTTTGTTTATGTTTACTCCATTGCACTTCAGGCAATGTGGTCTGCATCTGATCCTGTTTGGAAATCTTTTTTTCTCCCCAGACACAATGAAGATTATCCACCAACCACATGGAGCAAAGGTATCTTGTCTTATTTGTAAGTGGCTTTGGATAAAATTATCTGCCAAATGAATAGATGAAAATCTGAAGAATTTGTCTTAGGCACAAGACATTGGTCTGAAGGTGAAGTCTTTAGAAAAACCTTGGCTCCCCTCAGCCCTGAACTGCTTATAGAGTGTCTTTGATATGTTTCTTTAATTGATAAATGACATGTAAGGTAGTAATGTTGTCCTGAGATAAAACACCTACACTGTAAATTCTAATTGGTTAATCTTACTTAAAAAAGGATGCAAATCGATTGCCTTCCAAAAACAAGTACATTTGAATAGGGCTCGTATTTTGTACTTACAAATGCTTATTAAGTGTGGTAAACTCACAATTTAGTGTACACAACTAACAAAAACTGTATTTTACGCTGATGAAAAACGGGTTCCATTTTCCTAACATCCATTTACATGACATATTAAGGTAATGACACAGTTCAGGTTTGATTTCTTTTTATTTTATTTTGAACATTAAACTGACATTAAACTTATAGTTTCTTTTATAACAAGCGACATTCCTGCCAAATTTTCTTTACATTGCTCTATAAAATTTATCTTCCTAACAACTGACATTGTTCTTTAAAACTCTCTTTTGTAACAACTGACACTCCTCTCCCAGGAAATGCTGTTCAGTGGCAATTGGACATGCTTTGACTTTTTAAAAATCATTTCACCTCCTGTGTGGTAGGCTCCTTGGTTCTGTTTAACTGGCTACCCAGTTAAAACTTCAGAATGGAAAGTAAAACGTTTTTGCAAACTAAAAACAAGTCCAGTCACCTCTGAACAGCAAACTCTGGGTTAGGGATAAGATTCTTCAGACAACTGACATTACTCTTCACAACTGTGATTCACATCAATCATTTGCAACAATGCAAAAATGTGGCATTGGGGGTGCTTCTAAACAGAGGAGGTAGAAGAGGCTCAAGTGTGACCTTCTTTTTTTGCTCTGCACAAGTTGACATTGGTTAATATAATTACATCTCAAGTAACAAAGTACAGTATACTTTCTGGTCAAACCAGTTTAAAATTATATTGTTCAGGTACAATAAAACTGTACAAGCATTGGCAGCAAAAATAACGTATATTTCCCTTGATTATCTCAGGCCCATATTTAAAGTTTGAACAAAATACATGATGAAGATGAAATAGATGTACTGAAATGTTACATTTTACAGCGAAACACTGACTTGAACTTTTGAATATTACAGCGTGTAGATCAAACCTGCTTTTAACCCAATAGGCTGACAAGTGCAAAGTAGATTAATTCAGTAAGGACAACAATATGAAAAAGTAATGACTTTGGCAGTGATCTCACCCATGTATGAATAAACATAAACTGGCAGTCTTTAGGAATCTTAGTGATATACCCATGGCTGACAATCTGAAAGGTATGCACTAAACATAACAAAAAGGAACAGAATTTACTTTTGAAAAACATTGGGGATCTAATGCCAAACATCACCACGCTAATGATCATTTACATTCTAATCAACAGGAGATTTTTAAAACTTAACAGTCTTTGGTGTTTTTACAGCAATAATCCACAACTATTTTTACTACTATAAATGTGCAAAAGTAGTTTAAAATATTGAAATTGATATAGGTAGCAACATAATAATAAGGCCTTCAGCGGCTGCAGTACACCTACAAAGCAGCAAATTTGAATTTAATTATTAAGTGAATTATTTTTTTCTTTTTTGGGGGGTGTTTTATTTTTATTTTACAACCAGGTCTTTTTAAACTTCCTAGTGTATATTAACGGTTTTGCTACTTTACAAAAACAAGTTGTTGAATAATTCCAGGTCTTCTGCAAGTTTAGAATAACATTAACAAGAGACCGGATCAAATAGTCTGTGTCACCAATTAAAATAAGCCAATTCTGGATTTCACATGACATAACCATATCATTCTTGAAGTCTGTATCTACAGTAGAGCGTTACACACGCTACCTGGCATAATTTGTACACGTCATATTCCAAAAACAGCACATCTCAACTTTTTGAAACTCTCAACTTTCAGTATGCTCAAACCTGCAGCTACTCAGCTCGGAGGGCTATGAACCTGAGCATGCAGCTTAACTTCAGTCTCTGTCAGACTGTTCCTTCAGAGCTCATGTTATTTTACAAACTGACTTTTGTAAATCATCTTACTGTGCCATATATCCTGTTTATGTTTTTCAAAAGTCAGTTAGCATCTGAAATGAAGTTTTGAATGTGTCTTTTCTTGCTCAAGTTATAGTTTTTATGTTTATTCTTGTTCTCATTATCCCATCAGCTAATTATATTTGCTGGGTCACATTCCTTGCCCATTTAGTTTATGTTCACATTCCCCTTTTTGCTGTTCTGTAGTTTAGGTTTAGTTTCTGTACTAGAAGTATTTTTTCTTCTTGTTCAGATATTCATAGTTATGACTTTAATTACCATTCCAACACCCCAAAAAAGGCAATGTGTTGTCGACTCATCAAAAATAATTCACTTTATAAGAATAAAGGCATAACAAGGTTATAGTAGATGCACCTCTGAATTAATGTGTTGCACAAAGTTTGACAATGTTTCTCCAACACTTTTTTGGACAAAAAAAATGATGTCCACTGCATCTGTAAGAAATAATTTTAAAAGAGACTTTAAGTGTGGACAGCCTCTCAAATTAATTCTAGCTTAAGTGTAGCATAATTAATACTGTCAAAAACTGAGCTACTTCTGGTTTCATCTATGTTAAAATATCTTATGAAATACTACTGGCATCTCATCTCCAGTGTACTAAAGCCTACGTTGCTGAAGCACCTGTCAGATTTCCAAAGAAATACGAGGCAGTGGTAGGTAGTTAACATTACCTCTGCTAATACCAGATGGTAACATTTAGCAAACATCAGAAATGACAGTGCTGTTTTGCAAACATCATTTACGCTAGATACTATATGCTCAATCAGAAAAAAATTAAAACATAAAATAAATTCTTCCTGATGTTGTTACTTGATTACTTACCTTATTATCCTCCAAAAAGCAACCTGAGACTTCATTTAAGAGTCAAAATACAAACAGTCTCTCCTTCTCCCCCCAGCCATGCATTCGGATTCCGCGCCAAATCCTAACATTAACGTTACCGCAACTTCAGCAAACACGTGTAAAGGTTACTGAACATTTGCTACTGCAAATGCAGAATTTCTTCTTCTGCCTTCTGTTAAAATATTACAATTTTATTGCATTTCTGCCTTCTACTGGTGTAGAATTGTCATTGGCGTGCTTTATTGTAAATCGAAGTGAAATCGTTTCATCACCCTGTAATTAACTCGTACTAAATAGTGACATACATATAGCGATAGCTGTGATAGCTGGACCACCCATCTTAAAATTATTTTCTTATTTTTCCTATTACCTTAGTTTAAAATGTTTTTTAAAAGTAATTTAAAACATTGTATTCTCTATTTATATCTAATAAAATATTTTGCATATGTTTTAATGCATATTCTACTGTAGCTTTGTAACTGTGTCACATTAACTTACATCTACAAATCTAATAAGGTTCTCCCTTTCAAGCAGTGCCATATTTGAAAGTCCCAAACTTTCTTCATGACATAAACAATTTCCAGTATCTATTTAATGCCGCTTCGAGTTGGTAGGAACAACTGTTTATTTGATTAGCAGTTCTGTCAAAACATTAAGTGCAGTCTTTATATTTTACTTAAAAATGAATTGGCGCTATAACCATAAGGCACTTGCTACTTGTCCTGTGGTACTAGGCTGCTTGTAAAGCGTGCATTTCTCACACTGCCCGTCTAGTACAACATTAACAAATAACACATATGCTTAAAATAAATCTTTATCATTCTCAAAGTTATATACTTCTGTTGTTGTATACAATAGCAGACACACTGCTTCACTGGATGATGCATTTCATCATCCTGAAAGGCAAAACTTTTGTATATTGTTCACTCTTTGGACGCTGCATATTTACACCTTAAATGTTGTGCATGCGCAGTTCACCACCTAGAAAGTGCTGAAATACACATACACTGCTATGTTTGCTTGAAATCAAAAAGGTCACTGGTTTTGGAAGCAGTGTGTATTACTGATGTGATATAGATGATTGCAGATGTTTGTTTGTTTTTCTTATTTATGTTTTTTTTCCCCCAGACAAATGAGTTGGTCATGAGTTTAGAAGACGACAACACGCTTATTCTGCAAGACAACCAAACTCTAAAAGCTGCTGGTGTAGGTAAGACTTGTCCATATTCATTTAGGAACGTTTTAGAGAATGTTTCATGTGCCAGTCTCAGTTATGCATAAATGCAGAATCTTGTGTCAGGAAGGACATACGACTTACAATACATGCCAAATTAAACATTCGAACCATGACTTCCATATTGAATCTTGCTTTCATACCAGATTGGTCGGGGCCCGGGTTAACGACCGCCACTGGTGCTGTTAAACTACAGGGTAATGGTGGAAATTGGGCTACTGTTGGTCTAAGAAGGAGAGGAGGAAGGCATGTTTGTAGGCAGAGAGAGAAACGGAAAGCCAAGAGTGACAGTAGGGACTTTGAATGTTGAGACTATGACAGGGAAGGCTACAGAGTTGGTTGACATGATGCAGAGAAGGAAGGTGGACATACTGTGTCCAGGAGATCAGGTAGAAAGGTAGCAAGGCTTGAAGCTTAGGAGCAGTTTTAAAAGTTGTTTTACCATGGGTCGGGTCATTAGCAGAGCCTTAGATGTGGAGGTTGTCTCTGGGAGTCAGAGAGCCACTCTACCATACAAGCCTGATTGGTGGAGTGCTGCAGAGACTGCTGTTCTAAAATGAGTCTGAGATATAGGAGAAATCCGATTAGTCATCTGCACTTTTATTCGCTGATTTGCAGTGACCTGGTTACTTAAGTACATTTAAATGTAGTCAGAATGACCCATTTTGTTACCATACCGCATCACAGAAGTTCCATAAAGCTCCGTGTCTTGGAACGATTTCGAACTGTGGAGCAGGGCCCTTTCTCATTTTTGAGGGAATTGTGGAGAATCTCTTAGGTACCAATATTAAAAAGGATGCTGCACCATACTTCAGAGCTCATTTTGGATGAGATCACTCTTTCTTTCAAGATAATGATCCATAGCAGTGCATCTATCATTGTAATTGATTGATTGATATCTATCATGCTATCTATCTATCAGATATTCTCAGCTGCTACACCTGGTAGAACTACAAAGTTATTATTTCATATTTCATGTATATATTTATATGCTGAAATATTTAGGATTTATCAAGTTGATGGAGGTGCATAAATTGACATGACAGTAGAATGTGGTTGTTATAACTTTTCCTGCTCTGCACAGTGACCATGGTGCATTTCTGTGGAACGCAACTACATCGTGACAAATGGAGGACACGTTCAGCCCTCATTCAGTGCAACATGTGCCTTAGATTCAAATGAAACTTTAGCATTTTGGTTAACACAGTGTCTACACTAGAAGTGGATCAGCCATATTTTTGAAATGCATCCAATATGTCCTAATATACTAAATCTATCTGTTTGTTAAGTTTGGCTAGGGTGCCTGCATGTTGGCTTGTGGGTCACTTATTCTTTATGCATGCAGACACGACCCTTAAAATGCTCCAGAGTACCTCAAATCTATTGTATTTCTACAAATAAAGGTACAACGAATCAGACACAGCTTAAACCAACAATCTGGCAGATTTTGCCTGCTGCTTACAATACTTCATGCTTCTAGTGTAGACAGGACATGAATTAAGTCACTGTTTCAAAATGTCTATGTATTTTAGACAAATTTCCCTCTTTCGGTTTCTTCTGGTAGTCCTTCTTTGCCAAGCTCTGGCAGAGGGATACCTCCTTTGTTTCATTGTAATGCTGGCTATTTACATTTTTGTCTTTGTCATTTCAGCAAATGAAACTGAATTAGCCTTCTTTAGAAGAGAAGACTATGGCCTCTATAAAGCAAATCCCAAAACTGCCTGGTGACCCCATTGTGATAGCAGAGGAGATTCTTAATGGACAGTGTCAGGAGGTGAGCATACCAGGAATAAAATTAAGCTAATGGCCACTATGCTGGTATGCTTTTTAAAAAGTTGTTTTATGTATATTTTTTTTTTTGTGAGCATGAATCTTTATTTTTATTTTATAAATAAAGGGTTCTCTGACAGGTCAATTTTTTGCAATTATTTTTCCATTATTATTAACACAGTGAGGTTTTCTGCCCTGCTCTCAAGAATGTGAGCTTAGATAATGTGCTGCAGGGATTGGGGTGCTGTTAAAACCAACACTGGTGTGTCTTAAGATCAAGTCTCTGACTGTCCATTAGCCAGTTCAGGTATTTAATTTGTTCTATCTCAAGCAAACCTGGTGCAACTAATAAAACGCTTGATTAGTTGCATCACATGGGCTTAAGACAATATCTGATTTGCAATCTGTGCTCCGATTCTATTCGGGGTGGAATCATTTTGAGGCTACAGCCAGTCAGGTTGCATTTTGTGTGGAATTTAGAGGAACCACTTGTAACATTGGTTGTGTTGACCTATTTATATTCTTCTTGTTTGATTAATTGATTGCAAACACCTGAAAATTTGTATATTTTGCCAATAAACCTAATTTTTAATGGGCGTTGAATGCAACTGTATTTGGCGTAGTACTGCTTCTGTGCTTGTAAAATGCTAGATTATGTTTTTGTATTATGTATTATTAGATTATGTATTTGATGTTTAATTGTTTCACATTTGACCAGTTTAACAACAATAAATAAACAATAAGTAGCCTACCCATTTTGTCCCACTGATAATTCATTATGATAATGAGTTATGAATCCATAATCAATTATTAGAATAAAAAACTTAACAGGGACCTTAGATTTACTTCAGCTCTTCTGCCAATACTGTGACAACCTCCCGTACCTAAAGAAGAATAAAATGTGGATGATGAAAAAATAAATATAAAAATAAATAAATGTAGCAATAAATATAGAACAGAATAGAATATAGAACCAAATAAATCCATCTATCCATTATCATTAACTGCTTATCATTTTTGGGGTCATGGGGGTGCTGGGGCCTATCACAGCTGTCATAGGGTGAGAGTCAGGGTACACCCTGGACAGGTCAACACAGAGAAACCTACACAGACAGACAACCATTCAAACTCCCATTCACGTCTATAGACAATTTAAAGTCACCAAATAAATGTATACACAGATAAATGTATTAAACCAAAAGTAGGTTTAAATGTAAAAGCTGCACATTTACTCACTTATTTGGTAACATTTACATTTATGTTTATATTATTACAGCTAATAATTAACTTATTCATTAAATTATTCATGCATTGGTCTGTGTCACATTTGGACCTTCATAATTAAATAAGTAAGTAATAAGTTAATGTTAGCAAAAGTGAAGAATGAAGGCAACAGGTTAATTTTGGTTAAAAAATTAAATGTAAACTTATACTGAACTGCTTGCTGCAGAAGAATTTAAAACTATCTGGGAGAATCCTACTTACAATGAAAGGAAGTTTGTTGCGATTTGTTACCTAGCAGCCTCTCTGGTCATTTCTGCAAGTGATGAAAGCTATACATCAAATGAATTTCAAATTTATTTGAAAAAGCAGTTAGTCTAAAACCAATTTAAGTTGTTTGAATGTCAATTGTCTAACTCTATGTGATCAATTAATTAACCAACAGCAACGTTACTGAGCTTAAGTGGATTTGCAAAGGAGTCTTCGTTTTTCAGCCACTCTGTCAGCCAGTCTCAAAACTTTCTGAATGCACTGTAAATCAAATAAGTAATTTTCTGCAGCAAAGGATTAACTTTGAAACTGCCCCTTGTTGCTTCTGTTAGACTGAGGTGGAAACCTCCGGGTTCACTTGTTGTTTTTATGCTCTGATGGCAAAGGGTTTTGTCTTAAGATACAAAAATGGATCTCATTTAAGGTTGATGATAATCTTCTTTTCCTTTCGGCTGCTCCCTTTCAGGGGTCGCCACAGCGAATCATGTGCCTCCATCTAACTCTATCCTCTTCATCCTCTTCACTCACACCAACTAACTTCATGTCCTCCCTCACTACATCCATAAATCTCCTCTTTGTTCTTCCTCTAGACCTCCTGCCTGGCAGCTCCAACCTCAGCATCCTTCTACTGATATATTCACAGTTTCTCCTCTGAACATGTCCAAACCACCTCAATCTGGCCTCTCTGACTTTATCTCCAAAACATCTAACATGAGCTGTCCCTCTGATGTCCTCATTCCTGATCCTGTCCATCCTCGTCACTCCCAAAGAGAACCTCAACATCTTAAGCTCTGCTACCTCCAGCTCTGCCTCCTGTCTTTTCTTCAGTGCCACTGTCTCTAAGCCGAACAACATCGCTGGTCTCACCACCGTCTTGAACACCTTTCCTTTCATTCTCGCTGATACTCTTTTATCACACAACACACCTGACACTTTTCTCCACCTGTTCCAACCTGCTTGCACTCGCCTCTTCACCTCTTTTCCACACTCACTGTTGCTCTGAACCGTTGACCCTAAGTACTTAAAGTCCTGCACCTTCTTCACCTCTGCTCCCTGTAACCTCACCGTTCCACCTGGGTCCCTCTCATTGACACACATGTATTCTGTCTTGCTGCGGCTAAGCTTCATTCCTCTGTTTTCCAGAGCAGACCTCCACCTCTCTAGATTTTCCTCCACCTGCTCCCTGCTCTCACTACAAATAACAATGTCATCTGCAAACATCATAGTCCAGGGAGATTCTTGTCTAACCTCATCTGTCAGTCTGTCCATCACCAGAGCAAACAAGAAGGGGCTCAAAGCCGATCCTTGATGCAGACCCACCTCCACCTTGAACTCCTCTGTCACACCTACAGCAGACCTCACCACGGTCTTACAGCTCTCATACATGTCCTGCACCACTCTAACATACTTCTCTGCCGCTCCAGACGTCCTCATATAATATAACAGCTCCTCTCTCGGCACCCTGTCATACGCTTTTTCTAAATCTACGAAGACACAATGCAACTCCCTATGACCCTCTCTGTACTTCTCCATCAGCGTCCTCAAAGCAAATACTGCATCTGTTGTACTCTTTCTAGGCATGAAACCATATTGCTGCTCACAAATACTCACCTCTGCCCTTAGCCGAGCTTCCACTACTCTTTCCCACAACTTCATTGTGTGACTCATCAGCTTTATTCCTCTGTAGTTGCCACAGCTCTGCACATCTCCCTTGTTCTTAAAAATTGGTACAAGTACACTTTTCCTCCAGTCCTCAGCATCCTCTCACTCTCCAAGATCTTGTTAAACAAACTAGTCAAAAACTCTACTGCCACCTCTCCTAGGCATTTCCATACCTCCACAGGTATGTCATCAGGACCAACTGCCTTTCCGCTCTTCATCCTCTTCAATGTCCTCCTCACTTCACTCTTACTAATCTTTGCTACTTCCTGCTCCACACCAGTCACCTCTTCTACTCTTCGTTCCCTTTCATTTTCCTCATTCATCAACTCTTCAAAGTTCTCCTTCCATCTTCCCATCACACTCCTGGCACCTGTCAATATATTTCTATCCTTATCTTTAATCACACTAACCTGCTGCACATCCTTCCCATCTCTATCTCTTTGTCTGGCCAACCTGTACAAATCCACCTCTCCCTCTTTAGTGTCCAACCTAACATACAAGTCCTCATATGCTCTTTGTTTGGCCTTTGCCACCTCTATCTTCACCTTACGCTGTATCTCCCTGTACTCCTGTCTACTCTCGTCAGTCCTCTCAGTGTCCCACTTCTTCTTAGCTAACCTCTTTCTCTGTATACACTCCTGAACTACTATACACTCCAAGTCTCCTTGTCCGCTTTCCTCTTTCCAGATGACACACCGAGTACCCTCCTACCTGTCTCCCTGATCAAATTAGCTGTAGTAGTCCAGTCATCTGGAAGCACCTCCAAACCACCCAGAGTCTGTCTCAGCTCCTCACTGAAAACTAAACGACATTCTTCCTTTTTCAACTTCCACCACTTCGTCCTCTGCTCTGCCTTAGTCCTCCTTATCTTCCTCACCACCAGCATCACTTTACACACCACCATCCTGTGTTGTCTGGCTACACTCTCCCCTACCAATGCTTTACAGTCACTGATCTCTTTCAGATTACAACGTCTACACAAGATGTAGTCTACCTGAGTGCGTCTCCCTCCGCTCTTGTATGTCACCCTATGTTCCTGCCTCTTCTGAAAGAAAGTGTTTACTACAGCCATTTCCATCCTCTTTGCAAAGTCAACCACCATCTGACCTTCTGCGTTCCTGTCCTGAACACCAAACCTGCCCATAACAGTCTCATCACCTCTGTTCCCTTCACCTACATGCCCATTGAAATCTGCACCAATGACCACTCTCTCACCTCTGGGGATGCTCTGCATCACTTCATCTAGCTCACTCCAGAATTTCTCCTTCTCTTCTAACTCACATCCTACCTGTGGGGCATAACCACTCACAACATTGAACATCACCCCTTCAACCTACAGCTTCAGACTCATCAACCTGTCTGATACTCTTTTCACCTCTAGAACATTCCTCACAAAATCCTCTTTCAATATAACTCCTACTCCATTTCTCTTCCTATCTGACCCATGGTAAAACAACTTGAACCCTGCTCCTAAGCTTCTAGCCTTGCTACCTTTCCACCTGGTCTCCTGGACACACAGTATATCCACCTTTCTTCTCTGCATCATGTCGATCAACTCCCTAGCCTTCCCTGTCATAGTCCCAGCATTCAAAGTCCCTACTGTCAGTCCTACATTCTTAGCTTTCCTCTTCTCTCTCTGCCTACGAACACACCTTCCTCCTCTTCTTCTTCGTCTTCGACCAACAGTAGTCCAATTTCCACCGGTACCCTGTAGGTCAACAGCACCGGTGGCGGTCGTTGTTAACCCGGGCCCCGACCGATCTGGTATGGAAGTCTTTGTCACGTTTGATTTGGCATGTGTTTTACGTCGGATGCCCTTCCTGCCACAACCCTCTGCATTTATCCAGACTTGGGACTGGCACAAGAAGACACTGGCTTGTGCCCCCTTGCGGTTGCATTATTTAAGGTTGATGATAATATACTTTACTTACTTTTTCGTTTTTTTTGTAATTTCGGCTTATCCCGTGAATTGAAGGTCGCCACAGCGGATCATTGTCCGCATGTTGATTTGTCACAGTTTTTACGCCGGATTCACTTCCTGACGCAACACTCCCCACTTTCTAACGGGCTTGGACCGGCACTGCACAGTTTGGGATGATAATTTACTTTACTAAATGGTATTTTATATTATCTGATTAAATGTAAAGTGTGCATACCATATTCATGCTGTACTTGGAAGGCCACTTTAATATTGGTCTTATATTTTCAATTCAACTTTATTTATATAGCGCCAATTCACAACAAAGACACATTTATATTTAGTCTATTAGCAGACGCCTTTATCCAAAGTGGTATAAGGCAAACAAAAATCGAAGTCAAGGAGAAAACATCAAAGCAAACTCCTATCAGAAAAGTTTTTCTGTAAGGAAGATGGGATATTTATTTTTTAATAAATTTAAGTGCATAGGAAGGTGCTGAAGTTTAAATTATGTATTGTTCAAAGCCCTGCCATTTCCACTGTAGCCCATGAACGAAGTGTTTATTATCCCATTAGTGGACGTTCACGAACGATCCGGTCCTTTACGGCCCGTGGGTAGAAATTGAGGCATCCGAAGGATACATGATGGCCGTTCTTTTTTAAGTTTTGGCCATATTTCATTGCGTGTTTTACAACTATTCCCCTTTACGTCGACAATTAGAATCAACAATTACAAACGTTGTTAACTAAGGTACTTGTAGTATGAGGGAGCTCTACCTAATCACATCATTCAGCTGCCCGTTGTTCCTGGCTTAACATTATGAGCGAGAGGAGCGTAAATCGAGAGTCCAAACATAGTGAGGGAATGAGGAGGAGTGTTGTTGGTGTGAACAAAGCAGTAAATCAGACAAATGCAATGAGATTTTCTGATTGTTCCACATCCGTCACACAAATAAACAAGGACTTTGTGTGTATGTGTGAATGCAGCCCCTGTGATTTTTCTCTGTCTGGATATGTGTGTGTAAGTGTGAGTGAAAGAAAGGGAGAGAGAGATGCATAGCCCACGGTCAGAGGCACAGAGCTGAACTCGATGCATGTCATATTCACAGAACACTGACCTTAGTATTCGCTTTAGCAATACCAATTATTTATTTATGCATGGGTGGCTAAAAGTACTAAATTATATTATGGGATGTTTAAGATAAAATCTGATGTGAATATAAAACATGACCCATTGTTTTGAACAACTCTTCGGAAAGAACGAAACCAAAGAGGTTCGCCTCTAACAACCACAAATCCAACCTCTGCTATGAATAAGAATCCCGTTTTAATTTAGCCTATTTGAACCAGTGTATCATTCAGTTTATATGTGTAGAGACATGATTGGCTTATCAATTCACGCCACTGCAGTGGACCATTGTACTGCGTGAACCTTGGAATTAGCCAATGGTGTTAAGAGGAGGGCGTGTTCACGGGGGTCGAGCTGGTGTATGATGGGTACTTCATTCTTCACTTCACCATCGAGACGTGTTCCTGGTGTCCGGATAGCTTAACTAAAGATGGCTGATCTCCAGGTATGTATGGGTTTTGTTAGCAACATTAACTGCTCGTTCATATTCCACAGTGTCTCGTTTAACGAGCCGCAGATGAAGGCAGTTGGTGTTATGAGTAATGCAAAGTTACCGTTAGGTTTAACGCATGCTAGTGTTGCTGACGATAAAAAGAGCCCCTGCTCGAAATAGAACATGACAACAAGCACACGTTGTTTCTTAAAAACAATGTTTTAATTGACAACCAGCACCGTTTAATGTGCGAGCTAATAATTTGTGCATTTTTGGTGTCGAGTACTTGGTGTCGAGTAGTATAGCCGAGTAAAGTGGTGGTGAGAATTGATCGGTATACTTGATTCTGCTTCATTTCGCATGGTATTTACCGTTTTTGGTTTGTTATATATGTCAAAAGTACAAACCTTGCACCTACCCCACCCGTAGTTACGAAGGTCAATAACTGAGTATCATCAGCTGCTCTAAAATGCAGTGCTTTGAAAAGCAGTGGTTAGGGGCGTCTCTAAAGTGCGTGCAATTCAATTCAACTTTATTTATGTAGCGCCATTAACAACAAATTGAGCTCAAGGTAGTTTACATATTTTTATACCCTTGACTTTATTATGTAAAGAGAAGAGGGAAAAACTCATTTTAATGGAAGAAACCTCCAGCAGAACTAGGCTCAGGGTGGGCGGCCATCTGCCTTGACTGTTTGGGTGAGTAAAAAAACAATAGGAAGCAACCGAACTAACAAACAGGTTTGCGCACTAAAAATACAATTCCAAAGCTGGGGGGCCTTGCAGAAAAGTACAGAGAGAGGGAATCGAAGGAAGAAGTACAGTTACATGAGAAAGAAAATGTAGTAGTGACATAAATGGGATTCGTGCATGGTCAACATGGCTTGTCTGATTTTTACACATTTTCCATGTTATAGATATTATGAGAAAATTCAGTTCCACATCATGTTGGTCTCAGATTCAGTACTTACTACTATTTTGCTCGAGATTACATTCATTCTGTGGTACACAGTCGTGGTTGTCTGTTTAATCCCTTGTTTCAAATATGTGGGTCACCGTGAAAGTCTCAAAGGTAAAAAAAAAAAGCTCATTTTTTTGTTGTTAAAACACACTTTTATCATTATCACTCTCATCTTCTACCAATATTGCGTTCCACCATTAATTATTAAACACCAAGTCAGATTTGGCAGTTGACCAATAAAAGTTAGGTTGAGTGTTTTAGCAGTATGACTTTCCTTTCTATTGTTAACAATTCCAACAGCCTGACCTTTGCTCTTACACAATGCTACTGTGTGTTATTATTCTGCTGTGGATTCTATGTCCCTAAGGTTGTGTAAGACTTGTTTTGTACATTTGGATACACACTAACAGCACAGTGACACATTTTCCCTTTTCGTTTCAGGCCATGTTTAGTGTTTAAACCATCGGTATATAGATGCAGTATAGATTTAAGGGGCAGTGCTAGCCTAGTTATTACAAACCCGATTCCAAAAAAGTTGGCACACTGTACAAATTGTGAATAAAAAAGGAATGCAATAATTTACAAATCTCATAAACTTATATTTTGTTCACAATAGAATATAGATAACATATTAAATGTTGAAAGTGAGACATTTTGAAATGCCTTGCCAAATATTGGCTCATTTTGGATTTCATGAGAGCTACACATTCCAAAAAAGGTGGGACAGGTAGCAATAAGAGGACGGAAAAGCTAAATGTGCATATAAGGAACAGCATGAGGACCAATTTGCACCTTATTAGGTCAATTGGCAACATGACTGGGTATAAAAAGAGCCTCTCAGATGGGCCGAGGATCACCAATTCCCCCAATGCTGCGGCGAAAAATAGTGGAGCAATATCAGAAAGGAGTTTCTCAGAGGAAAAATTGCAAAGAGTTTGAAGTTATCATCATCTACAGTACATAATATGATCAAAAGATTCTGAGAATCTGGAACAATCTCTGTGCGTAAGGGTCAAGGCCGGAAAACTAAATTGGATGTTCGTGATCTTCGGGCCTTTAGACGGCACTGCATCACATACAGGAATGCTACTGGAATGGAAATCACAGTGGAAAACTGTTCTGTGGTCAGACGAATCAAAATTTGAAGTTCTTTTTGGAAAAGTGGGACGCCATGTCATCCGGACTAAAGAGGACAAGGACAATCCAAGTTGTTATCAGCGCTCAAGCCTGCATCTCTGATGGTATGGGGTTGCATGAGTGCGTGTGGCATGGGCAGCTTACACATCTGGAAAGGCTCCATCAATGCTGAAAGGTACATCCAAGTTCTAGAAAAACATATGCTCCCATCCAGATGTCGTCTCTTTCAGGGAAGACCCTGCATTTTCCAACATGACAATGCCAGATCACATACTGCATCAATTACAGCATTATGGCTGTGTAGAAAAAGGATCCGGGTATTGAAATGTCCAGCCTGCAGTCCAGATCTTTCTCCCATAGAAAACATTTGGCGCATCATAAAGAAGATGCGACAAAGGAGACCTAAGACAGTTGAGCAATTAGAAGCATGTATTAGACGAGAATGGGACAACATTCCTATTGCTAAACTTGAGCACCTTATCTCCTCAGTCCCCAGATGTTTGCAGACTTTTATAAAAAGAAGAGGGGATGCCACACCGTGGTAAACATGGCCTTGTCCCAACTTTTTTGAGGTGTGTTGATGCCATGAAATTTAAAATCAACTTATTTTTCCCTTTTTAAAATGATAAATTTTCATCTATGTTGTATTCTGAATAAAATATAAGTTTGAGATTTGTAAATTATTGCATTCCTTTTTTATTCACAATTTGTACAGTGTGCCAACTTTTTTGGAATCGGGTTTGTAGAAGCTTGGATTCCCTTTACGGGCAGCATTGAATCTCATTGATGCAGTTGAAAATTACACACCTTGAGTAAGGCCAGACTCGGGGTTTAGTAAGTCCTGTTGCTTCACATTCACCCATATACATACACTGATGACAGCAGCTGGTTTAGTGTCTAGAATTTTTTATTTATTTATTTTTTACATTGATAATACAGCTTAATATCTTGTTTCAAATGTTTGTATAATGTCATTGTCACAGTCAACGCCCTGCTAAATGCTGAGCTGCTTTTAAAAGAAAAGCTTTTAACTATACCACCACTACCACGAGCTTACACGACAGTTAAGAAATCAGCTTTCCTGTAACCTGTTTACGTAAGTCTATGTAGACACTACTAAAACACATACAAACTAAAAGTACTAAGCACACTGTCTAAATTTGATAATAAAAACCACCAGTCTAAGCTCACCTATTACATATCAATTGCCTGCTTAAGCGAGTCTCACTCTTAGCTTAGTGGTATAACTGCAAAGGCCCTTTCACCCCAATGCTTTGACCCAGATCTGGGCTCAACTAGATAGTGCTGTTGAGTTGATCTGAGATTGCGATTTACCAAACGAATAGTCACCAGATCAGCCAAGTAAGAACGTGCCAGACCATTAAGGACTTTAAAAGTGAAGACAGGATCTTAAATTGGATCCTGAAGTGAATAGGAAGCCTATGAAGAGAAGGCAACACGGGTTATGTGGTTACGATTAAATGTATTAGTAAGCAAGGGTGCCGCAGCACCAACTGAAGCCACTAAAGAATTGAATGGTTAACATCAGTAGTCCAGCCTTGAGGAAATAAAAGCATGAATAGCATTTTCCAAGTCCTTGTGTAACAGAAAAGGCTTTCACCTTGGTGAGAGAGCGCAATTGGAAAAACCTTTTTTAATCAAAGAGCAAATTTGTTTATCGAACCGCAGCAAAGATTAATATTACAGGGTTTCCCTTTTGCCATTAAATCCAAATAAAATAACTTCAGATTTTCCCTCATTAAAAAAACCACAGTCCACCAGACAATCAAGAACCATCTGGCCAGAGTTTTGTCATGAGCCATTAAATGATAGCTATAATGGAACGTCATCTGCATAGCAATGAGAAGAGAGAGTGTGTTTTCTAATGATATGGTTATGAAAAATAATGTACAGTAATTAATAACATAAGGGTCAGTGATCACTGGTAATTATGAAGCTGATTTTAACCACTTTGTGCTGACAGGTGGTAAACCCATAATGATAGATCAAATTTCATGACTTAATATTGTTATAAAAAACACAAAATATTATATTAAAACCACCTTGTGATATTAATGTTGTGGCTGATGTGTTTATAACCCCCTTAGGTCATTGACTGCACTTAAGTAACTTGGTTACTCAGAGAAATTGGCTTTCTCTGTCATGGAACAATATTTAAATGCACTTACTAGAAATAGTACTAGAAATGCATGTATACATGCAACAGAAGAGCAGTTGGATTTGCCCCTCAACTCTGATGCACTTTGAAAGCATAGCTCACAGATTTAAACTGTATAATGACAGAAAATGCTGCTTCCTGGCTTTTCTTTCTTTATTTTGGCTGTGTTCATGCAGCTGCAAAGTGACAGCACAAGTGGAGTACAGTGACTGCAGGTTTACGTGTAAGTTCACTTTGTTTCACAAATTTCTTTTACTTTTAATTTCCTTATTTCTCCACAATCTGTCATCCACACGTCCGGGCGACTGTGGTGCAGGAAGGTAGAGCGATTGTCCACCAATCTCACAGTTGTTGGTTCAATGTCGAAGTGTCCTTGAGCAAGACACTGAACCTTAACTTACTTGCTCCCAGTCAGCGTTGGCCAGCTGCATAGCAGCTCCCCCACCGGTGTATGAGTGTGTGTGTGATTGTGAGTGTGAAAGGGTGAATAAGATGCAGTGTAAAGCGCTTTGAGTGCCAATAGGTAGAAAAGCGATATATAAGTGAAGACCATTTACACTTCTCCATCCAAGTTCTCATCCTAGATCTGTGCTTTGTTCATCTTAGTTTTTCTTTTTGTTCTTTGCTCTGCTAAAGCTAAAGTTACTGGTTGCTGCTGTATTTGTTGTGGCACTAGTGCGCACAATCATTTCTGTTCAAGAAGAATTGTAGGTTGGTCTGCCAGTTCTACCCACACCTTACAGTTGTCAAATGTGTGATCTTTTCAGACTGTTCTAGACAAGAAATCCATTACAGTTGGTGGAAAAGGTGTTTAAGTGTAAACTAACCAGTCTTTGGCAGTCAGAAAGTCTTTAGATTTGTCCCTAGCTTTCAGGTTCACCACATGTATTTGGACCAGCAGTATCTGCCGAATATCTCCCATCACCTTAAATGTACAATGGATTAATGAGGATTTTACTATCCAGGATCTGTTTCAGGTAAATCATAGCTATATATCTGAAATACTTTTCTTTAAAACACATCAATAACAAGCACAAAAGTGTAAATAACCATCCAGAACACAATCATACCTACAGGTATCGCTGCACCTGTTGGGGCGTTACGTAAGGGACCATCTACTATTTACTGATATCTGTAACGACAAAAAATAAAGAAATGTATATCTTAAGCTTTTTTATGTTAAAACTGCCTCTTTAATTTCACAATGTCATAATGTTTAATTTGGATGCAATAAACATATGGAAAGACACTCAGTATCTACGCCTGGATGTACCTGATTATTATTCAACGATGCCCTTAATGTCATTTATGTCATGTTTGTCACACACTCTCTCATTCTCACCATGCAAAAGGGTACCCTGACCCACTACAAAATGTGTTGGGGTTCAGTCTTTCTAGGACCATTGGTCTTGACCATGGTCAAAAACCACCACTGAATCCTTGTCAATTTGCTCCACTGTAACAAATTATGTTTAAAGCCTTTTATCTTGTCCACTCCTCTTTAGGCTAAATTTGATACAGCAGCAGCTGAGGTGAAGCAGCTTAAGGAGAAGCCTTCAGATGATGAGATGCTGCAGGTGTATGGCCTGTTTAAACAGGCCACTGTGGGTGATGTCAACACAGGTAAGACGGCTCTTAGTGCTGTCACCACTGCCTCATTTTTTTTCTTTTGTTTTTGAAAACTTGTCAAGCTTTTTTATTATTTATTCATTAATTTATTTATTTCCTCCAAGTTTTTCAGTCAGCAGAGGAAGTCATTATCTTTTAACTTGAGTAGTTTGCACATTGTTAAAAATGCAAATTTAATAGTACAAATTTATCAATTTATTATCATACACTTTTGCAACAACCTCTAATTCTAATTAAGTTTAGTTTACTTCATCACTTGCATGTCTTATTAGGAAACTGTGGTGCAGAAGGTAGAGCGGTTGTCCACCAATCCCCCAGTTGTTGGTTCAATCCCCGGCTACTCCGGTCACATGTTGAACTGTTCTTGAGCAAGACGCTAAACCCCAACTTAGTTGCTCCTTGTCAGTGTTGGCCAGCTGCATAGCAGCTCCCCCGTGTGTGTGCATGTGTGTGTGTGTGTACGAATGGGTGAATGAGAAGCAGTGTAAAGCGCTTGGAGTACCAATACTAAGAAAAGTGCTATATAAGTGCAGAACATTTACCATTTGTTTTTGTTGTTTTTGAAGCTTGTCCTGGGATGTTTGATTTCACTGGGAAAGCTAAATGGGATGCCTGGGAGAAGCTGAAAGGTACACTTGTGATCATGCACATGTTACAACTGTTAGAACTGTTGTTTTGAAGACTCATAGGTGCAGTGCAACTACACTGGTACTACAAACCCGGTTATCAACTGTTTATTAAAGGTAATGGGTGATAAAACAACCAGACAGAACAAGGAGCTAAAGAAATCTCCCGTAATTATGAAAGTGAAATTTTATTTAAGTTTTTATTTTATTTTTTTTTTTCTTGTCTGATGAACAAACCATAGCAAAGAAGAGAAATTACAGATAGTCTTACTAAAGTGTGTTTTAGTTTTTATTTAGTTTTTTCATGCAAAAGATTATGCTGTGAGATATATTCCAATATAGAAATTTTACTAGATGAAAGAAGTAATCCTTTTTAAATGACTTGGGTGGTGAAACAGAACTGACCTAACCTCTGCACATTTCTTGAACACCTTACTAAGGAAATAGGATAAGGAAGAACCAGTGGCTGGCCTAAGGGTGTTTTTGCATGATGAGTAAAAAAAGTATTTACTGTTCCCGTCGTCGTTCCTTTTCCAAAATATAGTGTCATTAATTTGTCAAATGATGTGAATATTGTGCATGCACACATCTCAGTAACGATGCGAAAAACCATATATATTACAGCCTCGGGGGTTTTTCTGAGCTGCAGTGATAGGAGTGTAAATGCATCAATACTGTGAGAAGCTGGGCTATTTGAAATGTCTTGATCTGATCCTGTGAACTTAATTGTGCCGGACATGTCATTGTTGTGATCTAACCTGGTTAAAAATGTTCCAGTGACTCTCAATTAGTCTCTTGTTTCCCCCTAGCATTTTCACTGTAGAACTGAACCAGAAATTGTGTCAACTAAATATAGCTGCCAAAAATTAGTTTAAAGGCAGAAGGAATTCAAGAATCATCAAAAGTCACTGTTGGCTAGCCGCACTTGTTAATTTGTCTCTCTTATGTTTTAAGGAAAGAGCAAAGAGGATGCCATGAACGAATACATCAGCCTGGTAGAGCAGCTGAAGCAGAAATATGGATTCTAACCTCAGACAAAATCAATAAATCAGCCAGGTCAGCTGCTGGATGGACTGAGACCCACCCATTAGATGCTGTGAATGCCTTTTTAATGTTCTTACACAACTCACGTGAATGCCTGGCACTAACAACCGATGCCACCAGTGCCATTGGTTTCCCTTTTTGTTATCTGTTTAGTCCTGCCATTTCAGTATAAAACAATTTTTCTGTGTTTAGGCTGCTCTAATTTTCATACATGCATATACATACTCGATTCACACATGCATTTCCTTTGAGATATCCCCGCCACACACACACACACACAGAGAGACAGACCTACATTCCAGCTGTTGTCTGATAGGCCAAAAAAGGTGCCATCAGACCAAAAACCCTTCTTCCACACGACCTCAGTCTCCTCTGACAGACTTTGAAGTCTGAATTTTCTGAAATAAAGGTCTGATAAAAAAGCCATAGTAAAAGTCTGAGTATGTTAGATCAAATTCCCAATCTAAAGTCACAACGTTCTGACTTTATCAGAGGTGTGAAATAATGTAGTAGAAATAGTTCATTATTGCAATTTAATAGATATTTTTAGGTGTCTGAGTATTTTAGCAACTTTGTACTTTCACTCCCACCTGTTATAATACAAGTATTTGTACTTTGTACTGCTTACATTTTCAAAACTAAATTTATCTCCACAATAATATCTGTGGCATCTACACCTAAACCTAAACTTTAGAAGTTCCCAAATGACATCCATTAAGTATGGATGCACCATACTCCCTCGTTGGTGCTTCAAGGGACCTTGTGTTATTTACTAAATTGTCTCTTTAAGTTAATAATGTTAGTGTAGGCTCCATTTAATTGAAATGCTTTTTTCTACCAGCTGAGCCACTGTTGCCTCAAATTTAAAATGAGCTTAGAACTAATTTTTAAAAGTAAAGACTATATATTATTAGCCTAAATTTTTTTTTATGATACAATTTTTAATACAATTGTACACATCCTTGTTTTCAGAATTTCTAGAAAAGTTATAAATGAGTGGTGTTGCAGATATTAAAAACTGATTTGCACATTGTAAAAAAGTTGATGCTCAATTTGAGTTACTTTTATCAGTATGTTCCAATTATGTTATATGACATGAGATCCATTTGGAATTCTACTTAGAATACTAAAAAAAATTTTATACTTGCAAATAATAAAGGTTTTATTAATCAGCCAACCTGATGGAAGCTAAATTTACCATCTAAGATCTCTGTCCACACAGAATCACACAGAAATATTGGTCATCATTTTTTACAACCTATCATCCTTTGATTGTTTAGGAACTGCTCATACAGTTTGGTCTGTATATTTTTGCACCATGACACCATTTTTTTATTTATTTTTTTTTTTTTCATTTTGCCCGGTCATTATGTCCAGAGGTAGCAGGAAAGGAGAAAGCAGAGGATCATTGAGGTGAGATTTGGAACCTTGGAATGTGGGCCCTGTTCAAATTGTTCTACAATAGTATTGATGGGGAGACAAATGGTGTAGGGATGATCTTGAAATAAGAGTATTGGAAGTGAAGTGTCTTAAAAAAAAAAAATCGTGAGTCTGAAACAGGAACATATCTCCTAAAGGTTGGGTGTGAGATGAGAGAGATCATTTTTAATGCAAGTTGGAAGTGGTAAAGGGCATACCCAAGGAAGAAATAGCCAGAGGAGCAGTTGAAGGGAACAGAGGTGATGAGGAGGTGATGGGTACGGTTTGAAGGAGAGGAATGTGGTAGGGCAGAGCGGTGGAGTTTGCAAAAAGAATGGAAATGGAGGTGATAAATACATATTTTAAGAAGAGGGAGGATCACAGACTGTAGGAAGGTGCACACAGGTGGACTACATTCTCTGTAGGAGATGCAACCTAAAAAATGAATAGACTAATAAGGTGGTGGCGAGCGTTGCTAGCTGCTAACAAAATTCAGCAAAGTGAGACGATGCGATTTTAAAAATAAGGCAGATGTTCAGAGCTCCCTCTCTTCAAGTTATAGCAGAGTTGTACTGTTCACTGCGCTGCATTTTAGAGAGTGGGAATGGGGGCATGTTAAGAGTCACGGTGTCATAAACAATCAAGCACCAACTGCATTTACTGGGGAAGTCTGTCTAAAGAACGATCATGTGCTATACACTTTTGAAGTAAAATTTTTGCAGAAATTTTACTAGTTTTTTGGCTAGATTATTTTCACCTAGGACCCTGTTATTACTATTATATATGTTCAATGTCATTTTAGAATAGATAGCCTTTAGTTACACAATACTTAAATTTAATTTAATTAAATTTTCAAGTTAAAACATTGCTATCCCCTTATTCCCTTTGTGTACCAGTATTTTGGATTCTACACCGTAGATGGAAATAAAGATGAACCCGTTTGCTGACTCTGCAAAAAGTAGTTACTTAACTATTGCATTCAAATTAATTCCAATGAGTTCGGTGTCAACTCGAACATCGGTCGAAAGTGATTTTTGTAAAGTGACAACACTAACGTACAGTAAATTAGGTACAACATTATTACAAAAAGAGTGCCCTGTAAATGCAGTATAATTACAGGGTAATTTGATGAGTGTAATCAAAAGCGATACCAAAAATATGCCTGTGTCAGATACGATCATTAGAAATAAACGTTTATCTATGTGGTCATCTTTAAGTAAAATCATAGCAGAAACCTTCTAGTTTTGTTCATTCTATAACCCGTAGTAGGTAACCATTTTAAACCTTAACCCTTTTCTTGCAATATACCTACATTCTAAGTTACTTAATGTACTTACAAACTTAGTTTGTTACTTAATAATTATCATAAAATTACCAACATATTATTAGAATAGATACTATACTAAGTATATATGTATGTATAGTATTCATACATAGTATTTTTCCACATGTCTGAAAATACATTACGAAACCAATTATATTTATAGCCTTAAATATACTTTTTAAGTCTTTGATGGTATCAAAGACTTAAATTAATCAATTAATTAAACAAAATAATCAATCAACTCTCCTCAGTATTCAGGTAATTGTAATCAATGATATATATTAACAAACGAATAATATTACCAGTGTGTCTCCTGCCGCTGCCCCTTTTCATTAAAGCTTTCCAGACGAAGCGCAGTTAATCTCAACGAGCCCATCGGTTGGACCCAGTTCGCTGGCTGAAGTACGAGGAAGCGGAGTAAACTGCCACACTCCGAGCCAGTGGTGGCGGTAATGGGCACTGAAGGGGTTTTGTCACCTGCGATCTACCCAAGCAGAGGAAACTCAACCTTATAGAAGCGCATGCGCGATTTCAAGGTGATTGTTTATCGTTGATGAGTTCAGCTTCGTGTTTGATGTTGAAATTATAGATTTGACTGAGCTCGTTTTTCATGCACATATATTCTATTTAAAGACGTATCATGGAATGACTTTGTTTTTGTTATCTTGTCTAACGATTTTTATGCAGGCTAATTAAGCCATGTCGTTGGTTTAACCCTCGAAAAATTAGGTAAGTTCGAAGCTAACGTTAACTGTAGTTACTTTAACGATAGTGGCTTTGCTTAGTAAAACATGTCCGGTGTTGGGCAGTGACCGTCTGATTTAGAGAAAGTGGGGAAGAAGGTGTAGAAGAAAGATTGTGGAATGACTTCAGATGGTCCTGTGTGTTAAGGCGCAATTTCGTGACTGTTCCTAATGAATAACATTAGTGCGTACAGAATGATAGTAATACTCTTATTAGAAAATTAGCAGGAATTCAGAATTGGCCATTAATTACTTTATATATAAATGTAATAATCTGGAATAACATAAATGTCCTATAGGCTATAATCATGTGTGTGTATCAGAATGTATTTGAAAACAGTTCATAACTGCTTCCCTCTTCACTCTTATAGAAACATAACTGGATCCTGCAGGTAGACAGAGACACACCAGGATGGCCTGTGTAAGTCAAAAATTGTATGAAACAGTGTACGAAAAATAATTTACTGGTGCATAAAAATTATGCATAAAAAGAATAGACTGGGCTTTTTGCTCCTGACAGGTCATAGACGACAATTGTCAGCACCTTCATAGCGCAGGAGGAATCATACTGTATCTAAACCAAAACCCACAAGACTAATGATTTCTAAGGAGAGAACTGTTTGATTTGGTGACTGTGTAAGCACTTAAGTAACCAGGGTACACAGAGAAATCAGCTTTATCGGGTGATCACTTAGCTGTGTTTAATTACACTTAAGAAGAGTAACCCGATTTCTCCTCCACCTCACCTTTTTTTTTAAGCCTGGCGGCACACGTATTAACTATGTAGTAACAGAAAATGCTGCATTTTGAGAGAAATGGAAAATAAAGAGAAGACGTGAAGCTGATCTATATCAGAAACTGTCTTATTTGTTTTAAGTCCGTTTAAACACACTCAGTGTGATCTTCACCTTTAAAATGACCTCTGCAGAATAATTAAATTCCCTTTTTATACTTTTTTTTTAAACATACATGGTAGATCAAATGAGAACTATTTTGTGTTAGTTTAACTCTACAGTCACATAAAATTCACAGATTAAACAGTATTTAACAGTCTTTGCTGCTAAAATAATATGCAAATCTCAACATCCATACAAGATATATTCTATTGAACTTAGACAAACTCTATCAAGGAGTTAAGAAATTAATTGAAACCCTGCTTACCCCAAGCAGTCATTATGTAATCTAAATGTACTATAATCCATGGCTTGAATTTTAGGCCTTTAGAAAAGTACTATGCATATTATCTACATTTTATACAAAGTACATAATTTTGTATTTTCTACACCCTGAAGAGAGGCTGCTATTCTAAGATGTATACAAAAATCAAGAAAGCTACTTAAACTAAAGTAGGAAACATTTTTGGAAACTGTAACAGATGTGAGAGCATAGCATATAAAATATATTTATAAAATATGAAATGGTACAATAAGTGAATGAAATAAATCAATATTGGATGTTTTCAGGATAGTCCCACTCAAGCATACTTCTAATGTGAGGCCTCAAAGGCTTAAAATAACACTGTGTTGATCAGTGTGTGCACACGCAATTGCGTGTGCTAAAACGGCCATTGGTGTGTTTATGTTCAGGTGCTGTACAATAGAACCAAGTTGGTCCGTTATCTCCCAGGATTTCAAGTGTTAATGGATTGCATAGCCAGATCTGGAGCCAGAGGAGTTTCTACTTCCGGAACCTCTGGTTCTGATGAGCCCAATGTCGCCATCACTCTGTCTGACATGAGTAAGCTATTACATATACATTTATTTTGTTTTACTTCAATATAAATAAAAACATTTTACACTTTTATTAGAATTTGATACTGTGTGAAACTTTTATTAATATGAATATGTGTACTTTTTTCTAATGTGCTTTCCCATTTAAGGACTCCAGACAGTTTGGCCCAATGAAAGCATAGGACCTTTTGGGCCACAAGACGAGCACCTCCAGCTTCCTAGTAATGTGGTTTTTGACTGCCATCTGGAAGGGCTAGCAGAACAGAAAAGTCTCAGACACAAGATGGTTCCTGAAAGGCTGTGTTCTCTGTCCAGCAGTGGAAAACATGAGTTCATACTGACCCAGTTTGTTGGAGACCCCTTTGACAGTGTAACTATGTTAATACGAGTAACTTTTACGAGTAACAGTCTTGGTTTTTTTATGGCTTTGTGTCAGCAGTGGTTTCCTCCTGGGTCTCCTACTAATGCGTCCCTTTTCATTCAGATGGCTCAGCTTGAATTTCTTTGGCAGTTAATTGGGGTTCTTTGTCCACCATTCGAACAATCCTTTGTTGTAACTTTTCATTAATTTTCCTCTTCCGTCCATGTCCGTCCAACATTTGCAAATGGAACAATTGTCTGAGAGAAGGGTTGCATTTTCTGACTGAATTTCACGGGTGCCAATATTTTTTGCCATGTCTGTATCTAAACTTAAGTAGATTTAGTTAAGGTTCAGCTTTTACTTCGCTACATCTAAGAGTAAATATTTGTTAAAGAAACACCCTAAAAACCTTTTACTTTTTAGTCCACTACATTTCTAATCAAAGTTGGATTACACATAACAATCAAATTCATATTATACCACTAATACCACTAGCAAGACAGAAATCGCTTTACTAAACCTGGTGCAGGTATAGTGTCAGTTCCTCCTTCCATGGTCTTATTTTAAAGACTTATTTTGCATATTAGCAGTAGTCCAAGAGAGCCGGTATGCAGTGATTTTACTCTTTGGTGTGTCACGCTGAGTTTGACCTGTCTATCAAGATTTGCATTTACTGCACATGAGTGCACACAGCTGAATGATTTTAGATTTAAATCCTACTGAATTCGGGGTAAAATGTGCCTTCAAATGGAGGTCACTGTGTTTACTTGGATTAAATCAGGTGAATAGTTAATGGACTGCACTTACATTGGTACTCAAAGATCTTTACGATCCCTGGCCCCTCGGGTCACATGTCGAGCATGACGTTGAACCCCAACTTAGTTGCTCCAGGAAAGTGTTGGCCAGCTGCATAGCAGCTCAGCTTTCTGTGGCTCATTTATTCTGTCTATCCTGAACTTATCTCCAGCTTTCTTGACATTTTTGATTAGTTGTGATAGTGTATTATTCTTGAAATTATACTGCTTTTAATTGGTTGTGACATTAACATTTATCATGCTCTCTGAGCATGAATGTAATGCTTTCCAATGATGAATAATTTTCATCACTTTAAAATGTTGTTTGGCGATGGAACCCTATCCAGATTGATGTTCAGCAACAGTTGCTTTTCTCTTTCACTCTGTATCTCTTGAAAATATCTGGAGAAATCAGCTCCAGGCTTTGTCCAGAGTTGTTTCACACATGTAACACACTCTGGAAAATTATGCTGTGAGAAACGATGTTTTGTTTACAGCACGTTAGAGCCGTGCATCTAAAACAAAAAGAAACGTCATTGAAGTTGAAATGTAGTCAGCATGTCCATTCACTCACTTTAAATCCTACAGAGAGTTCAGGACAGAGCAGCGTGCTTCCTGTACATACTCGCCCACATAATGTGGACTTTGTACTTTGTTCTCACAGAATAAACTCAGGACAGTTTTGTAGCATCTCACGCGGACATTTGCGTTTTAGCTTACACCACTTCCAGGTAAAGTCTGGATAATTTTGAGGTTCCAGTGCATGTGTAAAAGACGCTCAAAAATATTGCTTATGGCTTTGCCTCTTGGCATTGTGTTATCACACATCTAAATGTTCCAAACCAGCAAACTGCAAAAATGTCTGCTTTTATAGAGGTCTGCATACCTGCTGATGACCAATTAAAAAGGACTTGTGATTAGCAGGATCTGGCTGCAACGTTTACTCTTAAATCCTGTGGAAGCAGTAAGGGTTATGGATGTTTAATGTTAGGAGAATTCAGCTTCAGACATTGGCATCGGGCATTTCACACATATAATACACAGAGGGAGATTGCCAAAGGAAGAACCATCCTTGCGTTTGAAACTCCACTCGATTTCAGTGCGAGATCAGTATGCACAGGAGGCATAATATGATGGGAAATTCAGTTAAGGGAAACTCTTGTTTACCGCAACATCAAAGATTTTTTTAAAAAAGGTTCTGTCACCTGATTACAACATCAGTTGAGTGATAGAAATGCCATCCACACACCCACTCATTTTTGAATCTCAATTGGAGACAGAGCAATGTGCTACACACACGAGCATTTGTCTTCCCATATACATACCTTCCTGACAATGTGAGGAAATTGTGTGTGTAGGTTATTTTTGATTTTGTTTTTGGGGACATTTTTGGCCTCTTCATGCCACCGTTTTAAAAATCCAACACAGGTTATATCAAGCAGGTTGGGAGCTGTAATTACTTGTGTGACAAATTGACATCTCTGTGGTTCAACACACAAATGTAAATTATCTTTATATCAACTTTTCAAACTTCTGACAGTCTTGCTAATATAGCCACTGTTTTCTGTTATTTTGGACATATTTGACCACAACTATTTGAATTAGTTTGAAGCCAGCTGTAAAGGAAAATAATGTCTCATGTTACAGAAGTCTGCTGTAAACATAAATATTACAGATATGTGATTTTTGTGCATGTGTGTCAGGAGAAAGATGACCCAGCCTCATCTCAGAGTGTCTGTACAGCTGAACACCATTTTGATAACTCCAGTGTTGAATGTGCCATACAGCCCTGTCCTGATCTACTAAAGAAAGGTAGAGGACTGACACTTTACACTCTCATGCTTTTTCATGTCCTTAATCTATATTTAGCACATATTGTTGATAAATATTTTTGAAGTATCTATATGAAAAGCAAATTGTGTTTTTTATGTTTTACAAGTCACACACACTGTAAGTGATAAAATTCACATGTAAGTGGAATTTTACCAACATTTTTTCAATTCCACTTTTGCTAACTAAAAGGAAAAACTAGGTGAGCATTCATGTCTGCACAAGCTGTGTTCGGATAGGACAGTGCACACAGATCTCACACTGCCCCTGGTCACAGATTCACCTCAACATAAATGTGAACATGGGTTGCTGAAACCTTAGCGTGCATCAATATGCATCCACGTTGTTATTGTAATTATACTGCAAGAAGTCAATATTTTATGATGAATATTTTTATGATGAAAAAATTTTATGATGAATATATGTATGATGTCTGTGTGTCTCCTGATATTTTGATGAACAGATTTCCAGTCCATGTTTCCTGAGGCTCCTTCCTCTGGTATGATGGTAATCACAGTCACACAAAAGACTGTGAACGATATGACATCATGGTGTCCTGAGGTGGAGCTGGAAAGAGAGCAGATGCTGGACAAGGTAAGCTGTTATTGAAAAATATGGAATATGGAACACATGTAATTTGTTAAAACATATGCAATGATAATGCTGGTGTAGATGATCTGCTTTTCCTGAATGACAGTTTTTAAATTGGCCCCTTTAGCACTAATTACAGCCTTAGTCTTTTTGAGTATGATGCTACAAGCTTGGCACATCTATTTTTGAGAAGGTCCTCCTAGTCTTCTTTACAGTAACTTTCAAGCTCCATCAGGTTGGATGGGGAGACTCTGTGCACAGCCATTTTCAGATCTCTCGGAAGTTCAATCGAGTTCAAGTATGGGCTCTGGCTGGGCTACTCAAGGACATTCACAGGGGTTGTTGTCCTGTTGAAAGATGAACCATGGCCCAGCATAATGCTACCACCACCATGCTTAACTCTTAGGATGTATTAGTCAGGTTATGAGGAGTGCCTGGTTACCTTTTCTCAGGGTTTTCAGGATTCAAGCAGTTTTCAGTTTGAAATTTTCAGTGGCCACTGTTCTTAGAAGACCTTTTGAACAGAAATAAGTTGGCTACATTGCACGATGCAAGCTCCTTGTTAAACACAACAAATTTAAGAGCAACCACCGATTTGACTGACTTAATCTAAACATACTGCATAAAGCCACAATATTTGCTTTTTCCTATATTTTATTAATGTGTATATTCAAGAGGTGCTGTGTACACCTCCAGGGACATTACACTCACAGAACAGCCCCAGCAGTAGTGTAGAGAGATTCACTATTACTGGTTTCTGAGCTCACTCTTCTAACCAGTCACAAAATTACAATTATTTCTGCTTGATTAGTACATTTTCCATCATTTATTGTAATTTGATATCCTGCTCGTAACTAATGTGATCATAAAGACTTGGATTAGAACACTGGAAGTAGGACTTGTTATCAGTAAACATCAGTTTTGGATTAGATTATAGATTTCAGCAGTTTTTTAAGAAATTGATGTCTTCCATATGTGATTTGAAACAGGAGATCCTGTCACTTTCTCTGCCCATGTGTGTCCTTAAAAAAGGGGTGTGTTTTAGCTGGATATCTGGGTTGTACAGATAAGTGTGTATTTACAAGTTGTTGACAATGATCTAGTGGGTGTTAATTTCCCAGTCTCGATTACAGTGGTTTTAAAGTATTATGATTAATGGCTGTACTGATTTATGCAAATCTGATATTTGGGGAATTTTGTTTGATCATCTGACCAAATACTAAATGAGGTCTTTCAGTTATGATTAAAAAAAACAGTTAGCAGAGTTTGTACAGATCAGAGAACCTGTTGAGAAAATACTTGATTTGTTAAAATTTTGCTAATTATATTTTTGTTAACAGTTGTTGTTATATCATTCAGTTTGTTGAAGGAGCCAAGGAAATATGCTACATCCTTCAGAGAGAACAATTCTGGGCTGACTTTATTGATCCATCATCCGGCCTAGCGGTAAGATATCATAGTCACTTTCACTTAGTGGTGTAAGATTAAGGAACCTGTACTCAGAATTTGTTGAACAGGCCGTGTGTGTGCCACTTCTTTGTGACAGTGTGTGCAAAAAGTGTAATAAATTGTAAATAAGATGAGTCTAAAGCGGTGGGGGTGGGGGGGGTGGGGGGGGTGGGGGGGGGGGGGGGGGGGTGACGGGGTTGTACAGCTGTAGTCCACATTTAGAGTTGAGAGAGGGCAATTGTAAGAGGTGTAAGGAGACCCACTACAATTGTTGGAGACATTATCGGGGGGAAAAGAAGGGAGCGTGGCGGTGGTCGCAGACAGGTGTCAGTGCAGGCATCAGAGGCAGGGGCCACAGTATCAAACCTCTTATAGAACAAGTTAAAGTCATTGGCCTAGCCACACTTCCCTCAGCTCATCTGCCAGCTGGTTTAAAACCTGTGATGGTCCGCCTACCACTCCAGACCTCCCTCGTGGTGTTCTGCTCGAGTTTCCTCTCCTCGATGACGTAACATGACGGCATCAGTTTAGGAGCTGGGGAAAGAGTCTACAATAGCATGTGAGAATTCACTGGTTAAAACATAATGTCTGAGATCTGTTGTTAAGAAAAACAGCAAGCCCCCCTACGTTGCGCTTACTGCTCATCGTGGAGTCTCTGTCACTCAGAACAGTCTAATATCCCTCAATGGAGATGTTAAGGTCAGGAATAGTCATGTGTAGCCATCAAACTGCACTCCTGGAATTCCATCAGACTCTGACTCTGTTAGCTCATCTATCTTTTTCCCCAGTGATCTCACATTGCCCATGATACCGGAGGGGAGACGCTGCTTATATCGCTTCCTCTCCAAAAGTCTCATTCCTCGGACTGTGCTCTTTTCCTACATACATTAGAAAACACTCCATAAATTTCCATTGCTATGCTGATTATACCCAGCTATATCTATCTATGGAACCAGATAAAAAAATCTATTAATCAGCTTCAAGCATGCCTACAAGACATAAAGGGCTAGATGTTCCTCAGTTTCTTGCATCTAAACTCAGTAAAAACTGAAGTCATAATATATGACAAAAATCTCAGAAATATGATGTCCAACAATATTGTTACTTTAGATGGCATAACTCTGGCCTCTAGTACTACTGCAAGGCACCTTGGAGTTATTTTTGACCAGAATTTGTCCTTTACTTAACATATAAAACAAATTTCTAGACCAGCCTTCCTCCACCTGTGGAACATTACCAAAATTATGAGCATCCTGTCTCCAAGGGATGCTGAAAAGTTAGGCTATGCATTTGTTACCTCTAGGTTGGACTACTGTAATTCCCTACTTTCAGGACGCCCCAGTAGCTCCCTAAAAAGCCTACAATTAATCCAAAATGCTGCTGCAAGAGTGCTTACGGGAATTAGCCACAGAGATCATATTTCACCTTCACTAGTTTCTCTCCATTGGCTTCCCAAAAAATCTAGAATAGTATATAAAACCCTGCTTCCTACAGATAAAGCTCTAAATGGTAAAGCTCCATCATATGTAAAAGACCTCATAGTATCATGTCATCCCAGTAGATCACTTTGATCTCACAGTGCAGGCCTACTTATGGTTCCTGGAATTTCCAAAGGCAGAATGGGAGGCAGAGCCTTAGCTATGAAGCTCTTCTCCTATGGAACCAGCTCTTTTACAAGGTTATAATTTCTCAGTTTTTAGGTTGAAAATGTCAAAAAGGTGATAATTCTACTATGTGTTTATTATTGAGGTCAAAATAGGTAGTTGAATTGTACTAAAGTGCAGTATTAGATGAAGGGGTTCTAATGTTTTGGGCAGAAAAAACAGAAAAAGTAGAATTAATGGCAGCCCCACTGTATAGGTTTGCATTAAATTGCACAGGTGGTCATAATATTATGAAATTATGATATGATTATGTGCAAATGCAAACAGAAAAAAGCCCCTGAAGGTAGCTAGTTCTATGGGAAGCACCACAGTGGTTAGTCCAAAGAATTCTTTGGTCAGACAGCTTTTATTTTTCTGCAGCCCTGTTCTACAGCAGGACATGTATGCCTCATTTGTGTTGCTACAACAAAAGCTGCTGATGTACTAAATTCAGATTTTTTAAAAAGTGGGTTGAGGATTAATTTGTATATAAAAGCAAAATGATTCGTGATGGGTCTAATTTCAGTCATGTATGAAGACTGTTTGTGTTCCTCCCTCAGTTCTTTGGTTCATACACCAACAACATGCTGTTTGAGACTGATGAAAGGTATCACCACCTCGGATTCCAAATTGAGGACCTGGGCTGCTGCAGAGTGATTCGGCACTCACTGTGGGGAACACACATTTTTGTGGGGACAATATTCACCAATGCACCACCCAGAAGCCTTATCATGAAGAAATTGCTGAGCAGATGAATACAAAATTATTTGGAAACCTTTCTGGAGTTTTAAGTGATAGCACTTCTTTTCATCATGTAGTGACTCCTATTTACACAATAAAGTGTTTCTTTCCAACAGTGCAAGTGTGAAACTATAAAATTCTAGAATTTGTTACTACTAATTTTGGGGCAACTGTAGAGCGGTCATCCACCAATCCCACAGTTATTGGTTTGAGTCCCATCTCCACTGGTCACATGTCGATGTGTCTTTAACCAAGACACTGAACCCCAACTTAGTTGCTCCCAGTGAGCATTGGTCAGCTGCATAACAGCTCTTGGTGTGTGTGTGATTGTGAGTGCAAATGGAGGAGGCAGAAGTACATAAACTCAGGACTAAAAGTGTTTCGAAATTAAGTATTTAGACATAATAATTCAACATTAAGTTGAAATACTATGTGCATTAACTAAAATTGTATTCAAGTTCAGTATACAATACACCACTAAAAAAACTGACTGAGCATTAGTCCCACTTTAAAAAATGTTTTGAAAAACAACGTCTGCAAGCACAATTAAGTAAATGTATAGATTACAATTAATTTAATAAGCCAATTAAAAAGTAAAAAGTGTATCTGTTTTATAGCAAAGTTTATATTCTTTGTATGCCTGTATTCTTGTGTTAGATTTACGAATGTGAATAAACAACATACTAATAATCAAATGCACAAAATACAAAATAGACATTGTCAATTTACAATTTACATTAATAGTTATGGTGAAATGACAAAATTTGAAGTAAAATATGTTGGACATGAAGTATACATTAGTCCATCAATTAGTTTAACCACTCATTCTGTCAGGGGTCCTGGGGTTGTTGGAGCTCATCGCAGCTGTCACTGGGCAAGAGGCAATGTACCCAGGAAGGTCGCCAGTTTATCACAGGCTCACACAGAGAGGCAGACAACGTATCACGCTCAGAATTTAGACTTGCCATATAACCTAGCTGCATGTATATAATCTTTTAGTACTTGGAGAAAGCCCATGAAGAACATTACAAATCCCAAACAGGGAGGCCACAGCCTGCAGGTGGATCTGACGGACTTACCAAGTGTAAGGCTGCTAACCACTTTGCAGATCTCCCACGGACTATACAAATGCAAAATTTTAATTAGAATTAATCATGAACGAAAGTATTGAATGTAAACATCAAATGTAGATTTTGTAGTGCGGACATTTAATCAGAGCGGTACAGATGTAGAAGTGTAAATCTGCTGTGATCCGTCCCTGAATTTGTCCTGATGCAGACGTAGTTCCATGTGGATTCCATGCGGCTTTAAGCAACTTCCTCAGAAGCCTATTACGATGCTGTGTTGATCTGCCAGGTCGGGCATTGATTAATGCCCATTATAATATGGGAATTATGGCTCGCTCATTTTCTGCCAGGGATCTGCATTATGAACACTAACACTATATAAATCCAGTTTCAGGTCTGTATGTATGCAAAACACTTGTATTTAGGATTCAAACCTACCTGCTTCAAACCTATCTGGGCTTATCTCTTAGTATAATATATTTTCTAATTAATTACAAACAAGTTGCAAGGTTCACCCATTTCAACTATATAGTGACAGAAAATGCTCCGTTCACGTTACTGGAGATAAAGTTTAGGAGGGGAGAGCTACAGGCAAAGTAGAAATCGACTAATTTAGTTTTCAGTTGGATTTTAGTGGACTTACAGTGGCATTATTCTATTAATGATCTCTCATTCAGCCTTTAGCTGCTATAGCATCAAATAAATATGGAGCTGTGTTTACAAATTAAATAAACTATTTAATCCATGACCTATAAACGATGTGTCTGAATTAGCTTTAAAATTTTTAATTCATGGAAATAATTGATGCAATCATATTGCCCAAGTCTATTTATCTCTATTTTGTCATTTATGTAACAGTAACCTTGGTGCACTGTGTTTGGCAGAACTTTTGGCTTTGCAGGAAATCGTGATTTCTTAACTCTCACTAAAAGGATAAAGCTGGTTTTATTGCTTCATTGTTGAAACCAAGTCTGCCTAGAGTCCAACAGAAAATGCTGCTAACAAAAAGTGCCTCAGAAGTTTAAATATGTTGCAGATTTTTTTTTTATATCTATATAGTTGCTATAGTGCTTCAGGTCCGTTGTGTGTGTGTCTCTCTCTCCCTTTTCTCTCCCCTTGCTCTGTCACTCAACACGAACACAACTCAAACAAAGAATCAAGAAAGAAAAGTCAGAATGCTCAGAAAGCGTGTTCTGTGAATATACAGTTAAATTCTGTATGTCACGCTTCTAAAGTATGTCGGCCGTGAAGGAGAAATCAGATTGGGCTTCTTTTGCATGTCGCATCGAGTTCACTACAGCCTCCCCATATTTTCCTCCATCATTCTGTCTGTGCTGAACTGCATGTACCTGGTAAGTACATGGTACATGGTAAGTACAAACTAATATTGTATGTGTGTTATGCTTTAACCACATGAAGCAAACATAGTATGTCGAAAATATTTTTTTTATTTCAGTGGCAGTCAAACTGTTCAGTGTGACACTGTTGCTGCTTTACAGTTTAGGTAGACGGACAGGGATTCCACAGAGCCCAACCTGTGTCCACACTGCCTGTTAAAGTGCTGTTTGATGCTCTGTTTACGTTTCATATTTCAGTGACGAGAGACGACAGCAAAAAAGGTCAAGAGGTCAAATATATTCATTTAAAAAAATCTAAATAAAATGTAACCATTTATAAAATAAGTTACACATATTTAAAAATGGGAAAACAATTTATGAATTGACTAGCAAAAAGAAGTGGGTTAGAACTGGCCTGAAATGAAATTGTTTTAACATTTGTATAAGGTTTGTACTAACTTTGGCCATCATTCATTTATATATGGGAGGGGATGTTCACTAGGAGACCGGTTTTAAAGAAATTATTTTGTTAAAGATTTCCGAACATCTCCACATCAACAACAGCAAAATAAATGCAATAAAGAAATGAAAATATCCAACAAATTAGAGAACCACTGTTAAAGTAGTGAACAACATGTGCAGTAATTAATTTTGTAGTTTAACTCCATTTTGCTGTTGGCTTGCTGGTAGTTTAACTATATACACATTTGCTAAATTATTCAAGTAGTTAAACAATTGTTTTTGTGTAGTTAGCTACTGAAACTAGAACTAATAAAACCGTAACCATACAGTAAAACTTTGAAGACTGCTCATGTATGGTCTGATCAAAAGATCCTGTCTTAAATCATAATAATTTCACTCTATTTTTTTAAATTTGAGCCAGTAGGCACTTTCTGCAGTAATAACATCTGACTGGCATTTTTTGCTAAGGTTTTGGACACACTTTTAAGGCCTAGTAATCTGACATCTGTATACCGGGGAGCCTGTTATACACCAGATTAAGGAGACCTCATTAATGGAAGGTAATGACATTTCCTTTGGGTTTTTTTTTTCGCACATTTTAAAAACGGAATAGTTAACCTGAGGCGTATCAACAGGAAATGTTTTGTCAGCATTGCACTGCAAGCAGATCAACCATCAACAATCATTTTAAACAAAACTGACAATTTTGACAAGAGCGTTGTAAAATTATACTGGAACTCCGGTTGAATTTTGAATTGACATTTATTTTGAATATGTAAAGCAAAAGAAAAAAGATAATACAAGCTGTTAGTCCAAAAAGGACACAAAACAAAAGAAAATCAATATTTACATAAAACAAACATGAAGCAAAATCATTTATCAACACATTCCAAAAGAAGTGACCCTCACCCCTTCTTCCTAAGTAATTTATGAATAATTATTAAATCAGCTTCCTTTATGATTATAATATCCAATATATCTAAAATACAATACGAAACATAGTTACTAATACATCATTTATACCTATAGAACACACACATACTTACACAAAAGTATCTTCTAGTCGTGCGATTGCTTTTGATTTTGAATTTTAGTTTTCCCCTCAAATCATAACTATGGAAGTACAATAGTAGTGAAATTATTCGTATGTGTACAGGGATTTGTGTGTGACTCCTTCGTGTCTCAGTCTGTACAGAAATCTGTAACTTTAAATAATATTTGTGTGTATGTAAAATAATGTGCAAATGTACTCACTCAAATAGCTAATTATCTGAGAAAACACTTAGTGCTGGAAAGCCTTACAATTGGCTGTCTTGTTACGAGTGGAATTTTAATACTGTTCTGCCATCTGCAAGATTTGTGTGTGCGTAAAGCAATTTGTCTATATTAAAAGGTTTTCCTTGCCCTCAGCTCGGGCTGCAAGGCTAGCCTTACATGACGTGTTTGGTTCAGCTCAAAGTGTGCCTTACAGTCCGTGGTCAGGCTTTTTGAAGAACACTGAATCTTGAGGCTGGTCAGTAAAGCCAGTGCTTAACGGAGGAGCTCAGAGTCACTGCTACAGTCCCTCAGGTCAGTCTCACCTTAACCTGTCATTAAGTTGGTCATGGTGTTTTGCTCTTGACTTTCTCCTACTCAGCCAAACAGTGTTTCTGTTCCTGACTCTAGAAATAACTGTTAGCACGCCTGTAACCGGTCCATCAGAGCTGTGTACAACCCTGGCTTTCTGAACACGGCTGCGGACAGTATGTCACGGGGGGCCCCCGGCCCGGGGAGTGAGTGCTACACACAGAACTGGTCCAAGAGGGTTGAAGCAGGTTCGGCAGGGCCGAGGTGGACCTTTTTGCAGCCCAAGCTCGAGATTTCCTCCCCTTGGGGTGGATGCATTCTCCCATTGCCCTTGGCCCAGGGGGCTCCTCTATGCTTTTCCACCTGTTCCTCTGATTCCGTGGTTGCTGGACCGCGTGAGAGAGGAGTGTCTCACTGTCATGCTTGTGGTCCCAAGGTGAGTAGGGGCACCAAGGTTTTCGGCACTCTACCAGATGCTGGTCGGCCTCCCCTGGGAGCTCCCATGGCGTGGGGAAGTGGTGTCTCAGGCCAACGGGATGATCCGCACCCCCCAGTTTTGCTCCAGCACCTGTGGGTCTGGCACCTGAGACGGAGCGCCTAACCAAATGGGTTTTCGCCCCACGTGGTGGCCACCATTCAGGGTGGAAGGCCGGCATCTACCACTTCTTCCTATGTAGCAAAGTGATCATCTTTTCATCGCTGGTGCTCGGAGAGGGTCACTGATATTTGTCCAGATCAGAGATATTACTAATCACTAGTACTTTAGCTTCGTCAGGTGACCCGTCCAGCTATTTTGCAGTTTGAAGTGTGTTATATTTTTCATTGTTTCTTTAGCGTGCTTTTTTGTAGCTTAGAAAAAACATAACGGTTAATGTTATATCTGTATTATTGGTTGATGGAGAAAGCAGAAAACCTACAGTGCTTTATGAAATCATAAATAGTGATCACAGTTCATGACAAAACCAAACAATCCAGGAAACATTAATGATTAAATGTTCATCTGACACAAAATAAAATCTGTAAGCAGATTTTACACCTTATTAACCATAACAATATTTAATAAGATAAATTATCCAAATCCTGAAGGCCTATGTGATGGAAAATCAAGTATGATTACATTTTAATATTAATGTTTTATCTAGTTGTAATGGCAACTTGTATTGAGTGTACTTTTGTAGGATGTTTAAATTGTTATTCAAACTTTGTCTCATATACATGTATTTCTTGAAGTTTTTGCAGAACTGGTTCAAGGTCCGTTATTGTCTAACAGCAGATTATATGACACTGTAGTGACCCAGAGTAACTCCATGGTCACATGGGCTTATCAAAGTGCTGAAAAGGGTTACAATAAAAGGAGAGAATTTTCTTTTCTTGCCATAACAATTTTTCTAAAAAGAGAGTGACAATGAGTAATTATTGGCATAAAACTTAAAATAAAAGTTGATTTGTTAATTCACAGAAAACCTCTGTAGATGTACAGTTTTGAACCCGCCCCCCCAAAAAAAAAGAAATACCCAGAAAACTAACTTAAAAATGTAGTTTTTTAACATTATTTTTTAACTGTGATGCAATTACAATACTTTTGGAGGAGCCTGATATATTTGAATAACTGACTTGTTGAACTTTGCAAAGTAAAATTAAAGGGACACTATTGTCAAGGAGTGGGTAAAAAAAAAAACTGCCAGCAAGTGAATGCAACTACAACTATGATGTGTTCTACAGAAGCCCTTGAAGGTAAGTTGAAAAAAAAAAGATTCTGGTGATCCATTTTCTAGGTGAAAGTATGAACTAATTGTTTCCCCTCTTCTGTGCTTATGACCTAGGAACTGTGCAAATTATTTGTATTTTCTTTGGTAATAGTTATTTCATCCACAACAGTGATCACTTAACCATGTTCTTAATACGGAGCTTGTCACGCTTAATAGTTTAATCAATACATGACTAAAACGAGGGGTTTTGCTGTGATGGTGCTATAACCAAATAAAGCTCAATTGAATGTAATCAATCAAAATGAAAGTTGTAAAAAATAAGGAAGTTTTCTTGATTTTTTTTCAGGCAGGTGTAAACACAAACATTACATGGCTGAGTTTTTTCCTTTACTTTTACTTGAGTATTTCTTGCTTAAAATGTTACTTAACTTTACTTTTTAAAGATATTGTCAAAATAACCCCCATTCTTATTGCACTATAATTTTTTTAAGGCTGTCAACTTTCATAAGGATGAGGCACAGGTGAAAGCGACCAGGACTAATTGTGTAATGAAGTGGCAGAAATTACTGAGGACCAGGAAGTGGGACGGAAGGACTACAAAGTAGTCAGCAAGTAAAGCTCGTGACCATGACACATTTTCTATTGTTTGATGGATAAATTAATCATATTAAACATAATTATTTATTGCAGACTTCACAAATTAAATTACCATTGCTTGTGAGCTTAGTTAAAAAGCTTTATCTGTCCCATGTCACAGTTAGTTGTAGATATTACAGAAGTAGCAGCTTAAAGCTGATCTGAAATAGAATTTCGATGCGTCATGAATTTTCTGATTGATTCTAGGTCGTATCCCCAACAATGACATGACAGCAGAGCTCTCTTGTCAACTCCCTTAAGCAACCTCTGCACATTGAATGATGATCGTAACTTTCTGTCTAAATCCAAAATACAGTTGTATCGCTGGGGAATCTCGCCTCAAACTTAGCAGCAGAAGCAGCTGCTCTCTTTTTTTCCTGGCTCGCCAATTTTGAAAATGCCCCCTTCTCTTCTGCTGCTCAGAAAATCTTCTCTTTATGGTGTATCTTTGTTACAAGCAGGAGATGACACTGGTAAACAAATATCCTGAAATAATTGTTGTACTAAACTTTTCCCAGGTGTGAAAGTGGATGACGGCCAGCCAGGTGACTGGATTGTAGTAAAAGATCTAAGAAGAAAGAACTGGCAGGAGCTCCAGAGGACAGGACCAGATCAAGTGTTGCTGAGCACCCCAACTGGAGTTTGATTGCTGAAAGGGACACGGGGATTCGTGAATTCCAATTTTCCAAATAATGCCTCGGTCAAGGTGCTGACTTGGGAGCCTTGCTCGAGATGCCTTACAGCAGCCTTCATCATTGGAATGATGATGAACAGGGGTTATCATCTAAATGTGGAGATAGGATCATCAAGGGGAGGACAGTGGCCTCTACAAAGCCACATACACTTTTGCATCAAGTGATAACAACAGAAATGAGACACAAAGTTTATGTCATACAGTTGTGATAAGTAAATGTGGGGGGAGAGGAGAGAGGGAAGAGAGAAGGAAATGTGCTCAGTGCATCAGGGGGTTGGTCCCCCAGCAATCTAAGTTTACCCTAACTATAAGGCTAATACTAAAGACTAATGTTTTAAACCTAGTCTTAAAAGTAGAGAGGGTGTCTCCTTCTTGAATATGAACTGTGAGCTGGTTCCAAAGAAGAAGGGCCTTCTATTCTACTTTTAGAAATTTTAGAAACCACAAATAGGCCTGCAATCTGAGATTGAAGTGTTCTACAGGTAAATGATAAATGGTCTGCACGTATATAGCGCTTTTCTATCTATTGGTATTCAAAGCACTTTATATTGCTTCCCATGCTCATGCTTCCAACGTGCACACTCGGCAATGGGGGAGCTGGTATGCAGCTGGCCAACATTCAGTGTCTTGCTCAAGGCCACCGTGTGATTGGAGGAGTCGGGGATTGATCGAGCAACTGGGAGGTTTGGTGGATGACTGCTCTACCTCCTGTGCAACAGGCGCCCACATTTATTGGGATGATATGGTACCAAGAGGTCTTTTAGATATGACTGAGCTTGACCGTTGCTTGACTGAGCTTTATATATAAGGAGAGGGTTTTACATTCTATTCTAAATGTTACCTGAAGCCAACAGAGAGAGCTAATGAAGGAGAAATATGATCTCTCATTTAGTCAGCCTTCTTGCTTCAGTATTTTGAATTAATGAATTGTTTTTTGTTTTTTTTAGGGGGTTAATGGAGCATCACTTTGAGACAGGATAAACCTTATTTTGGCAATTAGAATCAGGACTTCAGAGGAAGAAGAGGAGAATTTCATAGCATTTGAAACACAAAAATTATTAAGATGATCAAGATACAATCTTGCACCAAACCTTGGGGATTTGACAAAATTGCAGTAGTATCTCAAAATTCTATCCATACTGGAGCACAGGACAGACTCAATGACAGCAGTGTAGAATTGGATCAGCAACTCCTGTGGCAAGGAAATACATCCTCTGCTGAGCCTTTCTGGGGATAGAGTCAATGTTGTTTTCCGACCTCAAGTCATGAGAGATAGTGGAAGAATTTTAAGGATTTCACAGTTGGCACAGCCATGGAGGATATGATGAGGGGAGGAAGTGTAGGGGGACTTCTCCTGAAATCCACTCTCATCTCTACAGTCTTGAGCATATTATGTTCCAGGTCTTTTTGCTCACACCAAAGCACCAGGGGATCAACTTTGTTTCGATATGCAGTCTCATCATCATCTCAGATGAGGCCGATAACAGTTGTCTCACCTCCACACTTTAGGAGCTTGACATTTGAGTCGCTTGAGGTGCAGTCGTTTGTGTAAATAGTAGGGAAGAGGGCAAAGGAGACATCCCTCAGGAGGTAAAGTTGACATCCATATGCTGGATGTCAACTTTACCATCCTTACCTGCTGTGTTCTGTTGGTGAGGAAGCTGGTGATCCACTCACAGATTGATGTGGATACAGAGAGCTGTGAAAGTTCGGAGGACAGGATTTCTGGAGTGATGGTCTTAAATGCTGAGCTGAAATATACTAACACAAACTGTGTGTATGTCCCAGGAGGTGGTCCAGGATGTAATGCAGTCCTATGCATTACAGTTCAAAATGCATTTGAACTGTTTACCCTGTAGTCAAACTGCAGGGGGTCTAGCAGGGGCCCTGTAATGTTTTTTAGGTGGTTCAACATACTACTACACATTAAAACACTAGTAGAAACTGCATAGGTGAAAATATAATGAATAGACATATTTTAAAGATTCCTACATTTTCTATGTTGACAATGTGTTAAAAGGGAGAGAGCAGCTGAGAGAATACAGCAAATTTAGTCATAAGAGTTGAGCTTTAAGGACCACATCTCCTCAGTCTCTTAGGGATGCAGATTTGCCCTCTACAACATCAGGAAGATCAGACCCTACATCACGGAATATATACAACCCAACTCATTGTACAGGCGCTGGTCACATCTCGTCTCGATTACTGCAACGCTTTGTTGATGGGGTTACCAATATCCACAATCAAACCCTTGCAGATGATCCAAAATGCGGCAGCTCGCCTAATTTTTAATCAGCCAAAAAAGACCCATGTCACACCACTCTTCAGATCTCTACACTGGCTTCCTGTAGCTGCTCGCATCAGGTTCAAAGCTCTGTCTCTTGCTTACAGGGTTGTTAACTCGACAGCTCCCGCTTACCTCAACTCACTCATTCAAGTCTACAATCCTTCTCGCCCAGTGCAATCTGCCAACAAACGACGTCTGGTGGTCCCAGCACCACATAGAAGACACCAAGCAAAACTGTTCAGCGCAATGATCCCACGATGGTGGAACGAGCTACCAAACGCTGCACGCTCAGCTGGCTCTCTCCCAATATTCAAAAAACTGCTGAAAACTGAACTCTTCCGCATCTTCCTATGCACTTAAATCTTTAAAAAAAGAAAAAACCTTTCTGCTCTCTTGCACTTGCATCTCGTAAACTGTGAACACTTTTCTGATAGGACTTTGCTTTGATGTTTTCTCCTTGACTTAGATTTTTGCTGCACTTGTCGGTTAAGATAAAAGCGTCTGCTAAATGACTAAATGTAAATGTAATGTAAATGTAAGAGTTAGATGAATAACAAACATTTATTTTCTTCCTCTTTTCCTTTCAGGTGTTCCCTTTCAGGGGTCACCGCAGTGAATCATCTGCCTCCATATAACCATATCCTCTGCATCCTCTTCTCTCCCAACAACTAACTCTATGTCCTCTCTGAATACATCCATAAATCTCCTCTTTGGTCTTCATCAAACTCCTGCCTGGCAGCTCCAACCTCAGCATCCTTTTACCCATATATTCACCATCTCTCTTCTGAACATGTCCAAACCACCTCAATCTGGCCTCTCTGACTTTATCTCCAAAACATCCAACATGAGCTGTCCCTCTGATGTCCTCATTCCTGATCCTGTCCATCCTCGTCACTCCCAAAGAGAACCTCAACATCTTAAGCTCTGCTACCGCCAGCTCTGCCTCCTTTTTCTTCCTCAGTGCCCCTCTGTAAGCCGTACAACATTGCTGGTATAACCTACATCTTGAAAACCTTTCCATTCATTCTTGCTGATACTCTTTTATTACCCAAAACACCTGACACATTTCTCCACCCATTCCAACCTTCTTTGCACATGTCTATCTTTTACACACTCTCTGTTGCTCTAAACCGTTGACCCTAAGTACTTGAAGTCCTAGATTTTCCTCCACCTGCTCCCTGCTCTCACTACAAATCCCAATGTCATCAGCAAACATCATAGTCCACGGAGATTCCAGTCTAACCTCATCTGTCAACCTGTCCATCACCAGAGCAAACAAGGAGGGGCTGATCCTTAATGCAGACCCACTTCGACCTTGAACTCCTCTGTCACACCTACAGCACCTCACCACTGTCTTACAGCTCTCATACATGTCCTGCACCACTCTAACATACTTCTCTGCCACTCCAGACGTCCTCATACAATACCACAGCTCCTCTCTCTGCACCCTGTCATACGCTTTGTCTAAATCTACGAAGACACAATGCAACTCCCTATGATCTTATCTGCATTTCTCCATCAGCATCCTCAAAGCAAATACTGCATCTGTTGCACTCTTTATAGGCATGAAACCATATTGCTGCTCACAAATGCTCACCTCTGCTCTTAGCCAAGCTTCATTGTATGGCACATCAATCATTCCACTAGTTGCCACAGCTCTGCACATCTCCCTTGTTCTTGAAAATCAGGACCAGTACACTTCTCCTCCATTCCTCAGGCATCCTCTTACTCTCCAATATCTTGGTAAACAAACTAGTCAGAAACTCTTCTGATACTTCTCCTTCATACCTCCACAATTATGTCATGATGACCAACTCCCTTTCTGCCTCGCCAACCCGTACAAGTCCACCTCTCCCTCCTTTGTGTCCAACTTAGCAAACAGCTCCTCATATGCTCTTTGTTTGGCCTTTACACGACATCTCCCCGTACTACTGTCTACTGTTTTCTGTCCTCTCAGTGTCCCACTTCTTCTTAGCTAACCTTTTCCCTGAATACATCACCTAATTGTTTTGTGAGGTAGAAATAGTTTTATGGAAGACACTGACATGTGTTCACCATGGTGAGTCCTTTTTCAATTCTTCTAAGATCTAGCAATACTCAAATATAGAAGAAGAACATTTCTACAACAGAAATCTAACATACTCTTCAAGGACTGCGGTCCATATTGGGCAAACATGCTTGATGTAATACCTCCCTTTGGAAGCAACTTCTGTACACATGTTTAGAATACTAGATATCTTTAAGGAATTTTCACATTTTTACAATTGACATGGCTGAAATAGTTCCCTCTGGGATAGGTTACTGTTGTAAATGTTATTTCTAACCACATGTTCAGTTGTTAATAAATTGTTACTGTATCACTGCACATAATGTACGTGTGTAATTACTCTGAGTCATTACAAATCACCACCCATTATTGATTTAGATCATTTATTAAGCACAGTGTAGACAGAAAAACTGACAATTCAGGAATAACTGTAAAAGTCCCATATTATATCCTTTTTTTACAAGTTTATATAGCTCTCAGAAAATCCCTATTAATGTGTTTACAATTTTCCAGCTAAAATATTATGTATATCACCATTCTTGCAATCAACATTACTGTAGCTTTTAATGCAAATGAGCTACTGCAACCCATGCCTCTTTGCAGAAGCATCTGTGTGAACCACGAATTACGTTCCTACACCAGCATTCAAGTCTCTGTATAATGTATAGTTTTTGTAAAATGTAGAGTGAGCATTATAGAAGCAAAACCATGGTACTTGCGTTACAATATGCAACCAAACACTTTGTGACATGTCATGTGATAATGTATACAACATACAAACAGAAAATTTGATACAACCAGACTGTGACATTCATACCAGTGGAAAGATTAGGGATGAAAAACTACTGTACATGCTATGAATTGATCAAAATTGCAAAGATATGATTTTCTGTTTCTTGCAATCACAGGATTAATTTTCTTTACAATTCATAACTACAGTAGCTTTAGCTTTTGGTTAAAGTCTACAGTGTGTCCTCACAGAAAAGGGCCAGTAGAGCTTTACCCCTAGATATGTATTTGATGCTGTCAATCTCACCACCACAGTTGCTCGGCTTCTGGAAGTGGATTTCCAGGTGGTCCTGCAGGTCTTCTTCATCCTCTATGTCCTTGATGTCATCCAGTAGGATAGTTCGCTTTAGAGTCCCACAGAAGGTCTAAAAGTTGAATAATAAACATTAGTTTTGTCTTCATTATTCAGTTTGTTAGACAATCAAGTCATACTCATACATGACTCATACAAGTCATATATACAGCCGACAGTTATTGATCTAAAGCAACAGGTCACAGCTGAGCTGAGTTTTTTTACTATTTACTAGAGATGTCCCACTCTGATCCAGAGAATCCATTTTGGTGTTAACCTTTTTTTAAAAGGTACATGCTGAACGCCATTGCTGAAGTATCATTTAAGGTTTTTTGCCAGTCTCATTGCTGTATATATACCTGAAACTTGTGCAGCTTGTATTCGAAAATGGGTCCAACTTGCACGCTCACTTCGGAGTCCAAATCCACAAGATACTTCCGTCTAAGAGTCAGGTTCTCCACATCTACACATACACACACAAACACACTTTAGCATTTCTAGATCACTGATGCTTTGCCATCAATTGTCTTAGGCATGATGATATTGACTGGTAAAACTCAGTGAGGGGTTTAACAAGGGTCAATATTAGGACCATAACTAAAATATTGCATATTAAAAAAAAATTGATGTCCAATACATTGCAATTTATAATATCTGCATATATGCATGTTGTATAGCTCAGTCATAACTCCATACAGGATATAGGAGGTAATACTAAAAAATCATATTCATCAAGTTCAAAATCGAGCGGTAAGAAATATTAACAGGACCAAGTATTAGGATTTTTTTAATATATAATGCATCTGACAGCATTTCTAAAAATGTACAGTGTATGCATAATAAGCTCAAACTTAGCCTATACCTTTTTGATCTATACATATAGCCATGGAAAGTGTCTGTCTCTGTCCCGTGAGTTCTTCACTCTTGACCCACTGGATGGCATGTGGTGACAGTATATGGTCTAGAGGTAGCGCTAAGTTTACACCCACAGTTACAGCTCCTCAGAGCATCCGACCATCATCGTCCCTAACACAACATATAGTACTAGTAGTACTGTATTTGTAAGGTACTGGAGTAAAAGATAAATCCAGTATTATTCAAGAGGCATGAAAACAGCAAACTTTTCCCAAACAAAGTTTCAAGGAGCGTAAAAATGTTACAGTTAATCTGACATTATCAAGCAATCGCACAGATAATTACTGTTCAGACATGACGGCTGCTTTCAGTGTTTATATGGCAGACTCAAGACTATCTGTAGTTTACTGTGTTTTCTTTTTCCAAAGCCTCTCTCCATAGAAGAAAAATGAAAGAAAGAAAAAAAAAATGTGAATAATGCGTTGTTTTAGCACTGTTTTACTCTCATTATATTCATGAGATAACAGAAGATAATAAGAGAATATAATGTATTTTTTAATAAAGACAGATTTTAGAAGATTATTTAGAACCCTAAGCCCGTTTCAGACATGTACCCTTGAAATTGTTAGGAGAATCCAGCCTCGAACATTGTCCAGAGTGTCCTTTCAGACATGTAACTCACAGCGGGAGATCGGTGTGAAAATCCACTCTATTTCTGTGCTCAATCAGTGTACACAAGAGGCGCAGTGTGATAAATTTGAACTCTGGGAAACTGTGCTTTGTTTACAGCACATCGGAGTAGTGCAACTAAAAATAAAAAGGTTCAATCACTAGACTACTGCAGCAGTTGAGTGATACAAACTAGGTAACTTTTTAATCCTCTAAACAATTCGGGACAGAGCAGCATGCTACAAACAAGAGCTCATGCGCATAATACTGAAATTCTAGTAAGGGGCTCGAGATATATAATCGGCAGCATTATTCACACTCCTAAAAAAGTCAAGATAATGTCAACTAATTGTAAACTAATTGGGTTAATTGGCAACAGGTCAGTAACATGACTGGGTATAAAAGGAGTGACAAACTGCATCTAAAAATTGTGGAACAATTTCTGATGTTCCTCGGCTTAAAATTGTGAAAACTTTGAAGATCCCACCATTTACAATCTCTGTGCACAAGGGACAAGGCCAAAACTGGATGTGCCTGATCTTTGGGCCCTCAGGTGGTGCTACATTAAAAACTGGAATGATATACTGGACATCAACTAATGGGCTCAGAAACACTTCCAGAAATCACTGTCTGTGAACACAGTTCGCTATCCAAGCCACAAATGTAAGTTAAATTTATGAGCCAAAATGGAAAACTATTCTGTGGTTAGATGAATCAAAAGTTGAAATTCTTTTGGAAACCATGGATGCCGTGCCCTGTGGACTAAAGAGGAGAGGGACCATCCAGCTTCTTATCAGCGGACAGTTCAAAAGCATTAATTTCTGATAGTTTGGTCTTCTGTCAGGAGACAGGAGCAGAAATTAATGCTTAATGCTTAAAATGCTTAAATTAATGCTTAAATTAATTAATGATGTTTCAGACAGTTGTTAAAAGAAGTAGGTAATAGTAAACATCGCACTGTTCTAATTTTCTTTTGATATATCAAATTGAAAATTATGTAATATTTTCCATGAAATAATAAAATTATTCAGTTTCAACATCTCATATGTTGTTTATGTTCTATTGTGAATAAATTATGAGTTGGTGAGATTTGCAAATCATTGCATTCTGTTTTTATTTATGTTTTAGACATTTCCCAACTTCTTTGAAATTAGGGTTTATATAGACACACCCAATAATGTGAATGTTTTGCTTAATTTTAAATATTATTGTTTGTTTATTCAAATAATTATACTTGCAATTTTAGGTTGAAAAAAAAAAAAGCTGAATGACTCTCCCCCACATGCACACATGCAGAATGTGTCTGGAAAGTTCCAGCATCAGTCCAGGATCTTGGTGTCTAATTATGTGCTCTTTTAGAAGCTTGGGAACTAAATACACAGTGTGTCACTTTTCACATGGTCTTAGTAAATGTGCCACAGAGTACTGTACCGCCTGGATGGAGAAAAGTGATGTATCCTGTCCCAGTGTTCTTATCATACTCCACTTCCTTCACCTCCCCTCCCCCTCTGCTGGACTTGGAAAAACTAATCTCCAGTTTGTCCTTCATTCTCTCCTCTGGCATGGAAGGGGGTATGTTAGAAACTTTGATCTTCTTTCTGGAAACTTCGAGCTGAACCTATATTAATGACAGCACACAGTGATTACAGTACAGTATAAATATACCATTTTTAATCGGCTTTAGCAGAGTTGAAATATCTCGAGTGACACTAAAGTGTTTGGAACTTGGCATGTGGGCTAGAAAAGGTTTTGGATTTCTCTGCAAAACAAAGACTGTGTGAAAAACTAATATTTAAGTATTTAAATGCAGTCCACTTTAAAAAAAATCAGTAATTGAATAGATAAATGTGTAAAAGCTTCTTATTAATGGACTAACCTAATTTTAGGTTCAGGTTTAGATTTAGTAATAACATCTGTCAAAACCCTTTTGTTACCCTTCTCAAAATGTCCCTATTTGCACTCTGATGCTGGTGGTCAGCTAACACTCAGCTAAGTGCTGTATGACTCATTACATTAGGCTCATTACAGAAAAAAACGTGCAAATGTGTAATACGTTGTTGACCTTGTTGCTTATGCTATAGCCAACCCTAGTCTCTCTTTATCTTAAACCTATACTTTCTCCTCATTTTAAATTAAAAAATGTTAGGGTGCAATCTCTTTTCAGAAACCTTTTCTCTTTGATCACTTGGAGAGCCTGGATGAGGTGAGTGAGAAAAGAGAGATAAATGAGGCAAAGGCAGTGGGTACATACACAGCCTGTTGAACAGATTTGTTTAATGTGATGAGTCCTGTTTAAAAAGGTGGTGGTAATGCGTCCCTGAGAAGGGAGTGGGATCCTGACAGCAGGATCAGTTTTGAGTCCCTAATCTGTTGCCCTGAGAAAGTCAGCAGTAGGTTTCCTCTGATTGAGCACATTTCAGAGAAAACTTCTCATCCCTGAAGGTGAGAATTGCTTGGAGTATGGTTTGTATTCTGGCAGCTCAAAAGCCAGCCTAGGAGCAACCAACACTGCTTATGATCAATGCACAGGCGTGGCCCAAGCCGCAGGCTGTTGCAGTTGCTCTCCTTTTCTTTTAAGTTATTCTTCCTTTTTCCTACTTGCAATGTACAATTTTAGTATAGTGAAGTATCCATTTTGCTGTGTAAGCTTACCCTCTCTGATAATGCGTTTTGAGGGAGTTTTTATCTTTGTTTTTATCATTGCAGAACTTTTTCTGATTCAAGCTGTGGCCAGTATGCAACAGTTGTATGGAGCTGGAACTAGCTCATTTGTTTACAGTTGGGAACAGCTGATCGGGCTGCAGCAGACCTCCACTCTGAATTCAAGTTTCGTTCAGACTTTAGGCGTGCCGGATGAAGTAAGGAGGAAAACAGCAAGAGGACACAGAGCTGGCAAAGAGCATAGGGTTGGAAAAGAAAACAGGGAAGGTCTCTAAAGAATAAGGTGAACAAGTTGAATGCACTGGTTAGGAAGGATAATATCTTTCGAGAGTGTAGTCTAAGGTGTTTCACAGAGACAGGGCTGCAGGAAAGTATGCCTGACATAAGCGGGTGGATTGGATGAGAGATAAAAGCGGAAAGAAGAAAGGAGGGGGTATGGTCGTCTACATCAGCAGCAGGTGGTTTCAGTCTGTTGCCCGGACATTGAACTGCTGGCGAGGGCCTTCATCCGTACTATATGCCCAGGGAGTTCTCACATGCTATATTGATCACCGTCTACATACCCTCCCTTCCTCCGCAGAGACCACACATGACGTCATACACTCGGTCATAGCCAGACTTCAGACCCGATATCCTGAAGCCCTCTTTATGATCTCCGGTGACTTTAATCATGCAACCCTCTCCCAAGACACTGGACCTGATGTTATAATGGCCTACAGCTCTTCTGCCCTTCCCTCTCTGGCCAGGTTACCCTCCCTTCCTGGGCAGGTGATCACAGCCTGATCCACCTCCTATCTGTGTACAAGCCCCTGGTTCAAAAAGGGGAAGGCTTATCCAAGAGTGCCTGGATTTAGTACTACCTCACTGACCAACCCCAGTATGTCCGTCTGCAGAACTGTTTGTCTGACACTGTGACCCACAGCACAGTTGCTTCCCAAGGGACATTTCTGTCAGTTAACAGGGTGAAGAGAAAGGGTCAGGTACAGCTGCCACCTGCCACCTTCAGAAGTTTTCTGATGACTCTGCGGTTGCTGCAGGATAGAGATATCCCAAAGTATCGATTAGTGGTGGACAGATTTGTTAACTGATGTGAGCAAATTCCAATTCCAGCTCAACATCTGTAAAACAAAGCAAAGCAATATGAAGGTGGCAGACAGTAACAGACTGGACAAACTAATAAGAAGGGCTTTTGTTCTGAGAGAGAAGCTGGACCCTCTGCATATTGTGGCTGTTAGGAGAGTGGGGACCAGCTGTAATGAAACAACACAATTTCCCTATGGGATCAATAAAGTTGTTTGAAACTTCAATCATGAATGAACGGAAATTAGCCCCTTCAAATCTAGAGCTGGTCTGGGCAGCACAGAAGTATTGGGGTAATTTCCTGTGCCTGCCATCACATACAGTGCAAAGATTTGCTTAGTCTCATGTTGAAAAGACAAAAAGAATGAAACTTTTTTTTCCTCCCATGAAATGTAATGAACATTCCACTACTTCAGAATTTCCAAACTGTTGCACTGCTAATTTTTTATTATTTTACTGTAACTATATACTCTTGATATACCATTTCTGTTACTTCAGATGAAAGAAAAAAAGCATTTGTACCAGCTGAATCTGCATCATTATATTATGTTGGTTTAGGGTTAGGTTCGCATCATCGTGAATGCCATTTCAAGCACCCACATCCTACAGCCTCTCAGTAGGATAGCCTTTGGAGCTTTGAAGACTTTCCAATCACTACCTTACCTATCCCTATCTTCAGTTGCCATAAGAAGTACAGCCTCTGCTGAGCTTTATTGGTGAGGGAGCTGATATTCTGCTCCCTCTTGAACTCTTTGGTGATTGTGGTGCCCAGGAATTGGAAGGACTTGACAGAGGTCACTGGAGTGTTGCAGAGGGTGACATGGGAGAGGAGGCTTGGGGCTTCCCTGAAATCCACGATCATCTCCACTGTCTTGAGAGCGTTTAGATCTAGGTTGTTCATGCTGCACCGAAACCCCAGACGGCCTTGAGCTGAGTGCAGCTCTCACTGGTGCCCAGATAGCCAGTATAATACAAACTGAGTTTACAGTGACCATCAACCAGGTTTTACTCTGTTACTCAACTACATATACCAACTAAGGTCAAAATCTTGCCGGTATATGTTTTTTGTTGGAACACGTGGTAGAGATACAGAGCCTAACTGACCTGACTTGGAAGTATGTAGACTCAGTCCAGAACCCAACAGATGATCTTACCAGAGGTCTGACTCTAGAACAGTTGTCACTCTCTCATAGGTGGAACTCTTATTGCTCCTGCTTCAGCCACATGATCAGTATTGCCAGGAATGCCGACCACTGTAGCAGAACCAGAGAAGGGTGAATTAAAGAGGTCATTATTTGTTTTCTCTATATCACTGGCATCAAATGCTCAGCTTCCAGACCCAGACAGGTTTCATTCTTGGAAGACGCTAGTCCAGAACCCTGCACAGTCCTTTCATTTGGCAGATGCCTCTGATGCTGAAACACAATGTGAAGCTGCAGACTTTATAGAAGCAGAAAGGTGCATCCTAATAAAGGCTATACAAGAATAATTCCCTGATGAAGTCAAAGCCCTCAAGTCCAAGCAATGTGTTTCTTCTGACACCTGCTTGGCTTCCTTAGCACCAGAATACAACGAGGCAACAGGCCCGAGACAGGCAGTGGAAGTGGAAACCATCCACCCAATTGTACTGGATGCAAGGCATTCTACTACAAAGCTACTGATTCAGAACTTTGATTAAAGTTCATCCATTCAGGTCCAGATAAGGTTTTGGCAGAGCTTTTGTCGACAATGTTGGGTGTTAAGAGGTCAAGAAGCTATTTGGAAGATCAAGCATGCCTGCGGCATTGTAAGCACTGGCATGCAAACCCAAATATTACCTAAAAGGCTGATCTGGTGTGACCCTGCTGAGCCATCAAGGATGTTTCCTTTGTGTCGCACAAAGGGCAAAATGGGAGAGTTGTGGCAGGAAGGGCATCGGGCATAAAAACTCATGCCAAATCAAAGGACAGAAAATCTTCCGCTGTGGCAACCCCAGAAGAGACAAGCTGAAAGCCCCTGACCCATTTGATGTGGCCAGGAGATCTTCAAATGCATGACTACCACGTGTGTGCACTTAGATCTTCTGGAAAGCCTTGATACAGATGACTTTCTTTTGGGAGAAAGAAAGAATCAGCCCTGTATATTGTTCTACTTGAAATCGAAAGCATTCTACATACCAAATCTTTAGGATATGCGTCATCAGATATTGATCTTGATCCTACAACACCAAACCTACTATTTATGAGACGCAAAGACTCCTTGTTATGTCAAATCTTCTATGATTCCCACAATCTACTGGGAAAGAGATGATTGAAGCACAGCCAGGTATTGTCAGATAACTTCTTGATGGCTTTTATAAGACATTACCTGCCAAATCCGCAGTAATGCCAGAAATAGAGGACTGATACCAGATAACCTACTACGGGTTAAGTTTTACTCATGGTAGATCTATAACTTCCACGTGCCTTCTGACCAGCAAGTATTGTAACAGAAACCTTCTATGGACCAGACGGACAGGTTCAAATAGCCTCAGTAAATCTTAGAGATAATATATGTATTTCCTGTTGCCCAACTAATTCAGCTTCCTAAACTATCAGAGGAAAACACGGAAGTACCTGCTATCCAATTGAATACACATGTCAAGGCAGACAATTGGGGGGCTGGCTCTGTTGGAAATCAGCAGTACCCGCTGGTCGACAGAGCTAATAATAACATCCAGTGTCTGATGCTTGACTAATACTGCCATCACAAGTACAGCAGCCATGTTAGGATGGTGCTGATGGACAATTAAGGGGAAGCAAAAGCGTATCAGACAAGTTAATGAGTCTGAAGCTGGAAACTGAAGGCGTGATGTTCAGGACAGATGGTGCTATCTTCTTTGCAAAGAGGATAGAAATGGCTGTGGTGAACACCTTCTTCCAGAAGAGACAGGAACATAGGGTGACAAATAAGAGCGGAGATAGAAGTATACAGGTGGACTACATCTTATGCCGTTGTTGTAATCTAAAAGAGATTAGTTTCTGCAAAGTATTGGTAGGGGAGAGTGTAGCCAGACAACACAGGATGGGGGTGTGTAAAATGACTCCGGTGGTAAGGAAGATGAGGAGGACGAAGGCAAAGAAGAGGAAGAAGTGGTGGAACTTGAAAAAGGAAGAATGTTGTATGAATGTAGTTTTCAGGGATGAACTGAGACAGACATTTATACAGAGAAAGAGGATAGATAAGGAGAGTGGGACACATTTAGAGGACTGAAGAAAGTAAACAGGAGTACAGGGAGATACAGCGTAAGGTGAAGGTAGAGGTGGCAAAGGCCAAACAAAGAGCATATGAGGACTTGTATGTTAGGTTGGACACTAAAGAGGGAGAGGTGGATTTGTACAGGTTGGCCAGACAAAGAGATAGAGATGGGAAGGATGTGCAGCAGGTTAGTGTGATTAAAGATAAGGATGGAAATGTATTGACAGCTGCCAGGAGTGTGATGGGAAGATGGAAGGAGAACTTTGAAGTTGATGAATATTGAGGAAAATGAGAGGGAGCAGGTGTGGAGCAAGAAGTAGCAAAGATTAGTAAGAGTGAGGTGAGGAGGATGTTGAAGAGGATGAAAAGTGGAAAGTCAGTTGCCAGTCAGTACCTGGAGGTATGGAAGTGTCTAGGAGAGGTCATAGAAGGAGAAGGTCATAGGGAGTTGGATTGTGTCTTTGTAGATCTAAAGAAAGCGTATGACAGGGTGCCAAGAGAGGAGCTGTGGTATTGTATGAGGAAGTCTGGAGTGGTATGTTAGAGTAGTGCAGGACATGTATGAGAGCTGTAAGACCGTGGTCAGGTGTGCTCTAGGTGTGACAGGGGAGTTCAAGGTGAAGGTGGGTCTGCATCAAGGATCGGCTCTGAGCCCCTTCTTGTTTGCTCTGGTGATGGACAGACTGACAGATGAGGTTAGACAAGAATCTCCCTGGACTATGATGTTTGCAGATGACATTGTTATTTGTAGTGAGAGCAGGGAGCAGGTGGAGGAAAATCTAGAGAGGTGGAGGTCTGCTCTGGAAAACAGAGGAATGAAGCTTAGCCGCAGTAAGACAGACTACATGTGTGTGAATGAGAGGGACCCAGGTGAAACGGTGAGGTTACAGGGAGCAGAGGTGAAGAAGGTGCAGAAGTTTAAGTACTTAGGGTCAACGGTTCAGAGCAACGGAGAGTGTGGAAAAGAGGTGAAGAGGTGACTGCAAGCAGGTTGGAACGGGTGGAGAAAAGTGTCATGTGTGTTGTGTGATAAAACAGTATCAGCAAGAATGAAAGGAAAGGTGTTCAAGACGGTGGTGAGACCAGCGATGTTCGGGTTAGAGACATTGGCACTGAGGAAAAGACAGCAGGCAGAGCTGGAGGTAGCAGAACTTAAGATGTTGATGTTCTCTTGGGGAGTGATGAGGATGGACAGGATCAGGAATGAGGACATCAGAGGGACAGCTCATGTTAGATGTTTTGGAGATAAAGTCAGAGAGGCCAGATTGAGGTCGTTTGGACATGTTCAGAGAAGAGACTGAATACATAACTGTGGCGACCCCTGAAAGGGAACAGCCGAAAGTAAAAGAAGAAGAGGCACGTTTGGGTGTAATGATTTCAAATACTTAAAAAAAAAAACAATTAGAAATCATCAATATTACATTTCAGATATCTAGGATACCATGTATGACTTTTCAATGAAAAGCATTGGCTTCAAATGATTTTGTGCCACCCAGACAGTGTGTGTTGTGTTTGTTAGCCTCCAGTCCATAGTTTAGTTCAGGAAATATATACCTGCATCATGTCACAAATGAAAAAACACAATGCACAAAGGATTTATAAATAACAGCTTGTCACAGTCTGACAGCTGAACATCACCTTCACTTTATCAGAATGTACCTCAAAGTTCATAGCAGGATCCATGGTTATCCTTTTTGGCTTCACTTCCAAACTCAGGTTCTCACAGGATACAGAGCACTTGGTAATTTTCAGGATCTGAGAGGCCACTGGAGAATAGAAAACATGACAAAAGTATGTTCACTCATCACAGTAAGGTATATTTGCAAATTATCATATGTGCCTCAGCCTTGAGCACATAATGTTTTGTCCATGCACCCAATTATATTTCAAAGAGACAATCATAGGCATTTTTAACAAAGACTGTTTTATTTTGGAAAGAAAAAAAAATCTATTCTGTACAAAATGTATCTGTATTTTTGCTAATACCCAAGTAATGTGTACCTTTTTCTTCCTCAAAGGTGATGAGTGCCTGCCCTCCATCCAAAAGCATAGTGGGTCTTTGGCTAATGGTGAAAACTCCTTTAATTGGTTTACTGTCATCGTCACACTCCTCTTTGAGCTGACTGGTAAAATTAACATCTGTGTCTGGAATCTCTGCATAAATCTGGACAGGTGGAGATATACAGAACAATTATCATTTTAATATTTTGATATATCAAACATTTATTGGTTGTTCAAAATACTGTCCCTAATCAATACACTAAAAGTGGTGCTCCAACAGTCTGACTAAGATTTGAGATGACTGGGTGTACTAAGGGCTTTTTTTACCTTGAATTTCTGTTTCAGTTTGATGGACTCCTCTTTCTTGTTTTGCAGTTCAGCCTTGCATCTTCTTAGTTTGTCAAGAAAATCTTCTTTGCAATTGCAAAGCTTCAGGATTTCATCCTTTAAAAAAAAAGAAAGAAAAAAGTGAAAAAACACAGAGATTTTTTAGTTCCTTGTTCAATCTCAGTTTTCCTCCTTCTGATACTATGGAGATGACAGTTAACAATACCTTCACTCCACTCATGCTTTGAGAAAATTCTTTTCGACACTCCTCTTGCTTTTTGGCCCAAGCCAGCATTTCCTGCTTGTTCTTCTCCTTGGCTTCATCTTCTTCAAGTTTTTCCATTATCAGCCTGGATTTTGCATCATCAGCTTTTTCTACTTTAGTCTTAAAGACAAAACCAGTAAATGTTCAGATGAAAAAAAAAGACCTACATGTGCAGTTTTTATTTAACTGTGCTTATAGGAAGTTCTTCCAGTTCTTCTTGATAATGAAAGATTACCACATTCATAACAAGAGCAATTTTACAAGACAGATGTTGCTGTTCATTTGCATGTTTCTGTTCAAATATAATTGTATTGTTTTAAAACATTATAATGCTTTGAAGCATTAAAAATTACTAGTCCACTAAATTTCATCCACTAAACTGTAGTAGAAAGTTCCACTCAATTACACCTCCTGTGTACAACTGAAAAACTACAATCATGCTCTAAAGTTAGTACAGCCCATTTTATCCCGATTTATCTGTTTTTATCATTTAGGGAATATTTCTAAAATGAGGTAAATGATGTCCAATGTACATTGAGAGATGATCATACATGCTTTTATCTCATCTCGTTTAGACTATTGTAATTTACTCTTTCGTTGTCTTAAAAAAACTTTATAAATCGGCTTAATATTGTTCAGAACTCAGGAATGAGGCTTTCAAAATCTGCTTGTGGTCCCTAAAACCCATTTTAAAACTTGGGGGGATCTTTGTTTTCAGTTTGTGGCTACCAGACTGTGGAACACCCTGCCCCTGACTCTGACTCTGCTTGTGGCTGATTCCACTGATTCTTTTAAAAAGCAACTGAAGACACTCTCCTTCGACAAGCTTTTAGCTTACTGGGCTCTTATGGTTGCATCTTTGTTGTAGTTGTGTTTTAAATTTATATTTGAAGTTTTATAGTCTGTACTATTTTTTTTTTTTACATTTTGTAAAAAATTTGCGATTTTATCTGTGAAAGGTGCTATATAAAAATAAATTTTACTTACCTACTCGATGTGTAATCTGTGTAAGAACTTAAGAACGATTATCTGATCATAGCAGTTGTTAGTTTTAGGGAAATACAATGGCATAACTTGTTTCCCAATGCCAATATTTATTTAACAAATATTAATCCAAAAGAACAAAATGGCCATTTGGTCAACACAAAGTACCCTTACTGCTTCCATAGGATATAAGAGGGCATGACTGCATGATTAAAAGAAGACTGAACAAGAAAGCCTATTCTGTCTAATATAAAAGCACAATTGAGGTTCACAAAACTGCATCTGAACAAACCACAAGACTTTTGGAACAATGTCCTATGGACAGATGAAACCATAGTAGAGTTGTTTAATGAAAATCAAACACAGCCTTTCAGTAGAAACACGTCATATCCACTGTCAAGCACAGTACACCAGTAAATTTACATCCACAATGGCTGAAACATATTTTTAAAAAAATCAAGGTTTAGAAATATTATTGCACATAAGCACTGAAACTGCTTTATCCCTACTAGTAAGTAATAGAATATATGTAAAATAACAGTATATAGAATAATTGTGATATCACTTAAAGTATTAATCTGCAGACCAGGATATAAATTCATTTATAAACCATATTGGAGTTTATTTTACACTGTTAGCCTACTGCTGGCCTACTTGTATTCCATTAATGTATTTCATGGTGCTAAGTGTGGGTAAACTAGCCCAGATTTCACAACTGTATTTTTCCAAACTTTTTTGTTGGACGTGGGTGTTTTTCCATGAGTTCTGTTATACTTTTTTGTTTTGTTTACAATCAATCTTATGGAAGTTATTTTAACATCAACTTCTTACCTTCCAAATATCGAGCTCTTTCTTGGCCTCCTCCAGATCTCTCTCCACCTGACATGAAATAACCAACTAGTTAAAGAAAACATGCTAGATCACTGACCAGCCATTTCAGAATGGCTTCATCGATTCTTACCTTGTCATTTAACAGTTGGTTGTTGTGCATGTCAGCCATGACCTGTTCGACAAAAACGAAACTCCGTTAGATAAGAATATAAAAAAGTCGATTTAATAAAACTTGTTATAAAAGTATCTACCTGTTTCAGACTTTGGGTTAGGTTTATTGTGTTGTACAAGATCTTTAACGAAGAAGGATTAAATGATAAGCCACACGATTTTTAGCTGCAGTGCTACAGAAATCAAAATCAAAAGTGAAACTTAAAGCTGTGGATGCAATTCGATTGGTCTGAAATGTCAACTTTCATAAGGACTATACTACACAGAGAACAAGAAAACAAGGGTGGTTGACTAGCAGATGTCACTATCGACTGTAAAACAACGACACTCTTCTCTACGTCAACCCTGATGCCATTTTTATACATTAACCATGACGCATTGGTGTTCAGCTAGCCATTCTTTATGGGTTATTTTTAAAATAACTAAAAAAAGCCGCCCCGAAGTCACTCCAGCGATCCCTTTACCCAAGTGCAGGTGTTTCAAAATTACCCGTGACAACATTAGCTGGTGACTGACTTCCGAATACGGCGGTGGCTACTCGTAGTTACGGCAGCTGTTGAAACCAGGAAGACAACACATCAGCAACCCTCGTCTATACTAGTTTGTTTGTTTTACATAAAAAAAAATGTATTGTTGTGTTGAGACTTGTTTTGTTTGAGTAAACGTTACAATCAACACCGGACGCAGTTTGCACCACGACAAAAGAAAACAGTGAGGGGCTCTGCTCTTGAATTTTCTTGGTAATAAAATGTGGGATCTAAACGTTTCTCTTTTGTCTTTGGGCCTTTTTTTGAGTAAACGTATTCAATGTTAAGTTATTCTGCCGGTCTTTGAAAATAAAATAAAATAATGAAGAATCCTACGGGATTCAATACCCTTTGTCCACAATCAACGTTTCGACATTAGACATCTTCAGCTCCTACAGCGTTCAGCTTCTTTTGTTTTACTGCAGTCACATCAACCTGTGACTATTGAGTCCGTGTAGTAACGGTCTTAACGCGTGGTCCGTTGAAAACTAAATATGGCAGGTAGACACTAGGACTCATGTACGGGTGGTGGCAAGAGAGGAGCAGCAGCCAGTAAGAGGAACACCAAACTGATCAAGACACAAATGTGAAGCGTGTGTGAGAATGGTTGCTGCTCATTCTGCTGTGATTGCGTTGAGCTTTGTCTGCTGGTGGTTTTAGTGATTTGAACCGTTTATTTTTGTGTTTTGTATTTTAATGTATGGATTAAAAGTAGGGGTTAAAATACCCTTAGGTGTTGTTTTTAAAATATTTCTAATGGGTCTGCCATTTATGGGTCGACAAGGTGATTAGTTTTACTACCTGTTGTTTACTACCTGTTATGCATATTGTAACAGTGCTTGCTCACTTTTGTATTGCATATTTTGTTGTATGGTTTGTAGTGTCCTTTTTTCATATGTTTTTATTTTGTTTGTTATTTGGTCAATGCACATTTAAGATACTCCCAGCCCCTTACTGGTGGCTGGATGGTCTCCCAGCCATAGTATAGCCATGTCTTTTTCTCTGTTTAACTGATTAATTCTAATGCACTAGTCTAAACTGTAAGAGTCTCAAAATCTGGGGGGTCCTCAAGTGGGTTGTGAAACATTCATCTTGTGTCAGCATTGCAATCTGAAAGAGATCAGTGACTGCAAAGTTAGGGGAGAGTGTTACCAGACAACACAGGATGGTGGTGTGTAAAATGACTGTGGTGGGGAGCAAGATGAAGAGGACTAATACAGAGCAGAGGACAAAGTGATGGAAGGTGAAAAAGGAAGACTGTTGTGTAGTTTTCATGGAGCAGATGAGACCCGGGCAAAGGAAGGTAGAGCGGTCATCCACCAATCCTGCAGTTGTTGGTTCGATCCCCAGCTCCTCCGTCCATACTGTATGTCGACGTGTCCTTGAGCAAGACACTGAACCCCAACTTAGTTGCTCCCGTTGAGCGTTGGCCTGCTGCATAGCAGCTCCCCCATCAATGTGAGTGTGATTGTGAGTGCGAATGCGTGAATAAGAAGCAGTGTAAAGCTCTTTGAGTGCCAATGGGTAGAAAAGCGTTATATAAGTGCAGGTTTGAACATGTTCAGAGGAGAGACTGTATATTGGCAGAAGGATGCTGAGGTTGGAGCTGAGGCAGAAGCCCTAAAAGAGGACCAAATACGATATTTATAGATGTAGTGAGAGTGAACATGAAGTTAGTTGGTGTGAAAGAAAAGAATAGGGTTAGAGGCAGATGATTTGCTGTGGCGACCCCTGAAAGGGAAAAGCCAAAAGGAAAAGGACAATTGTTAAAATCTTCAATAAATTTTACGATTGCATATTTTGATCAACTGATATTTCAACTTAAAAAAAATATTAGTCAGGCTTCTCATTTAAGCTTCTTACATAGCTTTTGAATTTCCACAATTTCCATTTTTTATGTAAAAAATGCTTGAAAGTAAAACACTTCAGCTACTTTCAAATAGTTTCATTTTGTACTTTTTAAATTTCAGCTTTTTTTATATATTAATAAGTCGAGTTATTTCAGCAAAAACAGTTCAGGTATATTCAGCATTGCTTGGAAAATACTTTCTGGGTAAAGCATCGTGTTGGGATGCATAGGGATCAAATCTCACCTCTCCAAGGTGGCCCTGCCCATTCACCAAGGGTCACTTTGGTGCTGGTTCAGAGTCCAGATCAAATGGGTGTGAAAACTCATGCCAAATCAACGTGCAGAACACTGTGGCAACTAAAATGGACAAGCCGAATGTCGTTTATTTATTTGGAAAAATCGAGTTTTCCTTCAGATTAAATTTTGTCATAAGTCCCATATGTATTCATGTAATGTGACATATTTTTTTTTTGTCTGGAGTAGTCAGTGGTGGAGGTAGGGGGGCTCTGAAGCGGTAAACTAATTAATAATAGGGGAAAGACAAAATAAAAAATAATCAACACAAATTTCCTTCATCTACTGTTTTCTACTCTGCTTTTTGTAAAATATTGGATACTTTTTTAACTATTTGATTGTATTTACTGTCTGAAGGGACAGACATGCAGATATGTGAGAATATTCAGATAAGTGCCTCTTAACCTGACAGTGAAGATCGCAAATACAGGCATAGTGGAGCATTGTTCAGCTAGAAAGAGAGTAAAACACTGATAGATAGCTGAGTAAGCAATAGTTCTTTGTTCATTTTGATGAACCTTCTAATGAGAGTAGAGCTCTATAACTTGTCTTATTTCCTTCTTTGTGCCTTTTATTCTTTATACTTTATTTTAAAAAAAGAAACACTCATAAGACTGTCTTGACAGAAATTAGTTTTATTTCATTCATAGAAACTTGGTGTCAGTGGGATCAGGCTCAAAGGTGGGACACCAGTAAACATGGATTCACCAAAGATTCCTCCCTGAGGGTTGAGAACCTGACCACCCGCAGATCTGATTCTGAGAGCAGCCAGCGGAAATAAGAGGTGAGTTATACACAGAGATACACACAGCCACAAGAGAGTAAGCATCTCACTATGTAAGAGTCTAGAACCAGTAGCTTCTAGAAACAGTAAGTTGGTTTACGTGCCTTAGCGTTGTTTCAGTTTGTGTACTGCACTACTGTTTAGTGCCAGTGGAAGGTGCGCAAATGAATGACCCTTTCAAGCTACAGATAAGAAGGCCTGGCAGCGTAGTGTTTGTATATTGTGCTATTGTAGAATCACTTTAGTGCCAGTTAAAAATATAAACTTTGCAAGCGAAAGACGCTTGCTACTATAGGGAAAGAAAGAGAGTGACAACATAGGTAATGTTTACAGCTGGTCGCAGTGTGAGACAGAGTCTGGTGCAGAGGACATGTATGAAATTTCATCTCTGGTTTGTTCATTAATAAAAGAAAAATATCCAGGTAATCTAATTATCTAATCAATTTCGAGAGTGGGTTAAATTGGTTTTAGTAAACGACAATTGTCACTTTTAGGAGAAAGGCTTGACTCTAAGGTGGAAGAGAGCTCAGAACAGGCATTTTCCTCGTCCAAATAAAAAAGACAAAGTAAATAAAATTGGAAATTTCGCAAGGAGAGGCAAAATTGAAGGCAATACGAAGAATATGAACTGAACACCGTAAATAAAAAATGGAAAACATTACAAAATAACTCAAATTCTGATCATGTAAATGACATGCAAATGCACAATGACCCATTGTATCCTTTCTTGCCTGTTAATCGGTGAGTCTTGATCTGAACGGCTGCTCTCCCTGAGCTCCACCACCTTACAACCCAGCACACCCTGAGGGACACCAGAAGCATCTGGCTGAGGCAGATGAGAGCCTGCATGTACAAGCTGATACTACTCAACCCCATAATGATGCAGTCTTACACTAAACAAGGGGGCAAGACATGATGGTAACTGGTAAATAGTCGCTTATATAGCGCTTTTATCCAAAGCGCTTTACAATGTTGTTTCCCATTCACCCATTCACACACACACACCGATGGCAGTGGCTGCCATGCAAGGTGCTCACCTGACCCACCGATCGAACCACTGACCCTGTGGTCCATGGTCAACGGCCTTACCAACTGAACTACAGCCACCCCTGATGACCAGAGGGAGGAGGATAAAGGAGCCCCAAGTTCCACCACCGTGACACTGAACAAAGTGGTGGTGGCTTTAGGCACTCAGCTTATTTTCGGACCCTGGACAGATGCAGACAAGAAGGAGGCCCTAAAGGGAAATTGCTCTCTTCTAAAAATGTGGTTAAATGGGCAGTTGACATTTGGAACATGGCACAGGACTACAGACCAACATTTCAGAAGCTTGAGAGACTGATGAAAAGACATCAGTGGTAATGTTTTGGACACCAATGGAATACAGATACCCAAAGTTTTTTGGGTTAAGGGAGACATTGTGGTTTTTCATATTTTTTATGTTGTGTATTATGATTTCATTCTGCACCAGAAGGCAGTGATGAGCACAATGTAACCATTCCAGCATCCACCACCAGGTATAATTGTGGAGCGAGTCTTCCTGCTGCTGGTACAGTACCTGTGATGCTGTTACGCTTTACTTCTGTGACCTGTTGTGTTAAATGTAGGATTTCACAGGCATTAAAATCTTTTATTTCACAATTTGTTCTTCTTTCTAGAGATGAGATTGACCTTGATTCAGCTAAACTTCATTCATGTGTAGAATGATGTTTGATTTTCAAATAGGCCGTGTTGTTAACCCTTTGGAGTAATTTCCTCTGAGCCACTGTGCAGCTGGTCTATCACACACACACAGTATGTTAGTATGCTTACCACAGAGGGAAAATTCACTTGTTAAGCAGCTCACATTAACGGTAAAACAAAAAGCACGTTTAAAGTATTTACAAAAATGTTAGCAAATTTTGAGTCTGCTTAACTTAAATCTCATGTCCTTGTTTGAGCCAACAAGAGTTTTCTCTATATTAGTCTTACTTTAGTTTTTTCCTGTAGTCCCACTATGTCTTAAAAGATTATGTAAATTTAGTATGTGAGCCAAACTGTGGACTACATCCTTTTTTGTTTTTATATGATAGTAGCACAGCACTCTCTCTGTTGAGTACCGCTACTCATAAAAAGGGTGGAGACAGACGTGGGCAAAATGGGGGGGACAACTGTGTATCTTGAGGGAGAACAGCTCGGATGCAGCTCTCAGGCTGATCACATGACCTGATCCAATTCCATGACAAAGACTGCTGCCAGCCTGCTGACTCATTCACAATTGCTAGAGGGGTTGTGAAGTGCTCAGACAAAGTATTAGTCCTGTCAAAAAGATTTAAAAACTGTGAGTGACAGAAGGCTTCAGTGAACATGATTATATACTTTATTTGAAGATACTCCATAAAATGAAGGCATGGTACATGTTAGAAAAATACCATGTTAAACTGTTACACAAAACTGTATTGCTTGAAGGTCATTAACTTTTATATCAGGATGAAGGTAGGAAGCATTCCTCCACAGAGACTGGCAACCATCTCAACTGTTTCCACTGATAGAAAACCAAGAGGCTGAAGCAGCCTTGTCCTTTGTATGATCTATTGCTGTCTGTTTCACAAAGCTAAAGGAGTGAGTTGTAATCTCGAGTATAAAGGAAGAGTGTTGATTGCTCTGAGGTAGTCAGTACTGTACTCCGTAAGTACATGTTGATTCCTTGCTGCAAGTAAACTTTTAAAACGAGACTCCAGTGACTCTGTTGTCTTTGAGTAGGATTTTCTTGGGACAGTGGTGATTTTAAAACAGCCCCCGTTTGTGATTTGAGAAGAATTTCGGGACCTCCATTATAATGGGCTCCAATGAGAGTTTCAGATGGCACTCTCTCTGTTTCTGCCAAATTTCAGAACGAACAGTAAGCCCTGTCCCTATTAGAGTTACATTTCCTGAAAGAAGACAAAAATACCTACATTTTAATGTATAATTTTTAAGCTAAAATTTGATTTAAGAAAATAGCTGATAAAAGAGGAAGCTGAAACGATTAGAGTGTGTGATGTCACCTACTCTAGCTGCGCCAACATTCCACAATACATATTAATGGACAGGTTGAAAAATCACCAAAAAGTGCCTCAATCTAAAACAGCTCTCCCACTAATAATAATAAAATGATAACACAATTGTGATAATTTAGGGCTAAACCATATGACTTCTGGCGTAGATAATTGTTGGAGTAAGTTTCCTCATATGTGGACACTTTGCCATTTGGTGGTAAGACAAAATCCAATTTAAATTTACTAATTAAACTACTTTGACGTGGCACACAAATTGAATAACTTTTAGCAATAATAATAAGCTAGTGTGTCAGTAATTAGAAAGTAGTCACTTGAGGACATTAGAATTCCATTATACTGCATCTGATTCATCTTAATATGATCAGCAGCTAAGTGACTACAAACTAACGCGTCTACGCGAGGAGTACTCGGTGGTTGGTCATGTCATTTTATGAATGTGTGAATTCTTTTGTTGTCATACTGTTCATTATATAGTGTCGATAACGAATTAAAAAAAATTACCTAACGTTTACCTATGTCAGAAAGACACAGCAATTGAAAGAAATGTATGCTAGCTACCGTAAAGCATTGCAGGAGAAAAAGAAGCAGAAGCAGGGCGCATGCGCTGTGAAACGACGCACCAGTTGACGTAAGCTGTGTAACAGCGTCACCAAAGCAAAGGCAGAAAACACAACTTGCAAACATGCTCTGGTTTGATGGCTCAATTCCTGATGCCATTAACTCCGCTAAGCAGCAGAGTCTCGTCTTTGTCGTTGTCATTATAGGTAACCTTGTGTTGACTCGCTTGCCACTTAGTTAGAGTAGCTGTTTTTGCTAGCGTTCGCCAGATAACCATGTTAGTTATCGTAGTAACCAATGGCCTGCTAGCATAACGTTAGCCAATCCGTTGGAAAAGAAGTAGGCGTTGCTTTAAAAACAAAACTGAGAAGTAATAACCTAAATATAATTAAAAATTATGTACAAGCTCTTCGTGGTAGCTGATAGCTTAGTAGAAACTACAAAGGTATTACAGTAAAGTTAGCTTGAATGATAACGCTAATGAATGATAACGCTTAAGCTAATGCTAGCTACAGACCTTAAAACGTCACCAGTCTGACTTTGGTCATTATTGCATAATAACATTAGGTCCTAGGACTAGAAGTACGAATGATGTTGTTCCACCATTTTGTGACAGGGTAGTTTTATTTATTGGCGTTAAGCTGTTATTAAAATGCACATTGCTGTTACATTACTGTCTTTGTTTTAAGGGGAAGATGAACAATCAGCACAACTGATTTCCAGCTGGGAGAACGACGAAGTCTCAGAGATAGCACATAGTTGCTGTGTGGCAATAAAAGTTGACGCCAAAAGGTAATGTACAACAGGAGCTCCAGTGGGTTTCTGTGTTTTATCTTTTAACAAATAATTGTAAAATTACATTAAAGTTTTACTCTAGTCTTAATTTATACTTTGGTTGTAGGGGTGTGTGGACAAAATATTTTGTTATTGAGGAGTAGATCGATTTTGTTTATAAAAGTCTTCTGGCACAGTCTTGTTAATAGGATAAGCATTGTTGCCTACTAATGATGCAAATGGAAACAATATTTTAAGGAAAACAGTTCTTACTTAACTTTTTAAAAGTGTAACATTCAAGGAAAAATTGCTCTTTAGCTTTTCTTGTCATAACACCCTGTTTTGCAAAATTAACTATCCCACCTCACCTGAGTGAGAATGATTGTCTAGAAATCACATTAAATGATGTAGATTGATAGGCTATTGATACCTGCATATTTTCTCCTGATACCTTTTGTTTACTCATTATATCTTAAGTAATTTATTTTAGGCAGCTAAACTAGCTTAATACTGCATGCACACACACTAGGCAACTACATGACTCATTGTATCCATAGGTTCTGAGTGCGTTTACATGGACTTTTTTTGTTACCAAATATACCATGGACAGGTATATTTCTGTCAGAGAATGCAGAATTCTCTGCCGTGTATACGTCTAACCAGGTTTCTAATCTGCTTTCTCGAACTGCACATTCTTGTAACAAAAGGCTGCAGACAGTAAGCTACACACAGCAGAGTGAAAGAATAAGCTTGTTAATGGGTGATGTGGCCTAATTTTAAATCATCCACCTAAGCTCCAGCAGAAAACTTGATTTTAAAAATTCAGACTGTTTTGGATCAGCTGAATATGTGTTGCCACTCTCTCCCTCTGCACTTTCATGCTGATATGACATTAACACACACATAAATACACAAAAATACACAAAAGAAAGAAAAGTCAGAAAGCTTTTCTGTCACTATAGTTAAAATCTGTGAGCCAGGCTTTTAAATAAGTCAGGTGAAGGATAAAGTGCACATAAACATTGTTCTCTGATTACCTGAGGAAGCTGATTTCTTTGAGTATCCTGGTTACTTAAGTGCATGTAAACGCAGTTTGTGTGTGTTTTCGATTATTTTTATTGTTTTTGGTGGCAACTTGATATTGTCAGCTTATAAAGCCTTAAATCAACAATTAAGATATTGTAAATGATACATATTGTAACCCTTATTTTGATGATTAACTAAATTGCGGTTAACCGGAAACGTCTACCCTAAAAGGCTTATCTAAAAGCTCCCAGTTACTATGGTTGTATGATTGTTCAGACTGCAATGTGTCTTATTTAGCTCTGCCTACTTTTAGTCTGCCTGCATTTAGTCTGCTTCCTACAAGTTAAAGCAAACAACTTTGCTCTGCTAAAGTCCTAAGATTCAGTTCATTCAGATATTCTCGTATTTCATTATTTTAAACATGTTTAATGGCTAATCAGGCAGGATGTGCTTTAAGCTGTGGAAAGGCCCTAGTCACGCAATGCTTTTTAGCGACTTGATGCATCTTTGATTTTTATCATTGCTAGGCAATAATTGAATCACTCTCATTCTAACCACTAAAAGACTGCTAGTTAGCTGAATATCTCTAAACATTTACATAAACGTTCATAATTTCTCTAAACATTCACACCTCTGCGACTTTCCACACCTCCCCACCTAACATTAACATTGTTTGTCCTTTATTTTTTTCATTTACAGGGAAACTTGCAAGACTTTTGCATGTAATTTAATCATATTGTACTGTATAATTTTTCCACAGTGAGACATGTCTACAGTTCTCCCAGATCTGTATCCTTTTGTTGTTCTAAATGTCAACAATTTCTTCTTGAAATAAATTTGGGATATGGCTTCTTTAGAAGGTTAACTAGAAAGTTAATATTTACTGATTTATATTTGAGGTAAGTTGGTGGTTGCACTGCCCATTTTGTTGCTGCTTTCAGTGGGACCAATAGGTACTGTTTACCCCTGCCCACATAATTGATAGCAGTATAGAGGACATAGTGGAGAATGCAATAAAGTTCTGTGCAGTGATGAAATGTCATCAAAATGTCAGCCTCTTCCTTAACTGTAACCCTGTGTGAAGATCCAGTGGTATGTATACCCTCTAGCTTCTTTATTGGAGAGAATGGGATTCCATTAGAGGTAATCGCTGGGAGTGTGTCTGCTGAAGAACTGATGAAAAGAATCAACAGCGTTACGCAGGTAAGGACCTAAACATGGGATTGTGTGATGATTCTCAGTTATTTAGGTAATCCAAAAGTTGAAGCATGGTAATTTGACTTCCTTCTTGTTAGGTTTAAAAGAGTCTGCTCCTGATTCAGATATAAATTTCAATATTAGGAAAAATTTGTTTGGAGCCCTAAATTTAAGATCAAGTCATAGTAGCCCTTAACTGTCAGATGGATCCGTACCTATGGATGATTGTGTCTGTTTTTATACTATTTGCATACACGTGTTGCACAAAACATCAGAAGCACTGGACAGTAGCAATCATGAAAAGAAGAGCTGCTTTATTTTTGTTTGTATTTTAATAAGTAAAATTAGGTGATAGAAATAGTGTGTAACTGGTTGTCTAGAATGGTTTCCAGGATTTTTAAGTAAAACTTTGACTTCTGGCACATGTGCAGTCTTTCCAGTAGGGCTCCTAAGAAGTGGTCGTTAAGTGTGGTAGTGGACTTAAACTGAAAAGTTGTGTGTATAAAAAAATAAGACCACTGCAGATAATTGATGTAGTCATATTGCCATGGTCTATTTACTCTGAATTTAAAAATATCTGCAGGGTAAAGTGACTTTTTTTCGACCTTTTGTGAGGCACTTTTTATTATATTTTCTGTTGGTCTTATGCAGGCTTGGTTTTGAAATGAGGCAGCATCATTGAATTAATCATCTCTTTTTTTCACTTAGAACAGCTGTGATCATTTGTGAGTGACCATATTTGTATGTCTTTGTGTCAGCTCGAGTGCCACTCCAATGGCCAATAAGGGGTCAGGGAACAAAATAAATTAATTGATGTATTTCTTCCTTCTTTTTCTTCCGGCTTTTCCCTTTCAGGGGTCGCTACAGCAAATCACCTGCCTCCATCTAACCCTATCCTCTGCATCCTCTTCTCTCACACCAACTAACTTCATATTCTCTCACTACATCCGTAAATATCCTCTTTGGTCTTCCTCTGGACCTCCTGCCTGGGAGTTCCAACCTCAGCATCCTTCGATATATTCACATTCTCTCCTCTGAAACTGTCCAAACCACCTCATTCTGGTCTCTCTGACTTTTATATCTTAACATGAGCTGCCCCTTTCTAGATGGTCTCACCACTTTCACCTTTCCTTCTTGCTGATAGTCTTTTACAACACAATATGCCTGAGATTTTTCTCCACCTGCTCCAGCCTGCTTCCACCTGCTCTCGCTACAGATCAGAATGTCATCAGCAATCATAGTCCATGGAAAATTCTGTCTAACCTCGTCTGTCAGCCTGCCCATCACCAGAGCAAACAAGAAGGGGCTCAGTGCCGATCCTTGATGCAGACCTACCTGCACCTTGACCTCCTCTGTCACACCTACAGCACACCTCACCTCGGTCATACAGCTCTCCTACATGTCCTGCACCACTTTCACATACTTCTCTGCTACTCCAGACTTCCTACAATACCACAGCTCCTCTCTTGGCACCCTGTCATACTCTTTCTCGAACTCTACGAAGACACACCGCAACTCCCTATGACCTTCTCCTTCTATGACCTTATCCTTCTCCTTGCTTCTTCTGGAAGAAAGTGCTTACTACAGCCATTTCCATCCTCTTTGCAAAGTCTATCACCATCTGTTCTTCTATGTTCCTGTCTTGAAGACCAAATCTGCCCATTACATTCTCATCACCCCTGTTCCCTTCACCTCCATTTCCTTTGAAATCTGCACCAATCACTGCTCTCTCCCTCGCCATTTCAGTTGTTTATTTTCAGTTCCAGCTCAGCCTCATTTTGGATGCAAGGGTTGACCATGAGTGTTGTATATAGAATTGTCTATATGAGTCTGAGTGCATATGTGTTGATGGGGGTTTGTGGGTGTAATCAGCGGACATAAAGCCTGTATCTCTGGTGTTCTGGGGGTGAATTGGTGTCTGTGATTGTGGGTAGCTTACACATCTGGAAAGGTACCATAAATGCTGAAAAGTACACAGAGGATTTAGGGCAACATATGTTCCCATCTAGACATCTCTTTCAAGGAAAGCCTTGCATATATCAGCAAGACAATGCTAAACTACATACTGCATCCATCACAACAGCATGGCTCCGCAGGAGAATGGTCCGGTTACTGAACTGGCCTGCCTGCATTCCAGAACTTTCAGCATTAAAAAACATTTGCCGCATAATAACATGAAAAATCTGGCAACAAAGGTCCAGGACTGTTTAGCAGCTAGAATCCTGCATTAGACAAGAATGGGACAACATTCAGCTCCTTAAATTCAACTGGTTTCCTCACTTACCAGACATTAAAAGACAGTTGTTATAAGAGGAAGGGATGCTAAACAATGGTAACCACCACCCCCTTTTTTGAGATTCCTGCAAGAAAATTCAAAATAAGCTAATATGTTCCATTAAATGTTAAAACATCTGATGTTATTTCTTTTCTATTGCGAATAAGATCTGAGTTGATTAGATTTGCAAATTATTGCATTCTGTTTTTATTTACATTTTAAACATCTTCCCAACTTTTTTGGAATTTGAGTTGTAATAATCTTATTGTGTCTTCTTTTAGTTGAACTCTGCAAGCTTTCCAGTGGACAGTAGCCTATCTGGAAACCCAACCACAGTATCTGCCCCACCTCCAGCCTCACCTGCAACAAGATCAACAACTGTAGCCACTGAGCCCACAGCAGTACCAGAAACAGCTTCTGGTGAGTGACCTTGTACTACCCATTGATCTGGTAGGCAGATGCAAGTTGCTTCTCTGGTGACATAGGCCTACTTCACATTAAATCTGCTGAGTGAAACCTGGTATATGCACTTTAGTGATTTAATTTCCTTATTTAATCTGACTATCTAATAGTTGTGCATGTGTGTAGAGAGTACATTGGGATACTACAGTTGTTCAAGTTAACTTCTTTCTCATTAATCTACACTCAGTACCCCATAGAAATGTGTAACAACTAGCTTTGCAGACTTTGCTTCATGGATTTTCTTCAATTCTGCTTTGCAAATCCCCTCAAGCTCAGTAAGGTTGTATGGGGACTGTAGGTGGACAGCCATTTTCAAATGTTTCAAATTCCCAGCAGGATTTTTTGTGTTTGGACTGAGGGGAGGCTTCCATCTAGCCACTGTACTCTAAAGCCCAGAACAGTTGAGGGTTGCAGTAATCTTTGTCCTTCTGGAAATTTGTCCCATCTCCACACAGGATCTCTAGAGCTCAGTCAGAGTGACCATTGGGTTCTGGGTCAACTCTCTTACTAAGGCCCTTCTCAGGGCTTAACTTTTTTGTCGGTGCCCCCAAGTTTCCCCAATTCTATATTTAACTGTCCCAAATTTAACTACCCTGGTCCTAAGTAAGTAATAATTTTTCTGCATAGCTGAAATGTTAGCTATATAAGCAAGATCATAAATGGTTTTAATAACTAGGGTAGAATCTGATTTTAGGAGTGCTTAGTGGACAAGTGCATGTCATAAAAAATACATTTATTTTTTATTTATTATATAGCACCAATACACAAGAAAATCATCTGAAGGCACTTTACAAAATAAATTCAGAACTATAGAGATACATGTGGAAAACCCAACAAATTCCCTTTGAGCAAGCCCTAGGCAACAGTGGAGAGGAAAACCTCCTTTTAACAGAAGAAACCTCCAGCAGAACCAAGCTCAGGGTGGGCAGCCTTGACTTAACTGAGCTGAGAGCTGCTTCGTGTGGTGGCAGATTTAAGGACAAGAACAGATCAGTATAGTTCAGTCAAGCATTTATTATTACTATATTAGTATACAAGGTAATTTACAGAAAACACCTCGGTATCTGCAGAGAGCAATTGTGTGTGAAGAGTTGACATGCTGTGAAGTCAGAACACCAGTTCTTCTATTTGTGTGCTCTAGTTAACTTTTTTACTGCAAAATGGGCTCACTATAAGGCCTACGATTGCTCAGTTTAGAAAGGTGACCAGCTCTTAGAAGACTTCTGGATTCGCCACACTTAATCTATTTGACGCAGTACGCAAGCAACTGTTCTCTGTGGAGAACTGAGTGTTCTCAGCTCTTGAGGCCTTCTATAGAGAGGTGTGCCTTTTCTAAATCATGTCCACCTGTGGTAAATGAAATTTATTGAACTCCAGTCATAGTGTCGTAACATCTCAGCAATGATCAAGAGAAATGGGAAGCACCTGAGCTTAATCTAAGTGTTGTTGCAAAAGGTCTGCACAGTTATGTACATGTGATGTTTCAGTTTTGTACAAAATTTACAGACATTTCTAAAATTAGGTTTTCACTTTGTCATTTTGGGAATCTGATTGTAGATTAATGAAACAAAGAATAATTGAAATAACTGTAGTATCCACACCAGCTTTCAGCTTGTCCCTTCAGGGGTCACCACACCACTTTGATTTGGCACAGGTTTTAATGCCAGATGACCTTTTTGCCACAACCCTCCAATTTTGGGCTCAGGACTGGCACCAGGGTGGCCCTTGATGGATGGGCGGGGCCACACCTGGTGGGATGGTTTTCAAAACTGCAGCCTTCTGCATCCCAACCCAATGGTCTACCACTGAGCTACCAGTGCCCTTTTTAAACAACAACTGTAATATCAGGCTGCAAAATAACAAAATGGAAAAAAGTAAACAGGGTCTGAAAACTTGCACTGTATATGTGGATGTGTAAAAATAATGTGTGCCTGTATGCTTGTCCATAAATTGTTAACAAAATAACCATTTTTGGAGGTATAATGGAAGCTACTAAAAATATTTGCCAAAAAGGAAAATTCAGAGGATGGTAGTGTTGCTGTCTCACTCACTATAAATTTAAGTTAAAGTTTAAAAACTTAGTTTTTGTTTACAAACTTTCAGGTTCTGTTGATGACATTGAATTGAATGTATGAGAGAGAGAGGGAGAGTTGTTGTTGTGGATTTGTACAGGGTGGGCAAGCAGAGAGATAAAGATGCAGCAGGTCAGGGTGATTAAAGATAAGGATGGAAATGTATTGACAGGTGTCAGGAGTGTGATGGGAAGATGAAAGAAGTACTTGGAAGAGTTGATGAATGAGGAAAATGAAAGAGAACAAAGACTAAAAGGGGTGACTGGTATGGAGCAGGAAGTAGCCAAGATAAGTAAAAGTAAAGTAAAGGGGGTCTTTAAAGCGGATGAAGAGTGGAACGGCATTTGGTCCTGATGAGTTTCTGACTAGTTTGTTTAACAAGTGATGGAGAGTGAGAGGATGCCTGAGGAAGGAGTTGAGCATTTGTGAGCAGCAATGTGGTTTCATGCCTAGAAAGAGTACAACAGCAGTATTTGGTTTGAGGATGCTGATTGAGAAGTGAAGAGAAGGTTGCATTGTGTCTTTGTGTATTTACAAAGAGAGTATGTGAGGGTGCTGAGAGAGGAGCTGTGGTATTATATGCAGAAGTTCAATTCAATTCAACTTTATTTCTGGTCTAAGTCTGGAGTAAAGAAGTTCAAGGTTGAGGTGGGTCTCCATCAAGCCCCTTCTTGTATGCTGAATAGTGTTCAAGATGGTGATGAGACCAGTGACATTGTGCAGCTTAGAGACAGTTACACTAAAGAAAAGACAGGAGGAGGTTGTGTGACGAAGATGGATAGGATCAGGAACGAGTACATCAGAGGACCAGCTCATGTTAGATGTTTTGGAGATAAAGTCAGAGAGGCCAGATTGAGGTAGTTTGGACATGTTCAGAGGAGAGAATATGAATATTATAGGTAAAAGGATGCTGAGCTTGGAGCCACCAGGCAGGACAACTAGAAGAAGACTAAAGAGGAGATATATGGATGCAGTGAGAGAGGACATGAACTTGGTTGGCGTGAGAGAAGAGTATACAGAGAATAGGGTAAGATGGAGGCAGATGATTCGCTGTGGTGACCCCTGAAAGGTAACAGCTAAAGGAAAAAGGAGATATGTAAAGTGCCTTGAGATGACTTTGTTGTGAATTGATGTTGTATAAAATTTGAATTCAATTGAATTATGCATCCAATGTCTAAAAAGCACAGGCAGTTCTGTTTCAATGTAGTCATTCTGTATTATCAGTTCTTTCCAAATTGAGCTTTTCAAGTAATTAGTGAAAAGGGGCACCAGTGTCTCAGTTGGTAGAGTGGCCACATACCGTCAATAGGGCCGGAGGTTCGTGGCCCCTTCAGTCAGACCACATGTTGATGTGTCCGTGGGCAAGACACTGAACCCCCAACAACCCATCCCCAGCCATGTAGTGCCGATCCAAGCCATGTAGAAATTGGGAAGGGTTGCTTCAGGAAGGGCAAACTTAGCAGTGTGGTAGTTCTTTAATTACTTGTCTGACTAATGAATGTAAGCCAGAGATAGGCAGTCACAGACCCCCCCAACCCACCCACCTTGTCCAATATTGGAAAAGTGTGTGTGCTGATACCTTAAGTTCTGACTTTTTTAAACCTGTCACCTAACATCGGGGGTCAGTCAGTTCATCCCATCTGTATCATCACGTATGTCAAGTTTACCTATTTTTGGTTACATATACCAAAAATAGGTAAGAATCTTAATTTGGGTTGTTCTATCTTTACTTTCAGTAAAGTTTACAGTATAATATTGTCGAAACATAATGTTATATATGGAAATTGATAATGGACTATGGCTTTTTTATTATGTACTGGCAAGGTGTTAAGAAGCACTTTACCTAGCGCTTTCCTTTTTTGTTCCATTTCTGTGTAGCAGCTCTCTCTAGCACAGTAGCGGCAGTGAATCATGGCTCATCAGATGATGCCGGGGAGTGCACTCCGATTAAAGAAAACTTGGATTCTACAGTGGAGAGGTAGGAACTTACATAAATATATATTTAAGACCAGAATTGCGCTCTGTGTTGAGTTGATAGTGAAATGATATTAAAAATGTGAACTCTGTAGGTCAAAAAGGAGCGGAATGTGAAGAAACACATTTTATTCTTACAGACCATTGATTATACTGACAGCTTTAACTATAATGGAACCAAGTATAAATCCATAAAAAACTGCTAAGGAGCAGAAATTATTTCTCTACAAATCTGACATCACATTAGCAGCTACACAAACAAGACTTTCATTACAGGGTACCTCAGTTTACAATTAAAATACTCCTTGTTTACCTCCTTGTAAAGATGTAACAACATTTTTTTAGTGTCTCAAGAAAAACAGCACAATTAGCTTTAAAAAGATTTCTGGTTACTGAAGGATGGGCAGTAAAACAAATGTCACTAAAAAACTGACATCTACTAACATGATTTCCTTAATACTCTTAATTTAAGTTATAAAGTCATCTGAATCCCAATAAGGTGAGAATGGCTACTTTACCAACAAGATTCAAGTTTATCCAGCAAATCTAAAATTTAGAATCTATTAGCTGCTCAGACTGTAAAAATTTAGAACAAATAAAAATGAAATTAAGGAAATACCATTAACTGATATGTTGTCTTTTTCAAGGAAATGTGAAATTGTATTGTCCCGTCAGGTTAACCAAGAAACTGGAGGAGAAACGAGACCAAAGGAAGAGGGGAGAAGAGGAGGTAAAGACATGTTTGTTTTCTACACTTAATATTAGGCCATGATTTTCTTCAAATTGACAGTGCAATTATTTAAATGTATATGTACTTTCTAGCTGACTTTATGATTTTAGCGCTATAATATCTTGTTCTTTTTCTTTTCCTTTCGGCTGTTCCCTTTCAGGGGTTGCCACAGCGAATCATGTGCCTCCATCTTACTCTTTCCTCTGCATCCTCTTCTTTCACACCAGCGAACTTCATGTCCTCTCTCACTACATCCATAAATATCCTCTGGTCTTCCTATAGACCTCCTGCCTGGCAGCTCCAACCTCAGCATCCTTCTATCGATATGTTTACATTCTCTCCTCTGAACATGTCCAAACCACCTCAATCTGGCCTCTCTGACTTTATCTCCAAAACATCTAACATGAGCTGTCCCTCTGATGTATTAATTCTTGATCCTGTCCATCCTCGTCACTCCCAAAGAGAACCTCAACATCTTAAGCGGTGCTACCTCGAGCTCTGCCTGCTGTCTTTTCCTCAGTGCCACTGTCTCTAAACCGAACAACATCGCTGGTCTCACCACCGTCTTGAACACCTTTCCTTTCATTCTCGCTGATACTCTTTTATCACACAACACACCTGACACTTTTCTCCACCCGTTCCAACCTGCTTGCACTCGCTTCTTCACCTCTTTTCCACACTCTCAGTTGCTCGGAACCATTGACCCTAAGTACTTAAAGTCCTGCACCTTCTTCACCTCTGCTCCCTGTAACCTCACCGTACCACCCTCTCATTGACTCCAGACTTCCTCATACAATACCACAGCTCCTCTCTCAGCCCCCTGTCATACGCTTTCTCTAAATATTCAATGACACAATGCAACTCCCTATGACCCTCTCTGTACTTCTCCATCAGCATCCTCACAGCAAATACTGCACCCGTGCGACTCTTTCTATGCATGAAACCATACTTCTGCTCACAAATGTTCACCTCTGTAGTTGCCACAGCTCTGCACATCTCCCTTTTTCTTAAAAATGGGCACCAGCAGATTTTTCCTCCATTCCTCTGGCATCCTCTCACTTGCCATGATCTTGTTAAACAAACTATTCAGAAACTCTACTACTACTTCTCCTAGACACTTCCATACCTCCATAGGTATCACATCCGGACCAACTGCCTTTGCACTCTTCATCCTCTTCAACATCCTCCTCAAGAAGACACTGGCTTGTTTCCCCTTGCGGTTGCAAGTTTTAGGCCTAACAGTCGGACATTACAGTGGGGCTGATATAGGGGTTGAAAGGCAGAATTTTCCCTTGCCTCACTTCACGTGCTTCTTTACCCTTCAGACCACCAATGCCCCTTGGACCTATTGAAACTAAAAACCTTAAATGCCTGGTGTTATGGAAGCTTTCATGCTGGTAGCAATATAAAGGGCAGGATGTATAAACTAGAGATCACCAAAGTTGATCTCTGACAAGGACTTTGATGTTTGTTGATGTTCGGTGCTATCTCCCATGTGATATGCACTGCCTGGCCAAAATGGTAAATGATCTGGACTTATATACCGCTTTTCTACCTGGCACTCAAACTCTGACAAACCGCTCTACCTTTCTGCGCCACAGTCGCCCCCCCCAAAAAAATAAAATCACACTCTATTTTGTTTACTGCCTTCATTTTTATTACAGCATGCGTTTGCTGTGGCATCACTTTAGGTCATCTCAAGCAATGTCACAACATGTAATTTCCTCCAGAGCTGCATTTCACCAAGCTCTTGTATTGATAACAGGAGTTTACTGCGTTTACACTAATTCAGCACATCCCAAACATTCTCAAACCTGACAACATTCAGATAACACTGTTCACACAGGTTTTTTTCACAGTAGGCAATATAGATTATGGGTGCATTTTCTCTTCTCTCTTCTTCTCCACAACAGGTTATTCCCACTCCCTTGGGTTCTCTTTGTATTGTGCATGTGGAAATATTATTATGTTCACTTTTAAACATAGCTTTGAGTTCTTTTGTTGATTGTCTAGTTTGATTTCCCCAAATGTTTAGTGATGCCATTGTACTTTTTTTTTTCTGACCCCAACTGTCTTAACCTGAGGTCTATGAGGTCTTTTAAATATGATGGAGCTTGACTATTAAGAGCTTTGCATGTAAGAAGGAGGGTTTTAAATGCTATTCTAGATTTAATGGGAAGCCCATAGACAGCAGCTAATGAAGGAGAAATATGATCTCTCTGGCTAATTTCAGTCAGTATTCTTGCTGCAACATTTTGAATTAATTGAAGGCTTTTTAGGGAGTTATTAAAACACCCAAAAGTAGGTGATTACAGTACTCCAACTTAGAAGTAACACATACATGGACTAGTATTTTAGCATCGCTTTGAGACAGGATGCGGCCAAGTTCCGTAGGTGGAAGAAGGCTTTAGAGATTTGATTTATGTGCGAGGTCAAAGATGACCCAAAGGTTTTTCACAGCAGTACTGGAAGCAAAAGTTATGCCATCTAAGACAACTATATTGTTAGAGAACATATTTCTCATATTTTCAGGCCCAAATACAATAATATTCAGTTTTAGGAAATTGTAGGACATCCAGTCCTTTATGTCTTTTAGGCATGCTTGAAGTTAGACTTATTGGTTAGCATCTTCTGGCTTCACAGATAAATATAGCAGTGGAAGTTTATGGATAGTTTTCTAATAATGTTGCCTAGATGTGACACATATGAGTGATAAGTATTGGTCCTAACACAGCCCTGTTGAGCTCCATAACTAAATTTTGTGCATATAGAAGATTGATCATTAACATGAACACATTGGAATCTGTCTGACAGATAAGATTTAAACCAACACAGTGTGTGGAGCTTTTAATCCCAAATCCATGTTCCAGGTCTTTGTTATAAAATGTTGCGGTGAATGGTAAAATTGGGTAAATCCCCTGGATCAAGAGTTGGTGTTTTAAGCAGAGGTTCAATTACTGCAGCTTTATAGGCCTTTGGTACATAGCCAGTTTCTAAAGATAGATTGATCAAATCTTTTCAAATCTAAGCAGATTTGATAAGAGACAGATGACAAGATGACAATAGCAGCAAATTTGGGTGCCATTGTTGCTTCTCAGCAAAGGTTATACAGAAGGTGCTTTTAAAAAACTCATTCTATATTGACTATACCTGAAGTGAAATATTTTAAGCCTTTTTCTGTTTTAATTCCAATGATTAGAACTTACAGCTCATGAAAATTAAAATATTTTTTTTATTATTTAGGCGCAAAAGCCAAGTTGCTTGAAGTCTTGTATAAACTTTACACAGTTGGTGATGACTTATTCCATGTCATCCCCAGGTGTTGGTCCACTGTGTTTTATCAAGTCCCAATTCAACACAGCTGTCTACCAGTGGTTTTTAGAATTCCTTATACTTCTGTTTAATGACTCTATGGGATATAGTCAAGAGGAAAATGAAAACATATGTTTTTTCACCATTTTCAATTTTTTTAGATGTACTTGTACTTGTACTTTTTACATTTTAATTTATTACCTTAAATTGGGTACCTTGTACATTTTTATATTTTAAAATCTTAGGTTTTATATTGAACATGTTTATTTACAGTTTGTCTATGCTTTGCTTTCCAAACAGCAAATGTTGTTCCTAGAAAGCAAACAGAAAGTCAAATCGCTATGTCTTGCAATTAAAAGTTGTTTTGAATCCTCAAAAGCTGCCAGATAAGGGATTTGAAAAAAATTCAGATTAAATAAGGAGTTTTGAAAATGAATGTGGATAATAATATAGAGGGTAACATAATATCTGTGAACTTTGGTTGAAAGTCATTAAGTCTGGGCAAAAAGAAATTGAGTTTTATTGCTTTCGTATTTGCTTTTTTTATTTGCTGGAAAATAATTGTAATAATAGTAATATTGTGGCATCACCACCACTACACTCCAGTAAATAACTTTCTTACTTAATAATAAGTGCAGTCACACACACAAAAAAAATCAGCGCTATGTGAGAAATAAGTGGAAGTTGCAGTATTGGTAAAAAAACATCATTGATTTCTCTGGCAGAATTGTTTGGAAAAGGTCACTGCATTGGGAGTTTTAGAGAGCCTCATGTAGAATTTTTTGGTTTGGTTCTGGCATTTAAGCAGGCAAATACCCATGGGTCACAGACACTTACCTGCAGGCAGGCTGGATGCGATGTTTGAATACAAACAAAACGCTGTACTACTGGAGAAGTACTGTACTGTAATTTGATATGTAACACAATTTGATATGTAACACAATTAATGCCTACTTCAGTCTTGTTCTGTTTGTTTTATGTTATGCAGAATGACACCAAAAAGGAAATGGAACGACGTAAGATGGGGAAGGACATGCAAGACTTCAAGAGGAAACAGGAAGAAGACAAGACCAAGCGACTCCTAGAGGAAAGGAACAGAGAGAAGGCAGAGGAAAAGGCTGCCAGGGAGAGGGTCAAACAGCTGATTGCCATGGTAATAACAAATTTCTTTATCCCTAAAAGTGAAAGGAAGGTGTTCGTAGTCTATGGGCTTTTTTTGCTTGTGCTTGCAAACTCAAGTATAAAATTAAATTGATGATGAATCCTTTTACTCTTAAGCCTTCATCATTTGTACTTGGTTACAACATGTGTGTTATACATTTTTAGTAAATGGCTACATTCTGGTCCATAACAGTGATGGAACCTAACAAAATACAAGTATTTTTCCATTGCAAGTACTTAATTACAGTACTTAAGTACATTTTTCACATAACTGTACTGTACTTAAGTAGATTTAATGATGGCTACTTTGACTTTTACTCATCTCAGAGCAAATGTCTATACTTTTTCCACTACATTTCTAATCAAAGTTTTGTTACATGTTACTATCACGTCTTTAATTTACAAATTTCAAATTTCAAATAATTAACCAATTTGTCTGTTTTCTATGCAAAAGAGTCACAAGCGATACAGGAATCACTTAATTAAATAAGGTGCAGGTAGGCTGTTAGTCCTTACATCCATAGCTTTATTTATATAAGACTGACTTTTAATATTAGCATTAGTAAGTAGCAAAGTAACCACAGTTTTACTCTTTGGTGTGGTTTGCTGAGTTTAGCCTGTCTGCTGAGTTGTGCATTCACTGAGCAGGTGTGAAAATTCCTAGAATAATAGTTTATTTTCAGATGTGAAGCTGCTAAATTTATTGTCAAATTTGCCTTCAAATTGAATCAGTGAACACGGTGTTAAGTTGATCAAACATTATAATGAACAGCGCCCAAAAGATTTTGTTAACTCAACTTGGTGTTGCCTCCTACTCCATCTTGCTGCCATACTCGCAGAAAGAAGCAGATATAAAGCTGAGATATACAAGTTCTTGGTGTTACTGAACTAAGAACTGGGACAGAACTGGTCCCTGCTGATTCACACATTCATACGATTGATTGACCCAAGTGATTTGTATTGTTGTCATCTCCTTTTGAAGGAAGCAGCTACATTTACTAGTGCACAGTGGGGTTACGACCAAATTTTTTTTTCTCTCAAATCCACAGACACCTCTTTACACTTCTTTCTTTCCTCCATGCTCAGTGTGACACACAACACAAAGGTTGAGTCAACTTTTCTCAATTTTAACTGGTTGCAAGTGTGATTACTATATTGCCCACACTTGTTACTTGCCACAGGTGTGTCTAAATACAAATTACACGAGCATCACATGCTTGAAAAACAATTATTTCTTAAGATTTTGACAAGGTGCCAAAAGATTTGTCCATTTGTGAGTTCTATGTGAATTTTTATCAAGTTTGACTGTTCTTCTCTGTTTTGTTTTTGTTTTGTTTTTTAATTGCAAGGATGCTGATGTTTTCGGCCATGCCTGTACATTTTTACTCTTATATTTTGTCCTGGTTAATGGATTTTTGGGGGTCTTTGTTCAGTGCATTTTGAGCTTATTTAAAGCGCTCTGGGCATTTTCCCAGTGGTTGTATCAGTGTTTTATTTTTGAAATCACAGTACCGTTAGACTGTTACTGTTACTATTTGTTTAACAACATGAGTAGTTTAGAAATAAAACTAAAAACCTGAAATAGCTTAAACCCAATTATTTATGTCTATGACCACGGAGTTATTAGCTATTACTAGTGTACATTTTTGTTTATTTGTAATTTTATGTAAGTACAGTTTTGAGTACTTCATCCCACCACTGCTCTCTAGTATTTGTACAGTGACACAATTCTTTGGAACTGTACATCAACACAACTGACAGTCAGTATGTGCTTATTGTTGGCTTTAATTTAAAGGCATAGTTAGTTTTTCAAGCTGGTTTTTAAAATAGAAATTTTAACTATATTTATACATCTGTCTAAGAACCTAAACAGACAGAATGCGTTTTAGCAGCCTAGTACAACTTTTTTATTGACAGCGGATTGCATGCTGCTTATGCTTGCGATCCTCTACTATACACACCTCCATTTTTTTATGCAGATGTTTACTAAAAAATAGTTTCAAATGTTAGTTAACTATCACTGTTTATTGGTTAGGCTAAGTACAGTGATTCAGTGGCTGCCTAGAGTTTTTTTATTGGGTTTATACTGTGGCCCTCATTTCTTATTGGGAAGTTGCATTCAAGTAGAAAACATTCAGAGACACTGGAAAGCAGGAAAACAATTCTGTTAATAGATATTTTAATTAATAATACTAAGACCAGTTTGAAAAATCCCAAACTGTGCCTTCAAGAGGTTTGTCAGTAATATTGTATGAACCATGAATTATAAATGCATCAATCCACTATCTGAACTGCTTATCCGGTTAAGGGTCATTTTGTCGGCTCTGGAGCTGATCCATTTTGTCCCTGAGCAAGAAGGAAGTGACATGCTCGGCAGGTCACCGAACAACAACAGTCTTTGGACCCAGGGAGGAAACCAGTGTACCTGGAGGAATCCCACACAAACACAGAGAGTGTAGCTGACAGGGACCTCTGCTGTGAGGTGGCAGAGCTAACCAATTCACCACTGCTGCCCAGAATCACAACAATATTTTTATATTCCCTAGCCATGCCATCTAGCACACTTGCTTATAAACACCCCTGTGATAACATGTGCTTGTGGTTAAATGATGAGAGAAGCAAAGAACCTGAATTGGATAGCTGTTAAGTCTGGCTTAATGTATCAGATATAGTTTAAGTTCTGAACCCTATGGTCACGCGGAGTTACAATATACTGTCTGCCACTATGCCTCTGATTTATTAATATGAAAACACACCACCTACAAGTGCACAAGGTTGACAGTGCAGAAGGTGTGAGCTGACGTGAAGACTTCAAGGCTATAGTTACAGAATCCACAGTTCTGAATAGGTTTTTCAACAAATTTGCATTCTTGGAGCATGTTTGATGTGACAGTTGTTTATTAATATACTCAACTTTAATGTTTAAAATAATAATAAGATTACTTTTTACAAGATTTTAACATTTGAAAGTTGAATTGTCAAATTACCAACTGCTCTGGTGTTGTTGTTTTTTTCAAATTATTGACTGGCTTGGATTTGGTTTTCTCTGCCTTAGTTTTGAGCTTGTGTCAGCTAAGAATCTAAGGAATAAAATGCAGATTGGATCTTGGGATGGGCATCTGTGAGTAAGGCTCCTACAATATAAAACCATGTCATTTTTATTACAAAGGCCTTAAGATCTAAATTATTTATGTAAAATTAGTCAACTAAGTAGGCAGCAATTCTGTTTAAAGTTATGTCAGATATTAAAATAGGCTCTGTGCTGATCAGCTCTCCTTCACAACATATTGGCATGAAGTTGAGCTTCCAAGTTAAGTTTGAACTTTTCGTAGTTGCATTGGGTGGTCCTTTGTCTCTATTCCACATAGTGGGATGTACTGAGCAGCTATGCTGGATATCCTTTGAAAATTAATAATTGCAGGTGTGAAGGCACTTTAGCTTCTTCTCAAGGGTAATGTCCGTCAGTTCACAATCTGGATTAGTTTAATCATCTGTGTTTAATCATCAGTAATGTTGCAGGCAAGGTGAAAGAAAGTGTGTGGAGACTGAACTAGGTTCACCCCTTCTGACATATAGATAAATGGTCGTGTTTACATAATCAGGTGATTAAAAAAAGTGCTAACTGAGTGAACATTCCAATTTGTCTGAATATAACCAAAATATGGTGACTATGACTAATATAATATAATATATATAATAAAAAATGTTTTTGCAAAGAAGTACAAGTAAAAAAGATGTGAAATCAAAGTGATATTTTTGTTAAAAAAATATCTCTATGAAAAATAATTGCTTGAAAAATAATTGTTTGAGAAAGTGTACTTGTACGTGAGGAGAAAAAGCAGGGGTTTACACATTTTTTTTTTTTTTTAAGATACGTTTTTGTAGCTTGTTGGGGCCAAGATACAGATGAGGCGAAAGTATTTACAGATTCTTCATTTGTATGCTGGGCTATCCTTTGTTGCAGCACTGATGAACTGGTCCTGTTTATGTACGACAGCTCTGTGGAGCATAGGCGACAATATACCTGCAAAAAACATTGAAAGGTAATTCATGTAAAAAAAAAATATAATGAAGAGTACTTCAGAAAGGAATTTTATCAGCGTAGTTTAAGCTTATAGGACCATGACTATAACTAACTATAAGCTTTATCAAAGAGGAAGGTTTAAAGCCTAGACTTAAAAGTAGAGAGGATTACTGCTTCCCTAATCTGAACTGGGAGCTGGGTGCACAGGAGAGGAGCTTGATGGCTAAAGGCTCTGCATCCCATTCTACCTTTGGAAATTCTAGGAACCGCAAGTAGGCCTGCATTCTGACATCGAAGAGGTCTACTGGGATGATATGGAACTATGGGGCCTTTATTTATGATGGAGCTTGACCGTAGAGCTTTATATGTAAGAAGGAGGATTTTAAATTCTATTCTAGATTTTATGGAAGCCAATGGAGAGAAGCTAGTGAAGTGAAATATGATCTCTTTTGCTAATTTTAGTCAGCACTCTTGCTGCAGCATTTTGGATTAATTGCAGGCTATTTAGGGAGTTACTGGGGCATCCTGAAAGTAGGGAATTACAGTAGTCCAACCTAGAAGTAACAAATGCATGGACTAGTTTTTTGGGATCACTTTGAGACAGGATGCTCGTAATTTTGGCAATTTTTCGTTGGTGGAAGAAGGCTGCTCTAGAGATTTGTTTTATATGTGAGGTATAGGACAAATCTTGGTCAAAAATAACTCCAAGGTTCTTGGAGTTAATTTTGACCAGAATCAGGCCATCTAGAGTAACAATATGGTTGGAAAGCATATTTCTGAGATTCTTAGGCTCAAATACTATGACTTGTTTTGTCTGAGTTTAGAAGTAAGAAATTGTGGGGCATCCAGGCCTTTATGTCTTGTAGGTGTGCTTGAAGCTTGATTAACTGATTTTTTTTTTTCATCTGGGTAAACAGATATAGCTGGGTATCATTAGCAATGCAATGGAAATGTATGGAATGATTTCTAATGAAATAAAAATATTGCCTAAAGGAGACATGTATAAAGTAAAAAGTATTGGTCTTAACACAGAGCCTTGTGGAACTCCATAACTAACCTTTGTGTGCATGGAGGATTCATCATTAACACGAACAAATTGGAATCTATCAGATAAGATTTAAACCAACCTACTGCAGTTCCATTAATCCCAATTTCATGTTCCAGTCTCTGTAATAAAATGTTGTGATCAATGGTGTTGAATGCAGCACTCTGATATAGCAGAACAAGTATAGAGACTAGCCTGTTACCTGAAGCCAAGAGAAGATCATTGGTGACTTTCACCAGTGCTGTTTGCTGTACTATGATGAACTCTAAATTCTGACTGAAAATCTTCAAATTATTCCTGTACAGATGGTCGCATAATTGCTTTGCAACTACTTTTTCAAGGATTTTAGAAATAAAGGTTAGATTGGATATTCGTCTGGAATTGGCTGAAACACCTATGTCAAGAGTAGTGGGTTTTTACAGATACGTTATACTTGTGGTACATAGCCTGTTTCTAAAGAACACACCTATTAAAGATAAAGCTTCTTAGAGCAGTCTAGTTGGAATAGGGTCTAGCAGAATGGTTGTTAATTTAGATGAGGTAATCTATGATGATTCTAGCACTGTTGTACATTATCTATCTGTAATATTTGGGGGGAGGATCTGGTGAATTTTTTCTCTAATAATTACAATTTTATTCATAAAGAACGTCATGAAGTCATTGCAGCACAGAGTTAACGGAATATTAGACTGAACAGAACTATGGCTCTTAGTCAGCGTGGCTACAGTTGTTTTCCTCTATTAATGATGAATAATATGCTGTTCTGGTATCACCGAGGGCTTTTTTGTTATTCCAGACTAAATTAGATTATTCTAAATTTTTGGAACGCCACTTCCTTTCTAACTTTAGCGTTGCCTGTTTTAAGTTGCGAGTTTGTGAACTGCAATGGAGATCACCCCTTCTGGTTTACTGCCTTCTTTTTCAGAGGGGTAACACTATCGAGTATTTTACTTAGTGAGGCTGCAGAATTATCAACAAGTTAATCAACTTATGCAGGACTAAAGTTAAGGTGTCTACCCTCAATTGAATTGACATATGGTGAAGCAATTAATGAGAGAATCGTTTCTTTAAATTAGTTTACAGTATTTTCACTTAAGCACCTGGTGTAGTGAAATGTTTTCTAACTGCTGTTTTAAATTCAAATGTTATTAGAAAGAATATATATTAGAGAGAATATAATTATGAGGAAATGCTGTTAAATTATAAGTGTCAATGCCAAATGTAAGGTCAAGGTCTGGGGTGTGACTAAAACTGAGTGGGTTTATTTCCATTTTGGTAAAAAACTGTTGAATCTAATAATGAACACGTGTTGAGGCAGTTACTGTCAGCATCTACATGAACGTTAATGTCACCGTCTATGATGACTTTATCTGTAATAAGCACTAAATCAGATAATAAAGGACTGGAAGACAGTACACAATAACAAATAGAGCAGGTTTTGAGTTTTCCAGTTTGGGGTGTCAAAGGCTAAGAGTAAGGCTCTCAAATGAGTTATAACTATGTTTAGGTCTAGGGTTTATTGGGAAGTTAGAGTTGAAGATTGCAGCTACTCCTCCACCTCGGCCTGTGCTTCTAGGAACATGAAAATATTATGACTTGGGGGGATGACTCATTTAAACTGACATATTCTTCCTGCTGCATCCAACTTTTAGTAAGACAAAATACATCGAATAGATGATTGCTTATTAAGTCATTTACTAACAAATTTAGAAGAGAAAGAGATCTGATATTTAATAATGCACATTTAATTGTTTTGGGGTTTTCTTCTGTAAAAGTAGTAGTCTTAGCTTTTGTTAGGTTATCATAATTAACTCCTTTTGTCGTTTTTGGTTTATGTAATTTAAACTACAAAAATAATTCCACTTAGAAAACACTATTTTAAACAATAAAGATTATGGTAATTATGGAAAAACATCGACATGGTTATGGTTGCCACAGGAGATTGCATGGTCCACACGATGGACAACGAGATCTCTACGATCTCTACCTGACAGCAACCCATAATTATTCACCAGCATTTATTTGTTCCAGTTGTTCCACCATATCACATTTCTATATTAAAACAACCAGGTGGCTATTTTTGTGTATATTCTGTGCCATATTCTTTTTTTGAACTTCTTCCAATAGCCACATCGCCTTCTTTTCCAACAAGTCTGCCCTCTGTCTTGCAGGACCGAGCTGACAAAGCAGCCCGATACAGCAAAATCCAGGAGGAGAAGGCTGCTAAGGAGGCCCTTTTACAGGCTAGACAGGCTGAGCAGGAGGCCAAGAAGGAGGCATTAGTCAGGGAGAGGAGGTAAGAAGTCCATGATGATTAAGGAGTGATATGTATATGGCTGAGAAAGTACATGTTTAGGCTGCCAGCAATGCAAGAGAATGTATAGTTTTGGGTGATACGTTATAATATAAGGTTATAATATGAGTATGTTTGTAGTTGATGATTCTTCCACTGACTTAATATAATATTAATTTCTGGGGAAGGAATATTGGTGCTATCTGAATATGCATTAAATATCACGGTGATGAAAATCATTTGTTTTACATGGTTTTACTCTGTTTTTATCATTTCAATATAAGGGGATGCAAACCTTTCCACCCAAGTGTACACTTGGGCCTTACCAAGTGTAGAAGTTGTTTTGGCAAAAAATAAAGTGGGTCAGTCATATTGACAAGCCTTAAAGGTTGTGTTTGGCCTTTAAACTGCTTAGCTCAATAGCCAACTTTATATAAAACAACAAAGGAATGAGTAAATGAAAACAAGGGTTACAGAACATGCATACAGGTGAATACACACTGATCAGGAATCTACTCTAATGAACAAGTCCTTGTGACTCATGTTCTATGTGTTCCCTGCTGGTACAGTATGTCTTTCAGCTTCCTGAGTAAGCACTGGTCTAAAGACAGAAGCACAGAAGGTCTGCTTAGGTGTGAAAGCACAGTTCAAAGGATGCATTTGGTCACACTGAACAGGCATGTTGCAGTTTTAGAAAATTGCTTTCACAGAAGTAAGGTCAAAGCTGTCTCGGTCAAAAAACATGTAGACCCTGTGAGGTATTATTCAAAATTAAAGGTGAAATTTGGCAAATGAATTTTGAACCAAATTCAGTATTTGGTTCAAAACTAAATTATCTTATGTCACAGGAATAACAATTCATACTATTTTATAACCCTGATATTAGTGGTTGATCGTTTTTGCCAGCTGTGGCAGAGTTGAACATGACTTCTCCAGTTGAATGTAGAGGTTGTAAAATTAAATCTAAACATTGTCTAATTTTTCTATTTTGGACAAGTATGTTCAGCTCAGCTACTTGCAAGTGGTCTAAAATGGTCAAATGTCAACGATCGGTAATGCACGTTGCAATGCTTTTATAATGTTTTAAATTGCAAAGTTCTGCCAAATTGACAAGGGATTGATTAAATTATTTGTTGTCATCTCAACATCACACAGTCCGACTAAATATTATGTGAAATACAAGCTTTCAAAGAATTTAATGTTATACTTATCGTAGTCCTAAATTGCCAGAAAATACAGTCTGACAGTCAAAGTCTGTTTCTGTTTTAAGTTAAACACAGAATCTCATCACCACCACAACTCATAAGAAAAAAATGAAGTATAACCAATCATCCACAATAATGCTAAGAAGCAGTGTAAACAGGGATATAGATAAGCACACTAATATTCATACACGACTTTTTAATTAGGTTGTCACTACCAGGTTAATGCTGTAGGGCCTATTTGACTCCAAACAATTAAATGGAACAGAGCCGTCATTTAAATTTACTGAAGTAAATGTTTTTTCTTCACATAGTCTGTCAGGTGTTCTAAATACATTTATGAGTTCTATTAAATAATGTGCTTACAGCTCACTCCTGCTTCTGTGAAATGTGTTGAATTTTAACTCTGTCTGTTATCAGTAACGTTGCAAGGATACAGTTCCGCCTCCCAGATGGCTCATTCTTGACAACCCAGTTTTCATCAAAGAGTACACTGCATGAGGCTCAACACTTTGCTGTTAAGGTTTGTCTACAATGATGTGTGTCTGTACAATGACTGTGTTATGCCCCTGTTTAGGGGTAGGAGTGAGGTATACAAGATAACAAAAAGGCTGTTCCCTCACTGGTCACCAAATCAAGGTGGATTCCAAGATTTACAAATAAGGGTATAATTCATTACTACAAAAATATGTAAAAATTTGATACAATAGTAATGCATTATGATTCAGACTAAAAAGTGCAGGATGGACCAATCAGCTGCCAGCACCACCCCCCAATTCAGCGAATCAGACATATCTCTGTCACACAGATCCACACAAACAAAGAGCACTCACACAAACAGTCACAGAAAACACAGCTAAAAAAATCAACAAATTAAATGGCATATGGTCAGGACCGTAAAAGTCTGTTTTGGGTGTATGGGTTTGGTAAAAAGTGAACCAACATAAACTTTATAAGTTTTTTTTCTACCCTGGGAATAATACTATAGATTAATTTCTGTTTTTAATCTAAATGATGATAAAATGGCAAAAAATAAAGAAAAATAGTGGATAAAATGCATTCAAAAGTCCAGATGAAAATGAAGCTGAAACATGGTAAATAAGTTTGCCATTTTCTTTTAAGTAAGTTCCAGGGGAGAATAGAGGATTTATAGAGGATATCTTTGCCTCTCTACTTTCTCTGACTGCTCAGTAGTGCATCCTAGCCATTCACATGGAATGCAGCACATGATCCCCTTTATAAAAAGACAGGTTGGCCCTTCTGCTTATACTCTTTTGACTATACACTTTCTTATTGTAACAGATGCATGATTTATTTATTTTATATGCTGTGGATTATGTATTTTGGTATTGCAATACACACGATAATAGTGAGGATATTTGTTATATCAAAAAGATGATGTTCTCCTATTGATATATTCCCTGGTTTGAGAATGGGAGGAAAACGTGTAAATTAAAAACGTATATCAAAAAAGTAATGGTCGAAGGGCAATATCTCACTACTGTACATTGTACACTGGTAAGCAGCATTTCATTCCAAAACAAAGATCACTTTAAACATAAAATGCAGATCACCTCACTTGAGATTATCAGAGAATTATTCAGAGGCACCATGTTCTTGGGTGTAAACATCAGACTACCTGAAATAGAAGCTGAACACCTCTCTGGTCAATCAGCAGCAACTGCACTTCTTGTAGTAAAAGAGCTTTCTTCCAACCTCCTCTTCCTACTACATTGTACATAGGCTGCATCTCTAGGTGGTTGAAAGAGTGGTGAAAACTGCAATGCTGTATGGAGACTCAACCCACCCTCACCATGGCCTGTTGACCCCTTTGCCTCCCGACAAAGACTCCAGCATACAGTACAACGACTACCTGAATCTGCTAAAGCTTATTTTCCTGGGTAGTCAGACAGCTTTCTCGAATACCCCTATAAACTATAAAAGCGATCATGTGGTCTAACTAAACAGAACGGCAAATCAAGCTGGGCTATTTGCATTACATAGTTTTTCTTGTAACAATAAATTAGTTTTATTTAACTATGGTTTGTTTTACTGTTCTTTTATATTTGTCTATTTTTAGGAGCTAGATGTAAATGCATTGCAATGCATAATTTTTTCATTTCATGTTTGTGGTTTAGAATGCGTGTCAGTGCAACACAAATATAGGTGGTTTCTCTTTTAGATTAGACCTACTACATGCAGTATTTTTTTCTTGTTCTCGTTGTTTGCCCTGACATTTTCAGGAAATGCAGTGAATAAAAGTCGGAAACAGGCTGTGGGAACCTGTCAGTAAATAGTTGGCTAGAGTTTCTGCTACACAGTCATGTTTATACTTTAGCATTTAAGTAAATGAAAGGGTGATCTTCACTGGTTATGGTTTTTGGTTTTTAGTTATAATTTGAGTAAAATCAATAATTTAGAATAATACAATTTTATGGTGTGTTTTTGTAACAGAATCATTGCAAAAAAATTGTGTCCTTATTTTTTCTCAGGAGGTGGGAAATCGCTATGGAAACTTCTCTCTAGCAACGATGTTCCCTCGACGGGAGTTCACCAGTGAAGACCTAAATAAAACTTTGGTGGAGCTAGAGCTTGCTCCAAGTGCTTCCATTGTGCTTCTTCCAGTGAGTAGACCACAGTCCGGCTTTCTTATCATTGAGTCACTTTAGAGTCACCCACCAGTACAAAATAAAGACTAGTGTTGTTTGTGTCTGCCTCCAAGTCTTCTCACTGCTCAATATAGCTTGATGGGCTGGCTTTAAAGAAATATGCTTTCTTCCAGTTGTTGACATTTTCTTAAATATTGGGATTTGGTTTTATTTGGATGTTTTTTCCTACAGCAGTCAGGCAGGCCTACTAACACTGCAGTCTCTTACCTGAGGGGTGGTTTCTGGACTATTGTGGGTACACTTCTCTACCCTCTGCTGGCCGTATGGCGGTTCCTGAGCTCCTTCCTGTTTGCAGCCCCAACCCATACTGAAGCACCATTCCGAGGCCCTGCTCAGCTGTCCTCATCTTACTCCAGCTCATCATCAAGCTCAGACAAATCAAAAAGGTGAGGGACAGTCGCTGTCCACAACAGTAGCTTGCACACTCATCAGCCAGAGCATGGATGAAAAGATTTTTACGTGAATGGCATTTGTTTGTTTGTTTTTTAATAGAAACTGTCTAAAGTGGCTCTGTGCATGAAGAACATATATGCATGTTGTAGAGAAGGAAGCATTGAGCAAATGAGTAAATAAAAAATTGTTGCAATGAGAGGTTTCAGCGCTGAACTCTTGAGTAAAAACTGGTGTGTTAATAAGACAAATGGACACAGTATTATGTGACTAGGTTAAAAGCTTGTTATGGTAAACTCAAATTATTTATTACAACAAAATAACAGTGTCCAACTCATTCAGCAAGCAGCTTCCTATTTTTAGCCAGTGTTGGGTATGTCACCTGATGCAGGTTGTTTCTGTGTCAGTACTTATTGGTTAAAGTGCTCTCTGAATTCAGTGATGCAAACGTGTCAATTTCGTCATGCACCTTTGAGTTGGTCTTTACAGAATTCTAGTGATAACATTACCTGTACTATTCATATTAATATTTGAACAAACATTCCATTTTAGAAGTTATTTGGGCGCATCACTGGAATTGACTTTGTATGTAGGCCTGATATGTAGGGCATAGATTTTGCAGTTGCTCCTGCATTAAGCCATAAAATATAGGAAGGATTGCTGCTTGTTTACACAGTAAGAGAATATAGGGACAGCATCGTGTTAAAGTGTTTCCAATGGAGTAAGAAGCAAATGAAAATATGTCGGCATTCCCTGTAGTCCCTTATCCACCTTGTTATCCAAGTGTTAACCACAGCGCATTGTAGATAAACAATGATTGTTAGAACCACTAAAATTAAACCTGGCTGTAAGGTATACCAACTGGTTAATTTGAGCAAGTTGTGTTGGACCTTCTGCCTGAGACACAAACCCTTGTCTCCCTATAATGATCAGGAAATCACATATGAGAGGGCGACAGAGAATCAATGATCAGTGTGTACTCTTGATTCTGTTTAAACTTCACTAAGTGACTGTCTGTTATTTATGTAGGGAGATATTGAGTGGGACGATGTGGTTAGCTCTGCCACCTAACACCTAGAAGGACCCTGGTTAGCTGCTAGCTTTCTGTGTCTTTTTATTGTTAACTCAAAAAACAATTTACAATAAATAGGAATAAATAACTATCATAACTAACAACTTCACATTGCAGACATATCAATAACAATTTAAATTATTGGGTGTTGAATAAAGAGGTGTAAGTGTCTAATAAAGAGGTGCAAATGTCTTGCCAGCAAATGAAAGGTAGCACAATCCATTGATGATTCTGGACAGTATTGTCTGTTTAGCATCCTGTTGCATATGGCGTATAGGCTTTTCTTCAGGCAGGAGGGAAAATCTACAGTGAGATCATTGTTAAGGGTCCCTGATAATCTTAGCTCTGTTAATGCAGAAACCAGTTGCAGATTATATGCAACAAAATCACTTTTTTTGTAGTTGTTTGTTTGTTGTTTGGTTATGTTATGCTGAATTCTGGTATTCATTTAGAGAACCTCTCTCCAAGAAAACTCTGGAGAAGCGGCCGGAGGACTTCAAGAAAGAGGGTAAAATCTGCAGGCTGAGGACTCAGGAAGACAGTGAGGATGACAACAACACCTGGAATGGGAACTCGACCCAGCAGATGTAATTCAGTGACAGCACCTCCTCTAGCTCTCCTGCTGTGAATTAGTTAAGCCTGACCAGTTAAAGGTTTTTGCTCCACTTCTGTTGATTCTTTTGTTTTCTCTTTGTCTTATTGTGTCCCAGGCTTATGCCCTGCACCTCACCTGCATGGTGAGATAATCAATAAAACCTTCTTTGGGTTTGACCTTAGGGTTTTAGTGGCAATTACATGATTGTGTCTTCTAACCTAGGCTGAGATTGCAACAGGTTGAAAGACTGTAAAAGGCTATACCACCTCCCTATCTTTCGGTTTATGCTCATGATACTAATAATTAATAATACTTTTAAATAACATTTAAAAATTCTTCATTACTGCTGTCAGACAATTGTAAATTGTCTTTGACATCAAACTTTTTGGAAATGAGCAAATAGAAGACATTGAACCTGAAAATGTTGCAATCTGAGCTTGGATTTATATTACGCTATGGGCTCTCAGCATTCTGAAAATGTTTCTCTTTTGAAGATTTTGGCTTGTTGCCAGTGTCTTCTCTGGATTGTCATCTAACAAATGTTTTTGTTTTAAATGTATTAAATAAAATATTAAAATGTTATCAAACTGCTTGCAGAGGATTGTAGATTTCCCACTGTTGCCACTTCTCCTAATAGACAGATGCACATACACCCACAGCGAAGAAAAAATGAAATATATACAAAATAAGATAAAAAAAAAATATGACCAGGCAGAAGTGTTGTATTATGAAAAACATAAGTACAAGGCCCAGGTGCTCCTAGTCACCCAAATGATGGTCTGACCACCTAAAAACTGCATTGCAGAACAAGCACAAGACCACACCCCCTTAATAAATGTATGATTGAAACTGACATAAAAACCTAAGATTATAATCCCTTGTGTACCAATGTAATAATTCAACAAATGTGTAATAATGAACATCTTAGTAAGGCCTCAGTATAATGAACAAAGTATATCACAATATACCTACCTACTTAGTCATTTGCCAAGGATGAATAAAAGAAGTTGTGAAGATTTTTGCATCTTCCATGGAAAAGGCATGTAAATCTTTTTCCTATAACATATTGCACATTTAGCTAGAACAAATCTTTCTTCATCAAAAGTAACAACAGTAGTTAAAGATTATGATTATTATAGTAAAATATTGAAAAGTTTGGTAAAATAAGTCAAAAGATTGTATCCCTCTTGATAAACCTAGGTAATCTTTGATATGTAATATCAGGGCAGCATGGTGGTGAAGTGGTTAGCGCTGCCACCTCACAGCTAGAAGGTTCTCAGTACAAATCTACCCGCTGTTTGCACCCGTACTGTGTAAGGTTGGCATGTTCTTCCCGATTCTTTTGTGAGTTTTCTTCATGTATTTCAGTTTCCACCCAGAGTCCAAAGACATACATGACTCTAAATTTGCTATATGTGTGAATTTGAGTGATGATGGTTGTCAGTCTGTGTTGGTACAGAGATAGTCTGGTGACCTGTCCAGGGTGTACTCTGCCTATTCTGTTCAGGGTCTTAGGGGCCTATTCCAGCTGTCAATGGGAAAGAGGCAATAAAAGATAATAAATGTCTCACGATGTTTTAGGTGTGTTAAACTGAACTTGGATTTTAATTTAGCAGTGGGTAGATCCCCAAGGACAGTCTCAAGTGGTTTCCTGAGAGCAACACAAACAATGGGATTTGGAAAATACCTTTCAAAAGACCTCAAAATTAAACTGTTAAACATTTATCAAGCTGGAGAGGGATATAAGAATATTTCATTGCATTTGGGGATACCAGTACTTACTTTCAAGACCATAATCCAGAATGGAAGAAATGTGGACACTAGGTCTGTGTCCGAAATCACTCCCTATTCACTCATTTCCTACTCCCTATATAATGTACAATAATTAATTTAATCAATAGTGAGCAGTCAATTGACATTTCACAACGGTTAAAATAATAATTTAGATATTGCATACAGTTTGTTATTACAAAAAGCAGTAGTTTTGGACAAGGTAACAAGTTAAAAACGCAAGCACTGTCCAATGGACTCTCATTGTTTGGTGATTAGGAATGAGCAGAAGGCTTCAAGTGAAATGAGTTGTTCTATCTTTAGCTCTGTTTGATGATTATTCAAACCAGAGGGGGGCAGCAAAACTGAATGCATGCTTCCATCCGCACTTGAGGAACAGTGAGTTGATAAATGTCACACAAATGTAAAGCATAATGGCTTTTGGTTCTTTGTAGAAGGGAGCATAAAAATAATGGAACCAAGCCAACACAAGCCTTATAAGTCGGCATAATACAGTGGGTAAACCTTCGTATGCTCAAAGAAAGCTACTCAGCTTTGGCATACAGTGATGTGTTATGCAATTACGACTCATAATAAACCTTAAGGCATTGTGATAGACTGTATTCAGAGGACCTTTGGTTGAGGCACTCATGTATAGCACATCAACATAATCAAGCAAAGGTAACCGATACAAGATATTTACGTGCTCTGACAGAGACGCAGGATTTGTTATGATAGTAAAGCATGAGCTTCACCCTCAATTTGATAACCAATTTGGTAATGTGTGCTTCAAAAAAAAAAAAACTCCTGATCAAGTAAAAAGCCCACATACTTTTAACTGAAAAATCGGTTTCCCTTGGGCAGTTGTTATTAGTGGGGTATTCTCATGTAAATCACACGAGCGTGAAAATACCATAACTTTGGATTTATTTCCATTTAAATTCAATTTCAGTGTCTGCAGATGAGACTGAACAATATTATTAGCAGCCTGTAAAAACTACGGCCTCGGCGAGTAAAGAAGAGCAGCAATACAGTACTGTGTCATCAGTATGTTCCAAATTTCATGAAATAATATGAACTCATGGGATAAGCCGAAAGGACAAAAAAAAAATGTGCATAATAGTGTATAGTATATGTATGTGAATAATAAAATAGTTTCCATAAGTGATTTCCTCTAATGGGTTATCCTGTGTTGTGTTGCATGGGTGCTGGAGCCTATCCCAGCTGTCAGAGCAAAAGGAAGGACACATCCTCGACAGGCCACTATCACATAGAGACATTCACATACATAAAACTTTTCACCACTCACATTCACACTTATGGGTCACCAGTCACCATTTAATCTAACGTGCATGTCTTTGGACTGCAAACACAAAGACTACATGCAAACTTCACAAAGAAAGGCCACTGTCAGTCTGTAATGCGAACCTTCAACCTCCAAGCAGCACTAGCCACTACCGTGCTGTATTACAACATTTAGATGTTGATCCTTACAATGTATTATTATATTTTATATCTCAATGCCTTATGTTTCACTACATACTGGGTTCTTATGTTTTGGACCCCTCTTCAATTTTAAATATGGCAGCCAAAATAAATTGGAACCACCACTTTGACCTCCATAATAAGCATATAGTAGAATTAAAACCGTTCTGACAGTTTCAACCCAAGAACTGAGAAAATCTAACCTTGTTAAAGTAGAAAGTAAGTATTGCGTTCCAATACAGTAGCTAAAGAGGTGTACCTAATGTTGTGCCTTATCACTGTATATTTTCTTTCATGCTTACTTTCACTTTTCCACTAGCCTTTTAGATTAATTACTTAGTAGCCAGGTAACCTACAGTGAAATAGCCATACTGTATGATGCTACTACTAAAGGGGTTTCAGTATTTTGTCAATCTGGAGTTCATTGTTTATGCTCTACCAACTGAGCTACAGCCTATTACATTTATTCATAAACAAAACTCATCAATCATACCACGGGTGGAAATGGCTAACTCTGCTTAGTCAAAGAGAGTGCCTTTAGCTTCAACAGTTTCAAGCTTTGACTTATCTTGAGAATTGTCTGTCAGTGTTTATGAACTTGACTGAAATTATGGTTACTATTAAAAGACAAGCCCTTACTAAGCTGTTAGGCAGCATAGCCAAAGACTGCACACAATTAGACATGCTCATAAGTTGTTATAACATTCAAATTCTTTTTTATCTCATTGATCTACACTCACTACCCCTTATGAAAAACTGAAAACTGTATGTATTCAGATACTTTGCAACAACACTTGAAATTTAGCTCAGGTAACTCCTAGTTCTCTTGACCATTGCTGAGATGTATCTTCACCTTGTCTGTAGTTTCCCAGTTGTAAAATAAATTGTTTGGACATTATTTTGAAAGGCACACAACTCTCTTTAGAAGGCTGCACAGCTGACGATGCATACTGAGCAACAGCCATGAGTTCAAAATGACTGCCTACAGAGTTCAGAAACAAGATTATTGCAAGTCACAGATATGGAGAAGGCTACAAAAAATGTATGCAGGTTCCAAAGAATGTAGTGACCTCCAGGACTCTACCAATAGGTGGTTACCCAGCCAAACTGCGTAATCAGGGTAGAAGAGCAACTGTGGCTCACGAGGTAGAGCAGTTTTTCACCAATCCCAGGGACATTGCTTCGATTCCCAGCTCCACGGTCACATCTTGTGTGACAAGTGTCTTCGAGTAAGTAACTGAACCCCAACTTGGTTGCTTCCGGTAAGTGTAGGGCAGCTGTATGGCAGAACTGTGTGTGCGTGTGTGTGAATGGGTGAATGAGAATCAGTATAAAGTGCTTTGAGTACCAATAAGGTAGAAAAGCACTATATAAGAGCAAACCATTAACCAGAAGAACCCGATGGTCACCCCAGAGATCCTGTGTGGAAATTGGACAAAGTTCCAGAAGGACAACAATCACTGCTGCCCTCGAACAATCTGGGCTTTATGGCAAAGTGGCTGGATGGAAGCCTCTACTCAGTGACTTCTTACTCAGTTCCTCACATTGAGGAACAAGATTGTCTGATCTGATGAAACCAAGACTGAACTGTCTGGCCTCAATTCTAAATGTTGTCCTGATCAGACAGATTGTTAGAATCCAAATTTAAACAGGATTTTCTTTCAGATTAGTTGGAGTTATTAATTCTACACAAATTCTAACAAACCTAGCTACTTTACTTAAGTCTCACACTTAATTGTTATCTTCTACAATTTTCAGGATTTTAAATTTCATGTTACAGCACTTGCAGGCAAATTTTGGATATTTTAAAATACATGTGCTTCAATGTTACCTTTCTCCTACTTTTTAGAATATTCAGCTTTTTATGAACATTTGGAAAATGAACATCTTTGCCATCTCAGATAAAACAGGTTCATCAAGATAGTTTCAGCATTGATTGGAAAATTATTGAATTTAGAATTGAATTTTTATTTGTTTTGGAAATGCTTTTTTCTAGACAAAGTAATTTCATTCAATATGGAATACAAATTTTTGAAATGAACTTTGAATATACATTCAGCTGATACAAATATTACTTCATCATCAAAAAATATCAAAAATGGTCTATGTATTTAAAATGTTGTAGTAAATTATGCAAAATTTTAAGTTTCCATTCCCTACATGGGGTTTCACGGTAAGGTAATGCAAATTTAGAAACTAAAACTAACATAATGATGTTACACATTATATTTAATCAAACTGTACATAATTGTATAGAATTAATTCAGCAAAATATGCTTGTTGATATTACTGGCAGATGCAAGTGTCAGAGAGCACTTCTTAACAAAAAGCATTCATATATGTACAGTGTTAGAACATAGTGAAGCTGAACAATATATTTTCCTATAGAGATCGAAAAACAAATCTAAAAAGAGCTTGAAAATGCAATTTACTGCTGTCAGTTGCCTGGATATACTACTGACAAACTACTATATCTATGTATCACTAACGATATGAACCACAACTTGTTTTGTATGTTCTCATCTTTTACATTGAAAGTTTCTATAATCACTTTGTAAATTATTTATACCCCTTCAACTTTTTGTTATAAATTTAATTTGAAATGTATACAAGACAACAAATTTGCTAATTTATTAAATATCAATCACAAGTTTACAAGAGTGTTAGGACTCATTGACAGACAGAAACCACAGCCTGATGGAAGTTTGCGAAGTGACATTTATGAAGGAAGATGACACCAAAAGTAATGTAAACTCCTATGGAAGTACACCAAGCACTATGTCTGGTGAGCTTTGAAACTGTAACCGCTGCCAAATGTGCTTGTACAAAATGGTTTAAGCCTAAATACTTCTAAAGGCAAGTATTTTGACATCCTTTAGTAGCTGTCAGTGAGAGGCTCAATAGGTCGCCAGTCCCTCCAGAGACGACAACTCACATTCATTTCAAATTACATTTACAACACAAACTGTGAAGGGGTCTGTACACGTACTGGCATAGTACTGAATGTAATGAAATTAATGAAATTACATACAGTATTGTTATAGTCTGGCAATCCAGTGCATACTGTATAACTATCAACTCTGCTACTGTATATATTAGAGGCTAAACTACATCACAGTGTATTTTCTGTTAGTAATAAAACAGTGAGCAAAGGACAGGTCTTATTCTCCATAAGTGTCCATAATGGTTAGACAAGACAACATGATGACAGTGAAAAAAATGCAATTGCAATCATGTGTAGACAGTATGTGCGATTAATTAATTAAAAAGAAAGTAAGCAATATAACCGTGAATGCAAATTATTTCAAATAACTTGATCATTATGAATGAAATACTGTATCAGCAAATATAAAATAGATACATAGGAGATGTGTTAGCACTGTGCTTTGCAGGTGTGTTCATTACTCTCCAGTGAAGGTTGGGTTGGCCACAGTTGTGGTGGCATTCTGAAACAGTGGGTTATCAGCCTGGTAATAGAGGAAACCCAGTAATTTGTTAGTGTCCATCTACAATGTTTTTTTTTTTATGTAAGACATTACCTGACATAGACATAAAACAAAGGAACTATTTGTACCATGAAAGCCACATTTCTAGAGTTCCTGAACAAATTGTATTACTAAAATTGTACAGATATACCAATCAGTAACACATTAGTTCAATCGCTTCCATTTTCATCGTAGTTAAATTTAAGATTTAAATTTAAAAAGATAAACCAAAGTGTTTGTGACTTATTCAGTAATATATTCTGGAACCAGCTTAAATAATAAAGCATAACAAGATTAAGTAATATTCAATGTTTCAAGACACTTAAGTGTTTTAAATCAAGTACAAGATATTTCAGTTTCACAAGGATAAAGCACCAGAAAAAAGGAAAGATTGGAAAGAAAGAAAAGAAAGAAAGAAATCTGCATGCTTGAGAAATAGAGGAGATGTTGACCACATCTATGACCACATGTACACGTTGTAGAGGGGATGGATGTCTAGCTTTCATCCGGGGTAGAAAACAAGGAGAGTGATACAGTGTTTTATTGAAATGGTCAGGGTGTCTCATCTTGTGGCAAAAGCTGGAAGCTGCCACCTCTTAAGTGAAGAAAATGGCAAAGTCATATTCGGTGACAGGTGTTTAAGGGGGAGGGATGAACTGAAAGTGGACAACAGCCTTCTACGGTCTAACCTTCTTCTGTTTTTGTGTTAGTGGTGCTGTGAGCGAAAGACACGTGGGCTTTGAAATTCAGCTCGAGCAGAGGGTTTGGGATTTGTGCCACTTCCTCAGAGCAGCAGAGAGTGTGGTAATTTGCTTATGCATCAGATCAGTGAGCGGGGAATTAGTGACGTGCTATATTCCTTCCTGATCCAATACCGAATAAAACTTAAGCTGGTATTGCTAATACCAATACCAATACTTTATACTGTACAAATAACAAAGAGGGAAAAGATATAGATATATTAACAACAGAGACTGATGGAGAAGAGAAGATATGAGGCATTATCTCCAAAGGTCTGCTCCTTTTCTTAAACAGGAAATGGTGTCACCCTGGTCACAATATATTAAAATCTCTAAAGTTGCAACCCTGATCTTTATATAGATAGTTATGGTGGTGCTACATATTGTACTAATATTGTTAATATAATCATTATAATCATCATATTATTGTGTGAAAAGTGAAACCTAAACAGACATGAATCACTTCACATTGGTCAGTCATAAACATTGCCATCATGTGGCTACATACTAGATACCAGTGTTGCCACTGCAAAAAAACAACAACAGACAAATAGATTGAAAATGTCCATAGTGTTCTTAGAGGCTCATGCTTTTACCCTGAGCTGACATAGAGAAGTAGTTTATATCAATCAGGTATTTTTATACTATACAGCTTAATTACAGTGAATCATATTTTAGTGCATATGGGGGTTGTGCAGCCATAGACTGCTAAGGTGGTCATGCTACCTTTTGTTCTCCATGACATTATTAAGACTACCTTTGTAAATGCTGATCACTGTGTAGTGGATAGATATACTGTACACACTCACTATTTATATTGATCTAATTGTTTTTCATAAGCAGCTTTCCATTCAAATAAAGGTCAGAATGCTACTTTGCACAATGCTTAAAAAAACTGAAGGTAACAAAAAAGATAACAAAAACACATCTACATTGTTTATTATTGTTTCCAGTAATATTAAAATCATCTCACCTCTGCCCACTTGGATTTCTTTTTTTCATTTTCAAACTTCCTGAACTCTTTCAGGTCCTTTATATGGATAAGTAGCTTGATGAGCATTAGCAGTATGATGCCAATGAGAGCCACAGATGCAATAGAGCCTCCAATAATAGCTATGACGCTTGGTGGTTCGGGACAGTCTGAAAACACAATTCACAGAATCATTTATACATTTATAAAATGTTAAGAGAGAGGGGGGATTAAATTTTCTAAACCCTTTTTCAAAACCCTACAGTCAGCGCAGGAGGTAGAGTGGTCATCCACCAATCCCGCAGTTGTTGGTTCAATCCCTGGGTCCTCTGATCATATATCAGAGTGTCCTTGAGCAAGACACTGAACCCCAATTTAGTTGCTCCCAGTGAGTGTAATCCAGCTGCTGCCAAGTGCCAGCTCCCCCATCTGTGTGTGTGTGATTATGATTATGACCGGGTGCATGAGAAGCAGTGTAATCCTTCAGGTTAAGAGAAAAGGATCTAAATCCTTGGGTAAAACAGAGGCCGTGCAAAAAGCAACCAGAAGGTTCTGCGTTGCTCTTTCTACACTCGAAGCTGTTTGGAGAGAAGCCTTGCTGAGCATACCAGATACCATAGAGCTTAGAGCGCAAACATCCTCCAGCTTGGGTCCACACAGGTATACCACATGACCTATTGTGAGTTGACAACATGTTTTTATTACTGAGGGTCTCAGTCCACTGACAGTTTTAAAATGCAAACCATAATGGTAAATGGCCTGCACTACCTTTTGGTACTCGAAGCGCTTTAGACTGCTTCTCATTCACCCATTTGCCCTCACATTCACACACCTATTGGGGAGCTGCTATGCACTCACCAGGAGAAACTAAGTTGGGCTTCAGTGTTTTGCTCAAGGACACTTCGACATGTGACCAGAGAAGCTGGGGATCAAACCAACAACTGTGGGATCGATGGACGAAAGGAACCACACAATTAAGACAACATAGATGCAATGAGATTATTTATTATTAAAACATGTCCTCTAAAAGACACACTAGACAAAATGGATTTTCATTTTGTACGTTTTCCTTCAATCTTAGCTAAAACACCCTGTGGGTGACTGTGGTGCGTAGAGCAGTTGTCCACCAGTGTTTCTAAGTAAGACACTTAGCCCCAGTTTAAGTTGTTCCTGGTGAGTGTTGCTTCACCATTGGTGTGTCTATGATTGTGAGTGCAAATGGTTGAATGAGAAGCAGTGTAAATAGGTAGAATACTACCGTTTTCCTCCTAGTTTATTTGACACTGTGGTAGGATCTTCTAGCTACTCCCCAAGATAGTTTTATCCTGCTCTTTTCCAAGAAAGCCCAGCAGGCAGGCTGAGTTGTCTGTCTGTTATATCTCCCACTACCAGAGCTTTAATTCTTAGGTACAAATGTTCAACTCTGTCAACTCTTGGTCTATGGAAATTAAACAACAACCACCACTAACCCCAATGCACTAAAGAGATCCACAACATACCAAATCAGAGATACAGTATATTGTCTGTTATTAAGCCAGGTACACAGTAGGTCTGTCGTGAGCTGCCCTATCACTTACCTCACCCTATTTGCCAAAACCTTGGACAGGAGTTTATAATTGGTCCAGAGGAGACAAGCGCCACCAATTCCTTATATCAAGAAACTCACCCCTTCTTAGGGAGAAGGTAAGAACAGCTCTCCTACAATTCCGAGACAGTGGACCCTTTCTCAGGCTGTCAATAAGGACTAACCAAAAATCTTCACCTATTGACGCCCAGAAGAACTTATAAAACTTGACAGGCCATGAATGCCTGAAGATTAACCACTCTGCAGACCAAAAACTGAAGCAATCAGTTCTTCTGTAGATATCTCAGCTTCCAGCTCTGCATTGGCCTCTGAGATCTTTGGCAGATCAGCAAAAAAGAGTTCAGAAACGTTAAGGTGTACTGACCTAAAAAGATTGCCTAAAAACAAGCTGCAAACCTTCGAATGTCAGCAGACATTTTCCTCCTCTTCCCATTCTTTGGCTCCAGTCCAAAGAAAAAACTATAATGTGTATCCATCGGCAAGCCTTTTTGAAATCTACTGTGTACCACAATTTCTTTTCTAAGTGACAAACATGAGGTGATGCCAATAAGCACTGGTTACAGGTCATTAGGTACCCCGCTGGCATAATAAGCTGTCCAAAAGATAAGCTGAGAAAAGATAATAAGCTGCAAATTCAGCATCCTGAAACTGTACACTAAGCGTAAGGAAGGAGGCCGAGGATTAGTGAGCATCAGAGCCACTATCCAGGTTGAAACAACCAAGATCCATGAATACATCAGGAAGATAGCCCCACGTGATGACATGCTTAGGGAATACCTCAGGCAGCAGAAACCAAAGAAGCAAGGGAAAAAAGAGCAGAATTCGTTATGGAAGGACATACCCTTACTCGGCATGTACCACCTTCAGATAGAAGAAGGGGCTCAGGCCCTTGGGCGGTTGAGGCTGGGGTCTACCAGGACTCTAGGGGCAGGCTGTGCAAAGATGCCCCTGAGACAATCGAGCACACAACAGCAGTGTGCAAGATACTAACATAAATACCTATAACCATAGCCAAGTGGCTGGCATAGTGTACTGAAACATCTGTGCCGGCACCATGGTAGACTAAAGTGTGCATATTTCATCATCATCTTACCTCTCTGTTTCAGAATTTGAGCCCTGTAGTTATCCTTTCCAACCAGCTGTTCCAGGGCAAATTTGATCCAGCAGCTCTCTGAGTCTTTCTGCTGGCATACTTTGGTTGATATTGTCATCTGGTCTACCATTTCATAATAAATGCTTTTGCTGCAGGTCTCGCTACAGTTTTTTTTATAGGGACCTGAGTTAAATCCTAGGCATTCAATGCAGTTCCTGAAAACACAATAAATAAAAGTTAATACTTTGGACTCACATCTTAAGGTCGCAGACCGGAAGAGGAACTACTAAGGAAGAGGAACTAATTAAATATAATTAGAATATAGGTGTAGTGTAAGTTTGGACTCCTTACAGTTTGGTCTGGCATGGATCAGGGCAACCAAGACAAGTCTTGCATTGTGGACGCTGGTATCCCTCATTGCATTCACAGCGATTACACTTGCAGGTCCCTCTGCCGTGGCACACAGTGTTGTTAATGGTACGACAGCCCTCCTCAGACACTATGCATTGACAAGCTGAGCCCTCAAAGCCTGGATTGCATTCACATTTGCCACAATTGCACCTACCATTCCCTGGAAGTTGTAAAGAATAGTTAGGACAGTCAGTACTCGCATTTGTGCTAATCAACTTATGCTGCCCCCACCCCTTTTCTCACATTTACTAATGAATGTCCCTGTTGCTTGTATTATTTTATCATAGAGTTGTAGGGCAGAAAATGCATTCAATGAGTATGTTATATCTTGTGGTGAGAAATAATTGCAATTAGAAAGCTCTACCTCCACACAGTTTGTTCTGAGACTTCTCACAGTGTTCATCGTCACACTCGCAAAAGTCACCATGGTAACTGCTTCCACTATCTGTTTTGTGGCATTTACACCTGCCACACACACAGTCTCCTCGCCCCTCACACTCTGTGCCATTCTGCCTCTGACAGGATGCTCTCAGGGAGCGCTCTTCTTTGGAACACTCACAGAATTGACCGACAAAGCCATCATGGCACCTGAATAAAGAGAGAAAGGCTCATTAAACTTAAAAATTTGGAAAAGATTTAGATTTATTTTGCATCATCTGTCTCTACCTAGCAATTTTTAATAGACAATAGATTTTGAACCAAACCCCACTTTAAAGATTTCCACACAAACAATGTGTACATAGTGCTCCAAACTAGCCTAAACCTATCTGGCTCCAGCACATACAACTTGAAAATAAAACTGAAATCTCATTTTGTCTTTTTAAATAGTTTTGAAGTAAGGATAATACCTTTCGATTTTCTGGGGGAGCTGCTATGCAGTAGTTATTTAATTGGTGTGTGATTGTGAGTGCAAATGGGTAAATGAGAAATATATGTAAAAAGCGATCTATATAAGTGCAGACCGTTTATCATTTAAAGGACAGAGATCACTGTGTGCAGGCTAATCCCACTTATCCTGTCCCCTACCCCCTTTTCTCACATTTACTACAACCAAACAGAATCCCTCTGGTGCTTGTATTATTTGTATTGGTATTATTTGTAAAAAGAAAATACAAAAAAGAATAAAAATATTCATTGTGTAAGTAGTAAATCTTACTTGCAAATACCACAGCTGACTTTGCCCTTGTCTTTGCAGTGTTGGTGGTTTTTGTTGTCCTCTGGGTCTCCGCATTCACACTCACAGTTTGTAGATAAGGTTACTGTCAATGTATCTTTGATGCCCAGTGGTTTGATAGTAAAAGATTTGTCTTTCATACATGAGTGTGCTGTTACTGTTACATTAAAAGATATCTGGGGATGGCAGTTAGGATTAGAAGGTTAAATGGAGGTGTCAAGTATTAAGTTTAAAGTTCAGAAAACTTAACATTTTCATCTAATAATATAAATGTAATATTCACTTCATTCACCCGCTAATTTATAACAAAAAGTTAAGTTTTTAAACAGTTCTTAATGTAATAATAATGTCTATATACTAGTATGTATATGAAATTATTCTATGGTGGCTACAACTGCTTTTTGTTATGTATCTATTTTTGGTAATCCGAACTTCCACTGACATGACTTTCATTGATGAAGTGATGGGATTTTTTTAATATGTATCCAACAATGTAACAAGAACTCAATGCACTTAATATGTGACTATTAAACAGAAAGCTTTTTTAAATTAGAAAAATAACTGACCATTTGTCCCACAAGGACATTGTCACAAACCCCTTCGCTGCCTCCTGCTGGTCCTGCTTCTTTACATATAGGGGTGTAGACAACTCTCACATTATCAGGGAGATTGTCATGGGTCACAGTTACTTTGGAGGACAACTTCTGTTATAGATTATACATTTGAGAACAGTGTAAAACAGCAGAAAAATCATGAAATATGATTGTACATGCATTAAGGCTTTAGAATACAGGGTAAGTACAGTGAACATACTGTGTACTTTTTAGTAACTTTTTAAAGGAACTTTTTAGTAACAATGGTGTACATTACCTATGGATATATATTTGTTGTTTTCTGATAACAATGAGCAAACTTTGGGGAATACCCGGGTAACAAGATCAGAATAAGAAAAATACCTACAGTTTAAGTATTTTGTAGTTGAGGGGTACTTATTAACTAATTTGATTATAGGTGAAAATACGTACTGTGTAACTACTGTGAAACTACTGATAGGAAGAAGGTAAAAGGCTCCACTTTAAATTACAGGGGTTTATATTTAATAAAGCGCTAACCTACACCTATCATGTGATATTAATTGCTTATCAATAAGGTATTAAAAACACTAAAGTTCAACTGATTTAATTTGGTTTTCCATGCAAATGAAAGCATAATTGCTGTTTATTTTCCCCAAAATTAATATATATAAATCGCTTGGTTAACGGTTCTTATATAGTTGGTACAACAAATGAGAGCTGTAATTTAAAGTGGAGCCTCTTACCCCTCTACCCTTCTTATGTATAAGTCCCAGGCTGTAATCTAAAGTGTTACAATACCTGCTCTCAAAAGAATAATAATAGCATACTTACATTATAAGCATCTTCAATCAACTGAACAACATTTTTAGAATCTGACGACAGAACTCCAACCTCTGATTTTGGAATCATTTTAGATAGTTGCTGGGCAAAAATTAGGTGAAATTAAAAGAATATAGAAGTCATAATGCATAAGTAAAAATATATGCTTTATAGATTAGCAAAACAAAAGTTAAAAGTTAGTTTACCTTGTACACATTTTCCACATTTTTTGTTACTGCAAATATTGGCTGAATATTGTTTTTTTCCAACTGCACAGCTAGCTGTCCAACAGATGGGTAGTCCTGCACACAGCCATTACAGAATATAATTAAGCTCCTTTCAGGCATGTACTGTTTTCCAATATTCTGAGGGTTCACTAAATGTCTGAATGAGCACCCATGTCATGTTTCTGTAAAGGTATTGACAGTAATCCTACTAGGTCACACCTAGTAGGTCAGTATTAGAGCCCCTTTCTTTGTCCACAGGGTGTGTATGCAAGAATGCAAATGTCCGAGTGGTATTATTCTCTTGAGGCTTTTGAATAATCTCATCAGTTAATTATTTCTTTTCTCTCTCCACTTTCCACATACCCCAACTGTTAAAGGCAGATGGCCACCCAGCCTGAGCCTAGTTCTGCTGGAGGTTTCTTCTGTTAAGGGGAGTTTTTCCTCTATACCGTTGCATTGGGCTAGCTCAAGGAGGATCGTCCATAGAGGGTCAATGGTTCAATTCCCGTGCCCTCCTGGCTATATGTCAAAGTGACCTTGGGCAAGACACTGAACCCCAACTGGCTCCTGGTGGGTCAGGTGAGCACCTTGCCTGGCAGCCACAAGTATTGGTGAGTGTGCATGTGAATGGGTGAATAAAAAGCAACATAGTAAAGTGCTTTGGATAAAAGCACGTACTTTTAAATTGTCAAAGTTGAGTTGTCAATGAGTTGTTGTAATTCTTTCTTAATCCATTTTAAATAAAAAGCATGGCTGATTTAGTGGAGTGAAGTTGGAAGTTTGGTGCTTCTAACTTGCATAATCTTCAGGCTACTCCTTTCTGAATTATTTAATCCTTGCAACGCTTACAGTTGACTTTGGCCTTTTTATAGTTTAGGCAGGTAGAGGCTGAAAATCTTAATCTTAGGTTTAGACCAATATAGGGTTCCTGGACAAACATTTGTTGCTCTAACATTATGGAGCTAGATCAACATGGCTTTTGGCTTGTTCCTTCAGGGGTTGCCACAGCAGAAGCTGTTCCGCACTTTGATTTGGCATGAGTTTTTTCGCTGGATGCCTTTCCTGCTGCAACCCTCCCATTTTTTATCCAGGTTTGGGTCTGACACCGGGGTGGACCTCGGGGCTGGGCAGGGCAGGATTCAAACCCATGGTCTTGTGCATCCCATCCCACTGCTCTACCACTCATCCACCAGGCATCCCTGTCTACCAGGCCCCACTGTAAACATTCTGGAACAACATATTGCTAAAATTGAAAATGTGGTATCAAAGTACAATATGGACCTGATGTAGACTACTTCTTTCAGTCTAAATCATAGACTGCAAGGTCTGTATGTTAGAGTTTACCCAAGTAAAGGTAGGGACAGGGAATTAAATAAGGGTTAGAGGCACCAAATTAAGGAGCACACGACAAGGATAACTAAAAATAACTAAAAAAGAGGTTAAAATATACATGGGCAAAACCAAGAATGGAGGCAGATGCATTAACATAAAAGGACCGGGATGAACAAATTAAACAAGGTGAAAACCATAAACCAAACGTTCAGAAAACAAAGAAAACAAAGTTAAATAGCTGAAAGCAGGCAGAGAAAACAGAGAATTCATGGGTAATCACAGGAAGTGTATGTTGCGGGGAACTTTAAGTAGAGATCTTATCAAAAGGATAAACAACAGTTGAGCGGGTGCAGAAATGAGGAAGAGCAATAAAACGACACGGAACACCTGTGGGTGTGAGAAACAGGGAAGACTGGGCAGGTGAGAGAGAGAGGCAGAGAGCCAGATAGGGAGAGCCAAAGAGGTGCCTGCTATCTGGTTGCAGTAGAAGCCATACAGTAAACCCTGCCTAGATAATGATAGTGAATAGAACATGAGCCAAATTTAAAATGAAAAGTAAACATTTCCAAAACGTGTAATTTATGTCAGATATTATCACACTACTTGCTGTACAACTTGTCATTTTTCTGCTTTTTAATAGGTAATTTGATGATATATATGGTTTTGTATCATCATACTCCAAACACAGATGGCATGCAGCATGTAGTGCGATGTCAGGAAAGAACCTTTTGTCCACCACTCCACCCTCACTGTAGCTGTATTTGCACCTCTAGGGTCAACAAGATACAGCTATTACAGATTTAAGTTCAGGTATTAGAGCTGACAGAAAGAACAGACTACAAGGTATCGGGGACCACAACAAGGTAGAAGTGAAAGGTTCAGTGTGTAGGTGTGGAGGCACGCAGTTTCTTACCTTGTTCAGTGGAATTGAATTTTCACAAACACATTTACACATTGTAAATGTATTTGTGAAATTACCATTCGTAAATGTGTATTGTAGGATTACTCCGTTATCGGCTCAGTTTAGAAATGTGGATTTCAAACAATGTTCAGTGTTCATCATACAACAATCTCTGGAGTAGATAATTGTTAGATTACCAAAAGTTTGCCTATACAAAGGACATGTCTAATCCCTTTCACCCATTTCAAAAACACCTTAAAAAAAACGAAAGTAGCTTTGTAGTCCCCAGAACCAAGATTACCCAAGACTCAACCCATCTCCTCTGTGCAGCTCTATTTATCGTTGTCCATACACATTCACAGTTTCAACTATTCAGTACTATATACTCACAGCCCACCCTTTTCACTCCACAAAATCTTTTCATCTTTTACTGTTATGTTAATTTCTTTATTATTATTATTATTATTGTTATTATTATGGTGTTGTTGCAAGTGAACAACTTGCAATGCAAGTGAAAAGCAAAAATAGGCTCACTTTAATGCAAGTGCACAAGTTTAAGAAGTTTGTTGTGGTAAAAGTGACGCATTTTGTAAATATTAAGTTCAACCTAGTAGATTGCCACTGTACTTTTAATGGAAAGGTGACCAGGGTGCTCATTCAGATATGACTCTGACATATTCAGCTGCTCTTTAAAAGACAGAAAATCCATGTAATGTGCTGTAGTTTGCTATAATTTGCCAAATCCATATTACTGGTTGATTCCTTCATACGATTCTTCACATACCATGTCAGTGCTCTTGGTATAAAGGTTTTCCTCCATGTGACACTTTTCATCATTGGGTTCCAGTATGCCAGCCAACTTTCCATCCCCAGCCATGTGGAATCCAGCATCAGTGGCCAGCACAATCAGTCGAGTGCTGCTATTCCTCCAACCTATTTTGTCCTAGTCAACAATATGTGTTAATGGCCATTTAATCATAAAAAACGTTTTGGCTAAAAAGTGCTATCATGTAAAATACTTTTATATCTAAGTAACACGCTTCACAAAAAACTTTTGATTAAAAATACAATTGCTAGTAGATTGTCATCTTTTGCTGTAAGACATTTATAAGTTCAAAATCTGGAGACCGTTAATGACCTGTGTCCCACCTACTAGGTTTAGTTTACCAGAATATTTGCTTAGGGATAGGCAGAGATTGTGTTTTTAATTTTAACAGAAAAATGCCCTCATTGCCTATTAAGAAACCATTTTTTCATATTTAAACAAGACATCGGTGCTTCACATTAACGAAGCTTTGACTTTTGTAAGCAAACCATAAAGCAACAATTTAAACTGCCATAAGCAGATATTGATGTTTGAAGCAAGTGTGCTGTTCAATATAAACCTTCTTCTGTTTACATAATCTGAGTGCTAAATTGATTTTTGATTGCTAATGTAGTGTAAGGATAAACAGACAGCACCATGAGAGAAGGGCAGTGCTGTGGGCACATTTGGCTCCTGCTTTGAGTTGGTTACTATGGCTGTTCTAGTTTCCATTTAAAGTTGTTGTCAATATCAGCCACAAGCTGCACCCAGGAAGCTAGCACTGAGTGTCTTACTCAAGGACACACCTGGTATGCACCAGGTGGCAGGGATTTGTTCTGCAGACTTCTGCATCCCAACATGACGCCCTACCTATTAAGCTACCAGGCCACCATCTTAAATTGTGTTGTGCAATAATGACTCTAAATGTGGTAAATACTGTATGAAATAATAATGAAAGAAATACATGTGTTGTTGAATCCTGTTGTTGTTATGTCTATCATATAGGATAAAAAAAGATATAGAATGACAATAATGCTTATAATTCCTATATGCTGATTTATTTATCCATTAAAATTTTTATAGCTTGCCTAGATTTTGTCTTATTTATTAATTACTTGGTCAACTGCGTAGTTAGGACAACAGAGGGACTCCAGGTACATAGATAATCCACTCAATGATACGGTCTTCAACTCATTTAAAACATGATGAGTCATATCAATATTTACTATATTTGCTAACAAGTAATGACATTCATTCTTCCATCTGTTATCTAAACTACTTACTTTTAAGGGTCCCTGATTAACAAATCACAGACGTAGGAGTGAATACAAAGTTGTAGGTTGGAGCTAAAGGTGATTTTAGGTGTGTGAGGCAGACTGAGGGCTGCGCATGTGTAAAAACTAGGGGTGCACATTAACTGATTTATAATGGAAAATCAAAACATGAGTAAGAGATACATCTGCATCACATAAAAACAACAGGTTCAAAGTACATTCTGTTAAAAAATCGATACAGCTGTCAAAGAACGATGTCTTGCAAGTTTTGGTCTGTGTCCCTGCATTGTGTTTGTGTGTTAGTGTGTGTGTGAGAGAGAGACACAGCTTTTCCTACTGGCATCTAATCACAAACCAAATTCTTATGAGTGCACTTCTGTAGCCTACTGAAATTAGTCAAATGTAATAATGTTATATATAATCACAATGATTTAGTAACTGATTTATATATTATATTAAGCCTCTGCATTTGAAAAAAAAAATCTGCAGTTCAGTATAGTACTATAGCAAATGTACCATGATACTATGAAGAGAAGGCAAGAACTTAATGCAAAAACAAAGTCTGAGATGAGAATTGTGACAGTATTAGAATTACTAAAGTACTACATTTGCCTTCAGATACTAGGCTTTCGATTTGATAATTTTTTAATAAACACTTCTCACCCCACATACAGCAGCCTGCATCATGGCGTCAAGACTTCCTTCTGGTGGATCCAAGTTACCAGAAATGTACTGTGCTGTCACCTTTTCTTTGTACTCAACCTCCTTTGGTGTCATACTGAGTACATGTCTATAGCCAAAGGCAGCCTGACACTGCTGGTCATTCTCATCACATGGCTTCTGCAGTTTCTCCTTGTTGGTGTTAGTATAAGGAAGGACTGTCTTATCAACAAAGGCACCAAACCCTGTTTTTATAGAAATTGCTATTACTTTCAAAGTTAAGCACTTAATCAAGCATTTCAGACCACTGAAATTTATAAATATGTAAAAACAAATGGCAGAATCAACTATCACCAGATAATAATTTTTTTTATGGCATGTAAGACTTACAACTGCCTGATTTCTCAGCATGTATTATGTCTAAGACAGGCTAGTGAAGAGTCTCTAATTCTAAGTGGTCACTGAACTCTAAGAGAGTGATATGGAAAATACTGAAGGTTCTGCATATTGCAACAGATGTTTGTTGTTTAACTCAGGAAGCAGAGTTTACGTAAAACTGCCTGTCACACTGTGATCAATCTGCAACAGCTGACTGTACAACTACAGCTAATGTGATCAAGAAGACAGATAGGAGGGTACTTGGTGTGTCAGTGGACAAGAGATTGTGGTGGAACAAGGAAGTCCAGGAGTCTATACAGAGAAAGAGATTAGCTAAGACATTTGACACTGAGAGAACTGAAGAGAGTAGACACCATAAGGTGAAGGTAGAGGTAGCAAAGGCCAAACAAAGAGCATATGATGACTTGTATGATAGGTTGGACACTAAAGAGGGAGAGGTGGATTTGTACAGGTTGGTGAGACAAAAAGATAGAGATGGGAAGGATGTGCAGCAGGTTAGTCCTTAAAGATAAGGATGGAAATCTATTGACAGGTGCTAAGTGCTAAGATTAAAGGAGTACTTTGAAGAGTTGATGAATGAGGAAAATTAAAGAGAAGGAAGACTAGAAAATGTTACAGGTGTGGAACAGGAGGTAGCAAAGATAAGTAAGAGGGTGTTGTAGAGGATGAAGAGTGGAAAAGCAGTTGATCTTCATGACATACCGTTAAGGATATGGAAGTGTTTAGGAGAGGTGGCAGTAAAGTTTCTGACTATTTAGTTTACCAAGATCTTGGAGAGCCAGAAAGTCCCAGAGGAATAGAGGACAAGTGTACCCACGCCGATTTTTTAAAAACAATGGAGATGTGCAGAGCTGTGGCAACTACAGAGGGATAAAGCTGATGAGCCACACAGTGAAGTTCTGTGGAAGAGTAGTGGAAGCTCGGCTAATGCCAGAGGTGAGCATTTGTGTGCAGCAATATGTTTTAATGCCTAGAAAGAGTCCAACAGATGCAGTATTTGCTTTGAGGATGCTGATGGAGAAGTACAGAGAAGGTCATAGGGAGTTGCATTGTGTCTTCGTAGATTTAGAAAAAGCGTATGACAGGGTGCCGAGAGAGGAGCTGTGGTATTGTATGAGGAGTGGCAGAAAAAAATCTGTAAGACATTGGTGAGGTGTGCTGTATGTGTGAAAGAGTTCAAGGTTGAGGTGGGTCTGCATCAAGGATCAGCTCTGAGCACCTTCCTGTTTGCCCTGGTGATGGACAAGCTGATAAATAAGGTTAGGAATATGATGCTTGCAGATGAGATTGTGATCTTTATCATAGAAGGGAGCCAGTGGAGGTATGCTCTGTAAAGCATAGGAATTAAGGTTAGCCGCAGAAAGACACAAATTATGTGTGTGAATGAGAGGGACCCAAGTGAAACAGTAAGGTTACAGGGAGCACAGGTACTTAGGGTCAATGGTTAAGAGCAAAGGTGAGCGTGGAAAAGAGATAAGGAGGAGTATGCAAGTAGGTTTTAATGGGTAAGAAAAAGTGTCAGCCGTGTTGTGGGATAAAAGAGTATCAGCGAGAATGAAAGGAAAGGTGTTCAAGACATTGGTGAGACCAGCGATGTTGTACGACTTGGAGACAGTGGCACTGAAGAAAAGACAGGAGATGTATCAGAGCTTAAGATGTTGAGGTTTTCGTTGGAATTAAGGATGGATAGGATCACAAATGAGTACATTAGAGTGACAGCTTTAGATGTTTTGGAGATAAAGTCAGAGGGGCCAGATTCATTTGGTTTGGACATTTTCAGAGGAAAGAATGTGAATATAAATATCGATAGAAGGATGATGAGCTTGGAGCTGTCATGGAGTTGGTCTAGAGGAAGACCAAAGATGAGATTTATGGATGCAGTGATATAGGACATGAAGTTGGTTGGTGTGAGAGAAGAGGATGCACACAGAAAAGGGTTGGATGGGGGAAGGTGAGGTCACAGTGGCAACCCTTGGAAGGGATTAGCCGAAACAAAAAGAAGATAATGTCATCCAATTTCACTTTTCTCTATTGTGAACAAATAAAACTACTACCACCTTAATAATTAGTGCCACCTTAGTAATAATTACATTAATACGTTTGTTTGAAAAATATTTGTGTAATCTTTTGAATCATTCTCTTAAAAACAATCATTTTCTCATCCTTTCTTTTCTGTGATAAGTATATAGTATTTGTAACCAGTACTGTAGGTATTTTATATATTTAATATATTAGATTATTAATATTAATGCATATATTAGAAAATATTTATTAAAGTGTAAATTTTGGCTGTATTCTGAAGACATTCCAAATTATGTCTATACTTATTTTAGATGATGATCAGATTAAGATTTCAATACCATTACCTATTTTAGCATAATCAGTGATTTTTTTCAGAGCTGCAAAAAGTTCTTGTCCCAGATCTTTGACATTTTCTAAGTCATCTTTCATGGAGTAAGACAGGTCCATCAGATAGTAGAGATCAACTGGATAACCCTGAACTCTTCTAAATGAAACAGGGAATGTCATTGGAAGGCCTGCAAAAAATGTAAACATAGAGACAAAGCCATAAAAAGAAAGAAGAAAAAAATAAATATTACAATTTTCATTATGATAAAGTGGTTAGCACTATTACCTCCCAACTAGAACATGATGGGTTTGAAATATGCCTAGATACTAGATAAAGCTTGGGCTCTTAATCCCAAATCCAGATAGTGACCTAAGAGCAAAACTGCTCTGGCATCTGGATACTGCATTGCTTTAGTTGGCAAAAGTAATCAATAAACGATTCCACTAACCAGGACGCAGTGTCAGCCTAATTTTCTGTGGACTCAGCTGGATGGGCTCCTGCTGGTTAAATGCATTGGATAGAGGATTGTCTTCCTCAGTATGCATTTCATTTCTTGTTGAGATGATTTCTTCTCCCTCGCAGCCTCTTTTTATCAACTGAGCCTGGGTGTCACAGCGTGCTGCTTCCTGCTCACCTGCTTTGGTAAAATTCTGTAAAAAAGGAAGGCAAAAATGTATTAAAATAGATACAGGTTGTATTTTATTCCACATAAATACAGCCGTTAATCATACAGATTCATCATGGATGGGACTATAATGACAATACTGGCCTTCTCTATAGATGGTAGAGATAACAGATTACTGGGTTGATTAACTGAAGTAAAAACATAATAATATAATATTTATATAATCATTAGCAGGGGTACGTAAATTAGAGGATAAACATGAACAAGACTAGTAAAATGCAGACTATAACATGAGCAGTGATACATATATCAGGGGATGAATATTACAGGGCGGATACATGAACTAGAAAATGAAATGAGGAATCTAAACGTGTGGACCGAGACATGGGCTAGGGGATAAACATGAACAAGACTAGTGAAGAGCATGTGAACAGAGGCTGTGGCTGCATTGTCATTGACCAGCTGGTGAACACAAGCAGACAGGGTGTCGATCGATCTCTGAGCTTTGGTGTGACCTAGGGTAAGCATGTTGGCCGAGCTGTGGGCAGGGCCTGGTGTGGGAGGAACAGCTTGTTCAGGTAATCCACATGGTGGTGTATTGTAACGTGTGGAGGTTCTGGAGGTGGACCTGGCTTGATGGAAATAGACCATGGAGGTGAAGTGGCGTGACACTCATGGCCACTGGGAGTCTGTGACTTATGACCAGTCGAGATCTGTAAATTAGCCTAAAGTTTTAATTTTCATCAGTTTTCATCCCTTAAAATAATATAAGTTAACTGTGACCACTGATCTTTCATATTTTAGAGTTTAGGGTTTTTTGCTTTTGTGATGTTGATTCAGGGGCACAGGGTATTGGCAGCAAAGTAATGTTTTGTAGATTTGTAAACCTGGTGGTCTAACAAATGTTATGTCTCTAGTTTTGCTTATAAGCATAAGCTACATTAAGAGACTAATCCTGCATTTACCAGACCTCCGACCTGATGGATGTACAGCTGTGTAGGTATCTTTATACCTACTGGCAGATGGGAATCACCATTCCAATACAATCGAATATTTCCTGCTATAACCATTACGTGAGTAATCTTGTAAGTAAGTAAGCTGACCGAAAGGAACAAAAATCTATGATCTGAACATAGAAATTATATGTTATATAAGTGCTCCTTCCATGAGAGCATTGTCTGAAAAATTACATTCTGCACTTATATAACGCTTTGCTACCAATTGGCAGTCAAAGCACTTTACACAGCTTCTTATTCACCCACTCACACTCACAATCACACACTGTTGGGGGAGCTTCTATGGAGCTGGCCAACACTCACCGGGAGCAACTAAGTTGTGACCAGAGGACCCGGGAATTGAACCAACAACTGTGAGATTGGTGGACAACCGCTCTACCTTCCTGCGCCACAGCTGCCACAGCTGCCCAAATAACTTTACTTAATTAAAGTAATTTTGTACTTAAATACAATTTTAGCAGATTAAAGTTACTTATACCACAGTATAATAATTTTGTACTCTTCTCACCACTGGCAGAATGATTGTATAACTTGCAACATTAGATGAAAACACCAAAATAATTTGTTCCACAACTTTTAAGTTATTGTAGGGTTTCTGATACCAACATTTGCTCAAAATGTCTTTTAATTTGGAAAGCCCAAGGCATCATAACTTCCTTTTAACGACTTCTCCGAGGCAACATGAAAAAGGTTTGACAGAACAGAGAACACACAGCACAATGGGAAAGTCCAACCAGCAGTTTGGGATGTCTCTTGGGGCCATTCTTAAACAACTGTAGATTCCAAAATGATCAGTTAAACAATTGTACATCTTTACAAATTATTGGGAACTGTAGACACTTTCCAAAGTATGGAAGAAGAAGACCCAAACTGTATAAAGCCCCTTTCAGGCATGCGCTGGAATTCTGACATTCTCCTGATTTTGTCAGGGGGTGTATGTGTGACGTGTGATGTATTTTAGCATCGGGGTAATTTTAAGTAATTAGTTAGTTAGTTAATTAGTAATTAGTTAGTCATGTTTAACCAGCCTAATTTGTATCTTTTGATTACTTTGTGTTTATGTAAAAATGAGAAGCAATTTGTAACACATACTTTATTTTGTATTGTAGTCTCCCAGTGCTTTCTTCAGTAACTTTTCTAAACTCAGATACTACATACTGGGTGTTTTCTGGGTCTTAGCCATCTTTTAAGCTAGAAGCAGCTCTCCACACTAGCGAGGACAAATTACCGACCTCAATTGAAAATATGTGGATCATACTTAAAGGTCATGTCTGTCAGTATGTAAGTTAAATATAAGGGGAGAGGTACTAATTGTGTGATTTCTTTTTTTTTTCTCAAAGCTGCAAATAACAAATCGTATGATATACTAACATTTAGCCTGATTTGTCTGGTAGAGTTCATCTGCAGCCTTCACACTAAACATGCCCCTTTCCCTCTACCAGCTGTACCAGTAAATCGCATCAGAAGGAGAAGAAGAAATGATTGATTGTCACTATTTCTATAAACCTTTTAACCTAACCCATTCATTAAGGGAACTATGTTATGTTCTTTTAACTGCAATAGAAATGAAGGAATTTTCACTTAGGTTTTCCGGTGATGCTGGGTTTGGTAATTTAATTCCCAGATTATCCTGTCCAATGTTGAAGTGGGTAAGACACTGAACCCCAAGTTGCTCCTGGTAGGTCAGACATTTTGCATGTCAGCTGTCTAGTGGCTCAGTGCAAGATTCGCTCACATACGTCATTAGTGTATGTATGTGAAGCAATTGTAAAGCCTTTTGGTTACTGATGAGGTACTAAGGGACCACCCCCCAAAAATTTTTTTATCACTGTCTAAATGCCATTTCTTAGTAGCTATTTAGCAGTTAGGACACCCCTGGAACTCTCCTAATTTTTACTTGAGACTGTAGTGATTACTTTACAAATAAATTGTTCTTACTTGTGCTAAGGTGAGACCAAAAATACATCACTCTGAAACTTTTTTGATGAGTTACGTGCCATTTCCTACTCTTATATTGTACTTACACCCGATCATAGGCCAAGCCATATTGTGCCTGAGAAGGGCCCAGAGTGCTCTGCCCTGACCTCTAGTTAAGTTCAACAATCAATGTTTAACTATTAATCAAACACCTAATGCACAGGAATCCCTTCATTTCCTATAATACTGCAGCTCATAAACGGGATAGATGTGTTCCAGTAGTTTACTATAACATAAGAAAAGGAGACAGATGAACTTAATGAAATGGCCTTACATTTGGACCTGGCACCTGCTGCCTTTTCAGCACCACAGTAATGTAGGGAAAAGGGGTATGAGAGGATATTTGTTTGTCTAATGAAATTTATTCTTATTACAGTAGTAAACATGAAGGATTTGGGGTGAAGCAGTTGGACTTATTGTGACAAGATTTAATAAATGGGGAATGGTCTACAACTTACATTACACCTTTCTACAAGATTGGTACCCAACCTGCTTTACAATGTTTTTTCTCATTTACTCTTTTAAACACCAGTGCAGTTGCCGAGCAAGGACCCACTCTAAGTGTCTTCCCCAGTGAACCTTTGACATATGACAAGAAAAGCTGTGGGGTTAAACCACCAACCCTACTGGATGACTACTACCTGAGCCACAGCCACTGTTACGCAGCCTAGTCATCCTGGTAGGGATGTGTACATCCCTAGGTGCAGCCTCAGCAAACAGGTTCTGATTAAATTCAGATTAAGGTAAGGAGAATGTGAAACAGGACAATGGAGAGCCAATAGGTAGAAAAGCACTATATAAGTGCAGAGCTTCAGTATATTTAATGTAACGTTAACACAATGTCTACTCTGACAGCACTGCAGGAGTATAACATTATCAGACCAGCAAATGCAGCTTCTGTGCTGTGTGTGACCATAAACACAAAGGAGAAAATGCAGGTTATTTCCACATGAAAAAAGGTACCCTATCTGGAAAACTGTAATTATTTTAAAAACCTAATAATGATAAATACAGTTTTCTAGTGGCTCAGTGCAAGATTTGCTCAGTCTCAAGCCAGCAAACTGCCAGAATACAGCTGTACTCACAAAGGTAGGCAACAGTCCTCCTATGTACTATGGCTATGTACAGGTTTTCAGAATTATTACATATAGAACACAACTTGCCAGATTTTTTTTCCCACTGATATTGAAGGGCAACTTATTTACAACAAAGCAACTTTGTTTCGTATATGCACCAGGTCCCTACTTTCATTACGTAGGGACCTGGTGTATATAATGCATGTTGCATTAAGTTTTTTCCTTACCAGCTGTTTACACCACATACAGTATGGCCCAGATTTGATACAGTCATCACAGGACTCGATCACAGACTTTGAGCATCCTTCCTCTTGTTGGCACAATCCTGCAAAGAAATGTCCATGCAACAAAGTCTCAAAAAATATCAGTAAAAATATAATTTAAAAACTGATATCTTTAAAATATTGAAATGTCTGACTTAATTCGAACATCTGGATGCATCTAGCATTTCATTAGTGTACAAAATTTGGAATAAGAATATTTGTTTATCATGTCTTATAGTTAATAGTGTGTGTAATATGTATAGCTCAAGATGAACATAGGTTTAAAAAACGTTTTTAAAACTCACATGGTTTTTATCAAATGTATCGATGGAAAAAGATAATATGATTAAGTACTCCAAATACTGTTTACAAAATGAAATGACCAACAAACCAAAAGTAAAAACAAATATAAGCTATCAATCATGCAAAATACAAAGGACAAATACAAATCACTGTTGCTTTCAACTGGAAAAGGTTACATTGTAAGTGCAATTTGATTACTATAGCCGCTTTCACACATGAAATGTTAGAATTCAGCCTTTCATGTAACTCACAGTGGGGAATTGCCAATGGGGGAGGCTTCCTCACGTGTAAAAATCTGTTAGATTTCCAGCGCACACAGGAGGCGCAATGTCATATAAAATATAAAATTTGGGATTCAGTATTTTGTTTACAGCACATCGGAGCCCTGCCTCTAATAAAAAAAAGTTTTATCATTTGACTACAGATGTTGACAGAAACGTTTTCAACGCTTGCTCGCTTTTAATCCTCCCGACAATTTGAAACACGCTTCACGCACATGCTTCATTCACATAATCTAGACTGCGCTAGGGGGCTGGGTGCATATAGTCCGGATAACGTCAGCAGCGCTTCACATTTTTGTTAACATCTCGTAAAAAAGGATTATGTCAGAATTCCAGGGCTATTTCCCGCTCTTTTCAAAGATCCTTATAAAAGCAGTACTGCAAACACAATGGTTCCCAAATGGCTCTTAATTTACTGTAATATCACTTGGAGCCTTATATTTTACACTATTTAGCAAATACTAATGGTTTGTGTGCACTCTATAGTAAGCAATGTTTATTCAGTATTATAAAAAAGTATAGTTAGAGTTAGAGTTTGACATTTGAATCAAACCATTAAGTGAACAACTAAAACAAATCAAATAAATAAAGGCCAAATACTTAACACTATGACATGTATGCCTTTCATCTTTCACATAATGGTAGGATCCTAGTCTATCCTCGCATGTGGCTGCATGGTGTGCCCATCAAAATAAAGTCCCGCCCCTGTCTGTATGGATTCTCAGCAGAGCTGAGCAAAAGCTGCTGAAGTTTTGGCATTCCCCTGATGGGAGTCCTCTCATTCACTAAAACGACTGTTAGAAGAGGTCACCAGGTCATCTGGTTTACCTAGGCATGTGTGGCTGCAGGCTGAATATAGTGCTTGCATGCTGGAAAAATTTGGCAGATGGAGCACGAGTAAAAAGGGCTGCATACATTATGTGCCTTTTCTGATTAAAGATAATGCAAAGCTATGCAGAACCAGATGAAACAGTGAGTGGCCGCAATTACTTTTATTTATTAACTCAATTATGTAAAAATATCGACTATCATAGCCTAAGATATTCGCAAATAAACAACGTAAAACTTACCATTTCTACTCATCAGTGCCAGGAAAAGAAACAGCAAACTCAGATCCATTTCCTGATGACAATGAAAATATGTCAAAATTTTATAGAACTAAGAAATCTGTATAATTAATATGTTCAATGTTATCCATAGAACCTACATTTCTCTTCTTAGTTAATGCAGCACAAACAAAAATGTTAAATGGTACACAATTCAAAGATTGATGGTTTTCAGGTCCTTTAGGGTCACCACAGTGGAAGGTGTTAGGTGTAACGAAACAAGTATTTTTTTAACGCCTTCTTACCACAACCCTCCCTTGTTATGCAGGCACCAGGGTAGCCCTGTACTGCTGGGCCTCCATCCTGTGGTGGGATATGATTCCGCAGGCTTCTGCATCTAATCCTAAAGCTCTACCTATTGAGCCTCCTGACATGCTACACAATTATAGATTAGTAATATTGCTCATGTTATAAACTCATGTTTATTTGTGCAGCAAAATTTTTTACAGAAATGCATTTACTCTGCAAATGGTCTGCACTTATATAGCGCTTTTCTAGCTATTGGCACTCAAAGGGCTTCACACTGCTTCTTATTTGCCCATTCGCACTCACAAAACGTGTTAAAACGTGCAGGCAACGTGGAATAGGGAGTAGCATTGGTAATCAAACTGCTACTTGTGGGCAACTCTGGATGTTGGGTGGTCTTCCACCAATCTCTCAGTTGTTGGTTTGATCCCTGGCTCCTCTGGTCAGAAGTGTTTTTGAGCAAGACATCGAACCCCAACTTATTTGTTCCTGGTGAGTGTTGAACTCACCAGGAGCATAGCAGCTCCTTGGCATTTGTGCAAATGGGTGAATGAGAAGCACTGTAAAGTTTTTTTCCCCATTTTACAATTTATCTCAGCTGGGAAGCCAGGCCAACGGAATTGGGAGTAGGCGCATTGTTTATCTGGGTGATCGGTTGATTGCATTCTCCTGACCCACAATGCTAGGAGCGAGGCCCCAGATTCCCACAAAGTTAAGAAGAGGACAGGGCGAAACTGTAGAACCAGCTCTAGTAAAACAACCATCTCTGCAGCACTCCACCAATCAGGACTGTATGGTAGATTGGCTAGAAGGTTGCTCCTCAGTAAAAAGCGCATGACAGCTCACCTGAAGGACTCTCAGACCATGAGAAACACAATTCTCTGGTCTGATATGAAACAAAAATAAGTCTTTGGCCTGAGTGCCAAACGTCACATTTGGAGGAAACCAAGCAAAACCCTAAGTGACTGCAAAAGACCTGCAGCAATACTTGATGGCAGCAGGCACTGGGTGTGCAGTAAGGTGCATACTAAACCCTGAAAGCTTCCAAGCCAGCACATTAAGACATAAGATTTACAAAGTCAGGCCCATTATGCTTGCACTTATAATAAGCCACAGAAATTTTGGTATTATGTTCTGTGTAGCACTTAATCAAAACTGAATGTTTTCAGGGCTATGGATTAGTTGAATGTGAATGCAACCACAAGGGGGAACAAGCCAGTGTCTTCTTGTGCTAGTCCCAAGTCTAGATAAAAGCAGAGGTTTGTATCAGGAAGAGCATCCGATGTAAAATACATGCCAAATTGTACATGCTAATCATGACTTCCACACTGAATTACCGATCGATTACACGATTCAATACCCGATCACCAGGGTTAACAACGTCTGCCACTAGTGCTGTTGAAATTGGTGGAAATTGGGCTACTGGGGTCATAGAAGAAGAAGAAGAAGGCTTGTACATAGTCAGAGAGAGAGAGGAAACCCAAGAATGTAGGACTGACAGTAGGGACTTTGAATATTGGGACTGTGACAGGGAAGACTAGACAGTTGGTTGACATAATAAATAAGTATTGACATTTGGATAAACTTAATAAAAAGCAATAAGTACTCATTATACAGATAATTGATTATTATTGATTATACACAGTAGTATGCACTACTGTAATTATGTATATGATTAAGTGTTTAATTGTAGTTGGAATTCCTTCATACAGTCAGGCTTATAAATACTAGAACAATGACAAGAACCTGCTTAAGGTGTTTAACAATACTTAGTTAAGCTGCCTATATTATTTGCCTCTGTATTAAGTAATATAAATACAAAAACTGGACAAAGACTTCACAAATTGTACGTTACAGTATATGGGTAAATGATAATTACTTTTCACTGCTGTTTAGAAATTACACGCAGCTGCAAAGTTACATTTGTAAACACTTATTGAGATAGAAAACAGCTAACAATATTATAATAAACTAGTCTCCTTAGATAACAGCTGGTGATAAAACTTCTCAAACACTGTTAGTTAAGGAACTACAACAGTTAGTTAAACATTAGCTTGTTTGAAATTAGCAAAAAGCTAATGCTTAGCTCCGCTGCTCGGTAGGAAAACTATTTAAAACTTGGACACAACAACACTACAAACACATATTTTGATGCACTCGCATACTATAATTGGCCATCCATCGGTGACTCAATGTGACTCTGCTTTTAACTTTGAAAAGCTTGCTTTTTTATTGTTTGATCTTCACAGAGCGAAAAAGGAAAATACCCTAGCAGGTATAAGTTATAAGAACAACTTCACACTTTGTTTTCAGCACTGCACCCAGGCCTTTTTTTTTTTTTTTTAGCAGCAATGACATTTATGGAAGTTCATAACTTTATTTACAAATAAAATTGTAACTATTAGAAAAAAATCAGCAGCTCATCCCTATGATTTACACAGGTCTTCATCTACATCAGTGCTAGGGTCATTAATAAAACCCCAATCTCACTTAGATCTTGCTAAAGTAAATTTAAGAAAAGCATTATTGAAACCATGAATATGAATCTTAGATATACAATAAATCAAGATTGACAGATAAAATCTAACATTTGATCAATCTATCTTGACTAACTGGCTATGTACCAATGGTTTAAAAGGCTGCTGTAATCAAACCCCTACTAAAAAAACCCAGGTGTTTTGACTGTTATCAAACCTTCCCCCTTATTTCTAAAGTATCTATGGGAATAATGTGTTTAAAGATTTCCAGTCCGGAAATAGAGTACATAATATTCACTAACAATCTTCTCTTAGCTTCAGTTTATGGATTTGGAGTTCCACAAGACTCTGTGCAAGGACCAATACTCTTTTCTCTATATGGGTAAGATTATTAGAAGAAGTTTCCCTCGCTACAGCGATGACACCAAGTTTTTTTATCTATATCAATCCAGATGAAACAAATCAATCAAATAATATGCCTGGACGACCAGTAATTTCCCACTTCTAAATTCTAACAAACTGAATTTATTGTATTTTGGCCTAAACATTTTTGAAATATGCTTTCTAACTATGTAGTTACTTCAGATGGCATACCTTTGGCCTGTGAGGAACCTTAGAGTTATATTTGACCAGGATATGTCCTTTACCTCAACAAATCTCTCTAACAATGATCTTCCACTTACAGAATATTGTCAAAATTAGGAGCATCCTGTCTCAAAGTAATGCTGAAAAACAAGTCCAAGCGTTTGTTGCTTCTAGATTGGATTACTGCTAAGATGTACAGATAACTCTCTTAAAAGCCTCTGTTTTATTTAAAATGCTCCAGTATTGACTGGAATAAGCAAGAGACATAGAGAATCGTTTTGGGTACCAATACGGTAGAAAAGTGCTATGTAAGTGCACACAATTTACCATTATAGATAATAGAGGGTATTATTAATTTGACAACACTTATCTACATGTAATGAATAAACAGAAAAAGCCAAACCTCACCCTTAGCCATTATGCAAGTGGATATGTGTGAAAACATCCACCCTCTGTCAGAGCTCAGGGTAAAAATTGAGCACCAAATATGAATATATGGTTTCCTGTAAACATAAGCCTTTTCTGTACATGCTTGCACAATATGGCAATACTGTCAACACCATAAAAGGTAAAAGGGAATAAGTAAGTGTTGGTTCATATTTCCTCTTTCTAAATCAGACTTACAGAAAGCAGAACGTATTTCTTTTAACTGACACTTATATACATATTGCTTGAGACTTTAAATACATATGTGCACATAATCCAAAGAAAATATTGTTTTTTTTGTGACAATCATGCTGGCATTTTAAAACTACTGCACTACAAGAAATTATTTTTGAAGCAATAAATCTTTACCTTCTAAACCTTTACTTCCTCTCAGAAAATGTTAAGCTTATCTTTGTTGTTTTCCTTAATAGAAATTCTGTTGCAGCCCTTTATTTATGTATCTGACTTTATGTCACAATAAAATTATATATAACTTTTTACCAAATGTTTAATGACCACAACATTTAAAAGTTAATTTTCAATGTTGCAAAATAATGTAGCTTTTCGTGTAAGACTAATAAGTAATGAAGAGGATTTGATAAGTCAAAAAACAATTAATATGCTCTAAAAAACAAAAGCACACTTACTAGAAGACGGAGGATGCAGCTTTCTTCGTAGTTGACAGTTGTGTTTAACACTATGGGGGAAAGACACCACCCTAATGACAGGAAATGTGAAGTAGGAGGAGTGTAGAACTGCAGGAAGGGTTGTGTCAAAGTAGACCACACGTCACAAATACCATAAAAATAACACTGTGGTGTTTGGTGTTCGTGTGTTTTTATTTTTGTTTAGTGAATGTGCCTTACAGGCCTTCCTTATAACACATCTTAAATTTAAAAATTTCTTACTGTAAAATGTAGTTTTTGGACATTTCAGTTCACTTGGAATGCAATACAAGTATACATATTACTTTGCACAAGCGTACTAATGAATTTGATCAAAGTTAACTTTTTTCTTTTCAAACAGTGTTTAAACATTGCTTGTGAGATCTGCTCTATTGAGTTTGGAAATAGAGCAAACTGTCTTGTTTATTGACAGTAAATTTGCAGCTTGGATGAGTTACCAACTCATGCTACTTAAAATCAATAGATCATTTATACTGAGGGCAACATATTGTACATATGGCAGGAGCAAACTGTAAAAGTGTAAATCAGAATT